>NC_136978.1:10001859-10501859 GCF_032717465.1 Coenobita brevimanus
AAATATGACTAACATGATATGACTAAATGAAATGACATGTCAGCACTACCTTGACATGACGTTACAACACTACCCTGACCTAGGGTTGCCATATCTGAACTCAAAATATCGGACGCCTTAGCTGAAACCCATGCTCCCCTCCCCCAACACACACTTTGGGCCTTTGACGTTATGAAACCTTGATATTGGCTATATATATATATATATATATATATATATATATATATATATATATATATATATATATATATATATATATATATATATATGGATGTATGTATGTATATCCCATTGGATCCCAGGGGTGCTGGGCGAGGCACGGCACTGGGAGGGTACCAAGCGTACCGCCCTCCGCCTATCGGCTCATAGTCGCGAAGCTCATGGGTCCCTACGCGGGGGTTCCCTGCTTTATAAAGACTTGAAAAATCCCAGTTCTGTCCAATACTTCGGACACTGGGCTCCAATGGGATACACACACACACACACACACACACACACACACACACACACACACACACACACACACACACACACACGCACACACACACACACACACACACACACACACACACACCAGTACTGCTGTACTGTATCTCAGTCTATAGTCTTTTTACAATATAATGGACAACAGGCAAAGTACAGAATTGGCTAGTTTATGACTGAAAAATGCTAAAGCGCCTTATATGCAGGATAAGATCATAAGAATAACATGACTGTAAAACTGGAAACTAAGCCAATAATTCAGTGCAGTTACCATGTGTTTCATGGCTGTAACAGCACTATGGAAGGAATTTAAAAAAAATCTCGCGGCTGAACAACAGGAAAAGACAGGACATTTTAGGTAGCTGCTAGCGCTAAACCAGCCAAGTTGACAACACTTAGCTGACGAAAGCAACGAAGGTCTCTCTCTCTCTCTCTCTCTCTCTCTCTCTCAAACACACACACACACACACACACACACACACACACACACACACACACACAAGGGAAAATGAAATATGTAAGGTTGTGGAAAGGGGGTTCGTTATTGAGTAGGAACAGAAGTGCTTGAATGTCTTTTTACATGTGTGTTTATTTATTTATTTATGTTTGTCGAGGCCACCCCTCACAAAATGCGAAATGTGAAGTTATGGTTCTTCTCTCTGACGGCCACTTTTCTTGCTATGTGTGTGTGTGTGTGTGTGTGTGTGTGTGTGTGTGTGTGTGTGTGTGTGTGTGTGTGTGTGTGTGTAAAATGAATTACTTTGATGTATTACTGGGAGGCATTAAGGTTACCGTTCAATCACTCCTCGCTTCATGACCGCAATTGTGTGTAATTATGTTTTGAATTGTTGTGCGAAAGTGTATCGGTAAGCTATTGTAATAACTGTAATAATGGTTTATGTACTGTAGATGTTTGTGTGTTTGTTTAGACTGTGCTTTTTGTGTATAGACTCCTATGCCCATTTCGCTTGACACTGTTGGAGGCCTATTTATGGTAGGTCATTAGTCAGGCGATCTGCGTGTACCACAATTCACATATTCGAAACCAAAGTCGTGCGTTCGTATCCAGATGAGCCTAGGTTTTCTACAACATTACCACCACCACCAGCAACAACAATAACAACAAATAGCAGCAACAGCATTAAATCTGATAGCTGAGAGTTTTGTTCTTTTGAGAGAGATCCTAACATGCTAACCACCGCCTCTCTTTCCCCCTCAGGAGTGTGTAGTGAGAGCGGTCCTGTGATCTTTGAGGAACCTGACAACCGTGTAGACTTCAGCAACTCCACTGGCGCCAACATCCACTGCTCTGTCCGCGGCCACCCCAAGCCTACTGTCGTATGGGTCCGTGCTGAAGATGGTACTGCTATCGGTGATGTCCCTGGCCTTAGGAGGGTGAGTGGAGTTTTTTTTAATGTTGTAGGAATGTAGACGGTTAAAGTAGGTTAAGGAGGATATATGGTTTGTTTACATTCATTGTGGTGCTGAGGATATAATAGGAAGATTGCATGAGATAGATTTGGTATTGTTATCCCAACTTTTAAAAGGTGAGTGTGTGGAGGATTATTATATGCTGCAAAAGAAAAGAGAATTATCCATCACCTATTTTATTTTGATGTCGAGGATATAAAAAATGATATAATTATAGGCTATATCAGTAGGCCTCATACTGTTTTGGAGACGTCCCTGGATTTAGGAAGGTGAGAGACGGACTGATTTTGACGTCTCTGACCATAGTAGGGGGTACAGATGTTGTTCTTTTTTTTTTTTTTTTTTTTTTTGTATGCATACTGCAGAATAGTTAAGGATTAGCCAAATCCTGTTTTAACCCCCCCCCCTCTTCGATACGAGGTGTTTCTTGTATAGTTAAGGTGCTTGTGCTGAATACAATTGTCTGCAGGTACCAACAATACAATATAGCTAAGTCACTATGCTAAAGATGTTGATGAATATTTTTTCCTAGCCCCATAATTCGAGATCTCTCTTCTTTACTGAATGAAATCGACTGCTAGTTAGGTGAATAGGGTGACCCACACTGAAGATGGTAGAGCACTGCTGTTGGAGGCGTCTTTGGCCTAATGAGGGTGAATGGATGGTTGTTTTTAGTGCAAAGGGGAAGAGGATTAGCCTACACCCATTCTGATAACGAGGATATGATAGGAAGAATGATACATATAGGAACAGAACTGCTATTTGAGACCTCCCTGCAGGCCTTAGAGCAGTGAGTTTACATGGTTTGTTGTCATTTGAAGGGATTGAGGATAATAAGTGTTTGTACTGTGGAAGGGTACCATAGAGGATTGCACTCATTTTCTTACGAATGATGTAATAGTTAGATTTATGTAGATAATAGTGTTACTGGAGACGCTCATGGCCTTAGCTTGAATTCATAGCGGGATGAGCAGGCGGTGTCTTGTATTACGGAGCGGTTAATTATTACTGTTTTGGTGATTTTTTTTTTTTTTTTGTCATCGACGTAAAGCACCGAAATAACAGACCGACTCCACAGGGAACAACACAGGTAGATGGTGTAGAATAGATGGGTGATGTAAGCGACTAGAGTACCTCGTGCTTGTGAGGGGTGAGGATAGAGATGAAAGGGTAATCATGATCTGATCCCAAAGAATGTTTGTAGTATCCATGTTCCAGAGACATTTGGGGAGAGATGGGACGATTACTTGATAAAGAGGACTTGATACAACGAGAGATCAGAACAGAGCATTTGCCGGAGAGGAAGAAATTGATGTATAGCCATGGATGTGTCGGTGTTTACATTTGTCTCTCTTCATTCACAGTCTTTGTTTATCTTTCTCCCTGACTCCTTCTCGTCCTCCCTCTTTCGTCATCTCTTCCCCTCTCGTTCCTTATGTCCTTCGTTTCTGCCTTAATGTAGGAGAAATATAAACAGGGGTGGATCAGGAGTAATGCATGCAGCTGTACATTACCGTAATTTCTCACACAGAATTGGGTGTAACGGCACACACACACACACACACACACACACACACACACACACACACACACACACACACACACACACACACACACACACACACACACACACACACACACACACACACACACACACACGTTTCTCAAGTCAGCTTTCCTTTTCCATATCACCTAATTCACGGACATATTAACCCTTTAGAAGGCAAGTTATGTACCCACTCATATTTTATTCTGCCTCCCGTTATATATGTTTACTCAGTTGAGGGAAATTCCTGTCTTCTGATCTCGATTGGTGCAGGCATTTCATTCTGGCTGCCCCTGGATGATATTATACCGCTGAGAAATCCGGAACTCCTAAAGGCTTATACAGAACGACTACTGGGTCTTTTTGGAAGAAAATCACTGACATTCCCTATTCCTTAAGCCGCTCTCAAGCCCTTGGTATAATAGAAGTAGTTAGAGAATTAAAAAACTTGCTACGACTTTGAAAAACTTGGCAAAAATATGGAGAGCTTTGGCCTAGTCCCCCAAGAAATTTAGACTGCCAGAGTTTCAGGATAGTTGCTGGATAGTTGGTGCTTTAAAGTGACACACCAGACCCCTGTGGACAGTCACCCCTTCCCCCGCCCTCGCCATTTTGGTTAACTTCTTGAATCCGGTTACTCTCTCTCTCTCCCTCCCTCTCTCTCTCTCTCTCTCTCTCTCTCTCTCTCTCTCTCTCTCTAAGCTCTCTAAGCTCCCCAGTGATAAAAGTCGTTTCTTAAGCATTATAAAGTCGTCAGGAATTGGCAAGAAGAAATTGAGAAAGATCATGAGAAAGACATCCCCTGACTCAGTTCGTAAAAATTCTCCCCAGTTTTAATCCTCCTCTTGACACTTGTATATTTTGGTGTCAGGAACAGAATTAAAAAGGCGTACTGGTATTGAAGGGCATAGGCTCCAAAATGGCGTCGTTGTCCTCCCTCTTGCTCAACGTGGTCTGTAAATCACATCAGGGCGTTACTGGTGCAGCTGTTGGGTAGGGTTACTGAGTGTGTGTGTGTGTGTGAGAGAGAGAGAGAGAGAGAATTTTGTTTTTGTGTGTTCATTAGCTTATCTTGGTATGTTTTTTTTTTTATCATAATTAATCTTTAAACCTCAGTTGGTGACGTAAATCCCGTATCCATTGTATATTGGCTTGTATCCCCGCACGATTTTTCTCGCCTGCGGAAGACCTTCAGAAATCATCATCAAGAACACAGATCATAAAATGTCCATAACCCAGACGACACCGTAAGACCACGTTAAGACCAGAGACGAGGCCTCAAGACCACGTTCAGACCACAGCATGTCCACACCCTAGACCACTCCACCAGACCTTCATGTAACTCCATGAACACTGACCACAACACCAGACCATGTGACCATACGGCGGTAGCTGCTAAGAAGAGGGACGGTAGGTGTGGGAGTGAGTGTGAGGTGACGGCAGGGGAATGAGAGTGAACATGAGTGTAAGGTGTCTGAGTGAGAGCGATTGTGGGGATGAGAATAAGAGTGAAGTGAGAGCGAGTGTTAGGATGTGTGGGCTTGAGAGAGAATGTGTGTGACAGCTGAAACCGTAAGAAGATGATATTACTAAGAAAGAGGGACAGTTTAGGAATAAGAGAGAATGGAACGGAGTGAGAGTTATAATGGGGATGAGAGGGAGAGCAAGGTGGAGCTAGAATGAGAGTAGGATGGAGTAGAAATGAAACTGGGAGTGGAGATGGGACGAGAGTAAAAGCTGAAACTACAGGATGGCAAAAAGAATAATGGTTGGGTTTTATGCATATCAGCTACACGAGGAACACAAAGGCAGATCCCAGTAATCAGTGTATTTCTAAGTCTCCGTCTTCCCCTAGAATACTACCAAGAATGAGAGGAAGGTGGGAGTGTGAGTGTTGGGTGACGGCGTGGTTGGGTTGGTCGTCTTGAAGCGGGGTGTCGTTGTGATTTTATGAGGGCGGGATATATTTAGCCAGGGCGCTGTGTGAACGGGTAGAGGGGAGTAGGGAGAATGGTTGGGGACAGATTCCTCATTACGTACATTCGTACATACTTACATGCACTGTACAGTTGTAGTGTGAACAGTTTAGGGTGGGGGCTAAGGAGAGAGGGTAGAGGTGGAGGAGGGGTTCCTAGTTAAATTCACACATACATACGTGCATACACATAGACCACTCGACATACAGTTGTGGTGTGAATCGGGTAAAGAGAGTGAGAAAAGGTTATGAGGTGAGGTTCTTGCTCATATGCATACATACATATATACATATGCAGATATTCACAAGGAAAAAGGAAATCGCGAAAATATCCCTAGCTTTTTCGTGTATTTGCATCTTCGGAGGAGAACAAAGTGAGTGTGACTGAGTACAGCTGTCATTTTATACAGAATGAGGAGGGCTAGGACCTCCTAAGTCGCTGTTCGCTGCTATTGTGATAAACATCTTACTGCTACGTAAAACATCCTCTCTTGTATGGTACCTAATAAGTACATCCAAAATTATATTTGCAACTGTATTAAGAGTCAGGCAGAGATGAAACATATAATTCACTGAAGTATATAATTCGATAAAGTACCGTATATAATTTAAGCAATCAGTCAGGAGTCAAGGACACATAGGGTCATACGATCGGCCTTATACGTCGGGTGTTTTACTCTGATTGTTGAGGAATGTGTGTAGAGAACACGGAGTGATTAATATAAGATTTAATGTGATTCCTGAAAAATGATAGCTGATAATTGGGTAATAGCAAGTACCTAAGCTTTGTCGCCTAATGTTAGAAAAAAAAAAAAAAAAGTACGTTGTCGATCTGAACTGATTTAGATCCTTGATAAATACGGTCCCCGCATCCCTCTGTTCACGTTGGTTGTGGGGTGTAGGGAGGGATGGGATGACTTGCATTGTTAGAGTGTTTGTACAAGCAGCAGATCTGTCGACAAAGTGCTGGCTAGTACTGAGGATATTGTCAGTTATTATACCGGTATCTCTTGCTCCACAGAGTATTGTAGAGTTTATCTGTTTATTACTAGAGTCCTAATCTCAGAGTTGATGTAAATGCCAATCGGGATGATGACATATTAGCCACTACCACTTAAGGACATACCCTATCTATTTTTTTTTATCTATTATCCAAGCACAGAATTTACGACTACTACTGACTACTAAAAGATACAGCCTACTCACTTCAAAAGTTGCCATCTACATCAGCTTACTACCAGACGCGTAAGTCCAGGATTGACCACAGTATGTGACTAATTGGCAACAAACCATCCATTACGTTACTACTGAGGATCGACCCGTTTTCGCCAGTTACACAATCACAAAAACAACTCACAAAAAAAAAGAAGAAACAAAAACAATAATCACAGAGCTGACCTAAATTCCCCACTCGTTGAAATCAAACTTTATCTGTTAAGCACAAAAAAACAACTCACAACAAAGGATACTATTCATTTATATGTATTTACAGTCAGGCGCCTAATCCCAGAGTACATCCCGGGTGGGTGGGAGTCATGTAGTGGAAATTGCTTCAGTAATGGAATAGTCTGGGGAATGTTCTCGGCATGCTAAAAATAGACCGGGGAGGCGAGCTGTCTGAGCAGGGGTGTATCTTGAGAGGAAGAGTTTTATATCAGACTGTCCGTTTTTGTGTATCATCTGTGCCTGTCCGTTTCTAGCCGTCTGTCAATATTGTATCCTTCTACTTATCTGTGTATATGTGTCATCTGTCTGCCTGTCTAAGTGAGTATCTATTCTATCTACGTATCTGTTTATCTCTCATCCGTCTCTCTATCTCTGCTATAAATTACCAGCTGCTGAAATGGTATCCAGTAAAATAAACGAGGGAGGAGAGTGTTCTGAATAAGGCTGTATCTTAACCCTTTATTACTGTACTAGATTTAAGAATTAAGTATAATCTTTTGGTGCCATGGCAAGGAAAGAATTAGTGGATAATATTTATGACTAACCCCTTCAGTAAAATGGGTCTCCTCTTGGCTGCCTCGGACTAACGTGTGTGTGCAGGGAAGGGAAAACAGAGTTCAATAGTACGGTACCATATATCTGTCGTGGTTGAATAGCATCGTGACACTATCTACTGGTTTTGGTTTGTCTGTGTATCGTTATCCGTCTATCTGTCTATCTATTTATCTGTCTACCGTATCTATTTCTTGTTTGTCGGTCTGTCTGTCTATCTGATTGTCTATCTGTCTATATTATGAGACTTTGTTCCTCCTCCGAATAGTCCGCAATTATCCCAGAGTCTCAGAGGGAGATTAGCTCTCCAACTTCCCGGGCAAAGATATCGACCAGAATATCTTTTCACTGCAGTTCTCATCCCTCCGGCTTTCCGTTATTGCTTTCAGAGTTATGTGTCTAGGTTTATCAGTTCTTTGTTTCCGTATTATTATTTCTTCCTGTTTTCTTAATTATTTGTTTTATCTTTTTACTTATAGGGATCCATTTTTTCTCTGTCTTGTGTGCGTTCTTCTTGCCTAGTTTCTTTTCCTTTATCTTGAAACACAAGTCCTCTACTGTATTTCTCATCTATAGCCATTTTCACAGTATTATCACTTTTTTCTTTCTCCTTTATTTAATGTTAGCTGCTTAGTGTCTTCTCAATATTTTTATAACGATAGGGTGATGATGATGGTCGTGGTGGTGGTGGTGGTGGTGGTGGTGGCGGTGGCGGTGGCGATGGCCTAGTGTTCTGTCTCCTTTCTTATGCACGGAATTCTCTCTCTCTCTCTCTCTCTCTCTCTCTCTCTCTCACACACACACACACACACACACACACACACACACACACACACACACACACACACACACACACACACACACACACACACACACACACACACACACACACACACTTTACTTCCCAGTTTCTCCATAGACAACAAAAAATACTGCATTCCGCTCTTTCTCCGGTTCGTAAACTACACAGAATTTACTCAGATGTGGCCTAAAATTGCCATCCCTCCATCTTGCATGCTGAGGCGTAAGGAGATATTAACACTAGAATATGAAACTAGTCACGAAAAGCGCTATAGAGATTTTTTAGTGTCCAAGTCAAGTCTTTTTTCCTCAAATGACCCGTAAAATAAGCTGCAGTAGGTCGAAAAGTCTGTCCCAGGGTAGAGGGAAAAGAGTATAGCATATGGGACTAACCCTTTTCCCCCTTTTCTCCCATTCTGTTTCCCCTGCAGGTTCTCTCCAAGGGCAAAAAGCTAGATCAGGTTAGGGTAAAGAGAGTCTAGTATGTGGAACTAACCTTTTCCCCTTTTCTCCATCTCCTCCAGGTTCTCTCAAACTCACTCAACTATGATGCTAGTCATGAAGATGTGCTATGGAAAGAATGTAGAGCCCTAGTATTGTCCATATCCTCATATGACCTGTGTAAAATAAGAAGCAAAAGGGCGAAAAATGTAGATCAGATTAGGGGGAAAAAGAATAGCATGTGAAACTAACATTTTTTCCCAATTTTCTCCCTTCCCTTCAGGTTTCCTCAAATGGCACAAAACTAGGCCTGGTTAGGGTCAAGAGAGTCTAGAATATGGAACTAACCTTCTTCCCTTTTTCTCTGCAGGTTCTCTCAAATGGCACTCTCTTGTTCCCCCCTTTCCGTGCTGAGGATTACCGTCAGGAAGTTCACGCCCAGGTCTACCGCTGCCAGGCCACCAACCCCCACGGCACCGTACACTCCAGGGATGTCCACGTCAGGGCAGGTGAGCTCTACGCCCGATGGGGTCTTAATTACCCGGGTTTACCTATGTGGAGTTTGTTGTGGTTCTGGCGTCCTCTGTAGAGATGGTAGAATGGAAGAGTGGGGTGTTGATAGATAGATAGATGGATAGGTCGATAGATAGATAGATAAATAGATAGATAGATAGGTGGATGTATGGATGGAGTAGATAGGAAGTCAGATAAATAGATGGATAGTAATAGATGGATAGGTAGCTAGATACATATGGAGAGAGAGAGAGAGAGAGAGAGAGAGAGAGAGAGATGAGGGCGCTGGAACCACAACGTATTAGATTATAAGTGCATGAAAAACCCAGCTGACGTCAACACCAACCACTACCACAAGTACAGGCAAATAAATAACTAAGTGAATAATAAAAGGGAAGCAAAAAAAAAAAAATCTTAGTGAATATTTACGCACTCTAAAGGCTGCCATTTTTTTTTTTTTTAATAGAGTGCCATAGGAGGCTTCGTAATACCACCTCCTCAGCGATTTATTTAGCATTACACCTTAGCTTTTTCTTGTATGTTATTTATATCGTTCTAATATCGACATAGCTTGTACCAGTAACATAGAAGAGGGTCCTGAGTTGCAATACGTAGAGTAAATCGCTAAGGAAATGGCATTACGAAATTTCTGAAGATTGTGATGGTGGTGGTGATGGTGTTGAGATCAGTACTGTGTTGGAGGGGTGAGGTGCTGACTTGCTGTTCTGTCTCTTCATTGAGAGAGAGAGAGAGAGAGAGAGAGAGAGAGAGAGAATGAAACACTAAAGTGGGAGTTCCCAGTGTGTGTGTGTGTGTGTATGTGTGTTTAGAGTACCCTGATTGACGTCATGGGGTCTCAGAAGCCAGCTCAGGAATTCTGCGTGTGTTTCAGCCTCACTCAGCACCTGTCAGCATCAGCCAGTCAGCACCGTCAGCACCTCTCCTTCCTCTCAAGTGTCGCTGGCCAGGATCGCGCTTGGGGCTCTATTTTCATTTATTATTTGTTTGGCTGGATGGGTTTTGCAGTTTTAATACGTTCCTTCAGTGATACAGCCTTGACGTTTTGCCTTTAGAATGGCAGGTTGACTCTTGGTGGAATCTCGGAAAGTTTTTGTCCCCTCCTCTTCAATCCTAGTTATCTGTAAGAGCAATTTTTTTTTTTTGTTATTATTATTCTTATGCAGTTGGTGAGCTCTTATATTTCGTTTCTGTAAGCTTTGCCAGACTTAAGCTTTAACACCAGCCTTGTTAATTCTCACCAAACAAGCTTCTTAAATCAGAGTAATAAACCTGGAGCCCCGTCCGACCTGGCCGCGACGTAATTAGATTAGCACCCTTCACTTGCGATGACGAGTGTTCTGTTATGTTCTTGCAACCTTATACGATTTTATTAAGCTTGGAAAGGTCCTCTCGTATTGAAGGTGTTAGTGGATGCTGTTTCTCACCCCTTCACTACGAGCAGCCCCCACCGAAGCTGAATAAAACTATCTGAATGTGGCAAGAGAGTAATAACAGATGCCGTCCTCGTACCGGGCAGGGAACAGAGCCCCTTGCATCGCCGTGTCAGTGGGTGTGGGAAGCCAGTTTTAGTCCAGTCCCT
The DNA here is from genome assembly GCF_032717465.1 of Coenobita brevimanus. Lineage (NCBI taxonomy): Eukaryota > Metazoa > Arthropoda > Malacostraca > Decapoda > Coenobitidae > Coenobita > Coenobita brevimanus. The sequence goes on from NC_136978.1 coordinate 10,012,648, forward strand.
CAGTATTGTTAGTGATCTGAGGTGTCGTTTGGAGGGCACTACAGGGTGGGAAGGGGTCATTGTAGTCACTGAGCATAGACATTGAGCATAGACACAGGGCATTGCAGTCACTGAGTATAGACACTGAACATTGCAGTCAGTGAGCATAGACACTGCCTGTTATTGTGGCTTTGGAGCACTTTAAGCACAAAAAATTGCAATCAAGCGGGTAACAATGATCGTTAGCTGTCAATCACTGATCATCGTCATTACCGGGGATTGCAGCCACTAGTTACTGAGAGGGCCAGGCATTGCAAGCACCAGATATTGAAACTCCAGAATAATGCAACCAAGGGAAATCTGCAAATACTAAGCGGTCGTAACCAAAGGACTGCATGCCGAGACCACAGTACCTGTAGACTATGCTTGGCTTCTGAGTTGACCATTACACTACTCGTATGTCTTTACGGCTGTTACGCCCTACCCACTGGCTTTAATAGGCGCTGGTAATGGTAGGCGGTCCCTGCTCGGGCATGGGAAGCAATTACGCCCATATGCGCACCGTCAATAAGGCTCAGTTTACCTGTAACCCTGAGGTTAATAATACACCTGTGCCACCATCCGGCTTAATAATTGCTTCTCGTGTTGTTCTGAATGGTGCATTTCTGTGCACAATATTAGGTTCCACTTCTCAGTGTTGTGTTTTTTCTTTGGTGTTTCTGAATTCATCATTACATTCATTAATATCTTCTCCAGTGCCATTATTATTTTTGCGATTATTATATTTAAGTGGGTGGATATTGGCCTATCTCACCGGGTACTCGTATGATAACATCCCCTTCTTTTCAAATTCCCATTCTCGCGTTTTCTGTATCCAACCCATCCCATTATTCACATTGGTAAGTTGGGATGTTGATGATTTTGTGTATGATGATAAGGTAAGTCACTTATTACCTCTCATGTCTCTCCCTGACACATTTAACATTTTTTCTCATCTGTTCTGTACGTCTCTGATTCCCCTGCGCCTTCTACTGCGGATATTGCCAGCAAGATACTCATTACTACGTCATGATTTTGCTTTACCTTTACGCAACGATATATGCATTTTTTTTTAGCATTTACGTCTTGATATAGTCCATTGTTCTTACCTGTCCTTCGTGTATATGCCTATTATATTGTGTTCACATTTAACCACGATACGGTATGTCATTATCTTTATGGTTACGGTACTGTACATTTGCGTCGTTACTATATTCCAGTTATGTACTTTGAAGACTACAGAATTACATACAATTATATTCTGTTGTGTATGCATTTAGTACAGCATTTTTAGGCTCTTGTTTACAGTATTTACCATTACATATTATGCTCTTCCTATTATCATTTACGTCATAACCAGATTCTGCACTGTTTACATTGCATCTCCGTGGCGACAATTGATTAGCATTCGTTTACATCCTCGGTTGGGCGGGGATTTGCCCGTGGGTTATTTTCTAAGGCTTTATTTATTTATTTTTTTTTTAATGCTGATTGAACCTAATAAGGGATTGTTGATCGTCTCTGTTTATATTAATCGAGGTGGCTGTACTGTATTTTTTTTTTTCAACTCGACGGAATGATGAAAGTTCCACATTAATTTTTGAAACTTTATCACTCCTTGTGTTGTTTACAGATGAATTTTTTAGTTAGCGTTTTGTCTGCAGGGAATATATGAAATGATTGTCCTTGTTTGCTGACGATATAGAACGAATTGCAGCGACGGTAATATCATACATTCTGTCATCCCTTGCTCAGACTGGTGGAAATTTATACATGTAGATCCAGAACCATTATTTATTTATTTATTTATTTTTTATTTTTAGTGAATGAAAAGACTTGCATTTTTACCTTGGTGTTTGCTCTTCGCCCCTCGTAGAATGTGCCTAGGTGAAATCTGTTAGTTAAGGTAATCTCAGTGTGGTGGGAATATTCGATTTTATGCCTGTTTTTGCGAGTGACATAGTTGGAAAAGTGGTGTTGTTGCTGGTATTTTTTTTTTTTACTTCCCCCCTGTTAGCATTAGTAAAATTTTTTCGTAATGTGGTGGAAGTATATCGATATTATTGTTATTATTATTATTAATCGGAAGTATCTGATGGCGAAGTCGATGTTTTTGTCTACCCCTTCATCCCGAGGACGTCCTTTGGTTTTATTTCATTCTTGCTGCCACCAGACGATTTTAGTTTATTTTTTTTTAATTTTTGGATGTTAACTGGAGTCCTTTTGGAGTGGATGGGCTCGATTGTACTTCTCCAATCCCCTCATTACTCCGGTTCCGTCCTAACCTGAATATAATCGTCTGGAAATAAAGAATACAATGAAAAAATAATACGTCGTCATAGTGTACCGTATGGCAGGGCTGTTCAACAACACTAGACGTAGAGCCGAATTATGAAACGCAGATTAACAAAGGGACCGTACATTATTTTACCTGCCTTTTTTTCGTCTATCTAAACACTTATGCACAGAAATAAACGAGAAATTCATATATTACTTGCGTTTACATTTTCCGCTAAATACACAAATAAAAAGAAAAACGCAAAACACTGTGGTTTATGCTTTTTGTTTATTTTCATTCTTCAGAGTCGGTCAGAAGCCCAAACAAAAACGATTCAAGGGCCGGCTTTGGATCTCGGGCGTCAGTTGAATAGCCCTGGTGTATGGGTTAAGAATTTCGCCATTCCTGATAATATCATAGTTACTTCAGTACGATGGCATTTATTTTTATTATTATTATTATTATTAACTATGCCCAGACAAAGGCATCAAATGAGGTCGTCATATCCCCCCAGAGTGAGAGAGAGCCTTCCTAATCTAAAAATCATCTCTTTGTAGCCAGAGCGAAATCTTAAATGAGCTATCGTAGTGCGGGGGTGAATGGAATTTGACAACTTCTTAACCCTCTGAGGCCAGTATTCTCGTCGGATAAAGAGGCTCACTAACACCTCTTCCTTAGCGATTTATTTTCCAAACTACTCATTAATATCCCGTGGTTTGCTTCTTACGTCTTTTCAGTATCGACGTAGATTGCATGAACAACACACAAGAATACAGTAACTGTGCAGAATCGGAAATAAGTCGGTAAGGAAGAGGTGTTATAGTAGGACTCGCCCACGTTTGCGGCTGTGGTGTGGCCCGCACCTGTGTACAATGGTGCCACGTTTCCCCAACTTGCGATGTGAAACGGAAGCTATTTATGTACAAGGCAACACAAATACGATAAGTTCAGTTGAATAAAACTTACACTTGTGTATTTTGATGGATGAATCAGCAGTAATCTTATTATGCCTAAAATATTTATACAGTAACACAGAAACATGGCATACATATTGTACAGTGTTGCTAAAAGAAATTGTAGTCACTTTTAATGTTTTTTAGCGTAGTTTTAGGGTGGGTAGTAATATTACAGTTATGGATATAAGAGAATGAGCCTGAAAAAAGAAGAAATATGCCAATATCCAAAGTAAAAGAAATAATTCATATAATTCTTGTGAGTGGCAGCACTGACACACCCATCTGGCCTAAGGTAAAGTACGTACCCCTCCGTAGACACAAAGATAGCTTGTACAGGTGTTGCTAGGGAAAAATGCTCACATTTACTGGCTTTTACCGTAATTTTAAGGGCGAGGAATAATCACATTTATAATCATAAGCTAATATGTAGGACAAAATAGTAGGCATATGCCAATACTGAAGTAAAAAAAAAAAAAAAAAAAAACATTATTCACTCGCGAGCGGCAACACTTCCACACCCAGTCGGTGGCCTTGACCTCAGGGGTGGTGTAGAGAGAGAGATGGAGGAAGGGGAAAGAGAATGAATGTATGAAAATCAATCATGGTACTGCAATAACGGGTCATCTGTCGCCGTATACAAAAAATGATAAATATCACTAACTATAACAAAACCAAAATAACAAATGAAAGCACAATTATAAACAACTTATTAAAGAATCAAAAGTACTCAGGGTGGCTCACATCTCCCGCCAGGAAAGAGAGAGAGAGAGAGAGAGATAACGGTATAGAAAACGTGGCAACACTGTACACAGGTGCGGGCCACACCATAGCCGCAAACGTAGACGAGTCCTACTATAGTAAGCTCTCTAACCGAACTAGAATATCGCTCTTTGTTCAGTGACGTATTATTTCGTGTTATTCTTGCTATCCCTAGACGATTTTATTCAGCTTATTATTATTATTTTTTTTTTCATAGTGGAGGGGTTGGATACGGCCTTCATTAACCCATTCACCCCCATGACGTGTTTTGGTGTTATGTTCTTGCAACTAACCTACGATTTTGTTCAACTTAGGAAAGACCTCTTGTGCTGAGAGGGTTAACGAAGACTATGTATAACATCTCTTATTCGAAAGTCTAGTGAAAAAAAATGTAAAAAAAAATGTTGTCTGGAAATACTGGGAACATAATAATAATAATAATAATAATAATAATAATAATAATAATAATAATAACAATAAAATAAATAAATAAATAACGAATAAAAATATTAAAAACTATTACTACTACTACTACTACTGCTACTACTGCATCTACTGCTACTACTACTACGGTACTACTACTACTGCTAATAATAATAATAATAATAATAAAAACACCATCGGCCTCAAGTTTATTCCACCCACTACAAGACCTGTATTGAAAGCTGAAGAAAATCGTTTAATGATAGGAAAAATTAAAGAAAAAAATACGTCCTGGGGATGAAGGGGTTAAAAACTGAGTCAGCACATTGCGGAAAAGTCGAGTCAGTTGAGGCAAAATTAGGTGAGATAGTTTTTTTTTTTTTTTTTTTTTTTTTTTTTTTTTTTTCCGCCGTTTCGGAAAAAAAGGAAGGAAAAAAAATAAAGCTACTATTGTCCTTTGTTGTACAGTTGGGCTCAGTCATTCTTGTACACGAAAAAAAAGTAAATAAAAGAAATATTGGAAGAAAGAAAAGATATCACAAAAATGTATAGAAGAGAAGAGGTCACAGTGGTAGGCATAAATGTATTCCAAGCCAATTGGGGTGACAACTGTTGGCCGAGAAGCTTTTTGCAGTGAAGTTTTCGTGCGTCATTTGTTTTTTCCCGCCCATAATCCTTTACATATTACGGTCCCGCACTAATGAAGCGACAGTCCCACTGGTATATTAGCCCCTCCGGTCGGATGATGAGTGAGTTTTTATGTTTTATTATTGCCACCTCCAGACGATTTCATTCAGCTTAGGAAGGATCTCTGGTAGTGGAGGGATTAATGAAGGCCGTATCTCACCCCTCCATTACGGAAAGACTTTGAGTTGAGTAAAACCGGCTGGAATTAGCAAGAATGAAAGATAAAATACGCCATAGGACTGAAGGAGCAAATGAATATACTACTGTAGATAAGGAAGAGAGTTTTAAAGATGGAACACAGCTTCGAGCAGCGACAGTGATAAAACAGATAAACAACCTTTCTCCGAAGAATTCCATCTGCAGTAGTCAGTTTAAGGCGGTGTAAAGGAATGATTGACCTCACCTGTAAACCTAAATATGTACTTCCTTGTGTCTCCTCGCCGCCCTGGTCGTGGTGACATCAGGGGAGAGATGGAGGGAGACGTCTGGACCTCTTCACGGCATCACATCGCACGGCTGACCTGTTTAATCTGTGTGATCTCTGTAATCTCTGTCTTGCCTTCCAGGGGACGTGGGTGGCGCGGCGTCGAGTTATTTCATCACCTTGTATATGTTAACGATGTATTTATTTTCATGTCTCAGGATTATAAAAGTGGGTGATGAGTGGGTATAGGAAGGCAGGCATGGGTAGCCTACTTATAGGTAATTATATTATTTTCTTAAAGAATGTGGCGGTAAGAAATGGATGGTAATATTGAAGAAAGAGGAGTAGATTTCGTTATAAGGGTCCGTTTTTGATATTACAGTGTGCAAAGATAGGATGTGATCTGATGTAAAGCTTTCGTAGTCTGTTTTATCGCAAACTTTGGATGCTGGGCGTTCATTAAGTATTTTTTTCCGGTTCCACAAATATTCCAGGAGAGGACAAGGCCGGTTAAGCAGCTTCTGTTGTGTTATTTACCAGGAAGGTCGAAAGCAGCTGATAATTTTCGATTTTTGTTTTATCCTTCAATATTTGCGGAGATGGGATATTGCCGATTATTTAAGCTTTTGTTCCTGTTTTTCGAAGAGTGCGAAGGATAGAATAGAGGCAGAGAATTAACCTTTGGAGTCAGAATTACCACGTAGACAAGATTGGAATAAGTCTTTTGTTTCTGATTTGCCTGTGTGATGAAGGTAGGAAACTGTCTGTCATTTAAGCTTTTGTTTATGATGTTCTTAAGGTATAACGATGATAGAGCTGGTTATGTGAGCTTTTGTTAGTTACCAATATTTTCAAGGACACGAAGGGTAGGACATACAATCGGTTACTTACATAACATTCCACTTCTGGCCCCTCTCCATCGCCTTGACCTTTTGTGTGATAGGAGAACCAGGAGGCTAAGACCTTTTGGCGACTTTAAGTAGCCTCGATATCCTGACTTTCTCGCCTTAGATTATTCAGAGCCACTTCTCGTACCCTTGCCCTGACCGGGAACTTTATTCTCGTGGACCTGGGAGGCTCCTGGACACCATTTCCTTAACCCCGCCACTTCGATAGCGTGTTTTTCATTTTTATTAACTCGTATTTTAATCGCCTGTTAGTAATCCTGTTATAATATCGATTTTTTTTATTGTTTTGCTTTTTTGCATTTCGTTTTTGTTTTGGGATCCCTCTAACCCTCATGCATTATTAGGAGGAATGATGATGATGATGATGATGATGGCCCAATTTAGTTTCACGGGAATGATATTAACTTCAAGGCTTTCCAGAGGTCAGCTTGGGATGGGGCCGGCCATCACATAAACCTCCCTAATCCCCCCTCCAGTTTGGTGTTTCCTTGCAGATTAAACCTCTTGAATCTGGGGACGTCTTGTGTATGTTATCTTTATTACAACCAGACGATTTTATTTTTTCACTTGAGGGGAGACGGTTTAAACTAGATGGATTAGATAAAGCTTCTTTGAGCTCCATAATTAAAGCTCCTTCACTACTAGAATGCTCATCTAATTCCTTCTTTCCTTCATTGAGCCCCTTTCGTTTAAGCTCTTTCACTACATGGTTGCTCTTTAACTCCATCACTTCGATGGCATTGTTAAATTTTATTCTTTGCCGCTGCCACACAATTTTATTCAGCTGGGGTGGGGGGAATCGAGTTGTGAAGGGGCTAAGAAGGCTATATTCATCCCCTCCAATTCGGAAACTCTCTTCAAAGCAAATAATAATAATAATAATAATAGTCTGATGGTAGCAGAAATATAGTGAAAAATACGTCATTGAATATCAGGAGTTAATCTTAAAAAATAACCTGATAACAGCAAGAAGAGATCAAGAATGGCATCCACAGGCTAAAGAGGTTGATAAGAAAATACCCAGACACGAGCGAAGTCACGGGATTTATAGGGGATTTTCGCGATACCCCAGCGGCTTTGGGTGGTCCCTGACTGTCACATAAACTTCGCTGATTAATCCCAGAGTTCACCATTTCCTTCCAGATTAATCCTTCGCGATGGGTTACCCTGAGATGAATGAAGTCTCCTGGTGGTAGGTGGAATAACATACAAAACTCCAAATTTCTCTAGCTCGAGGACGCAATATAAATTCTTGTTATTTTTGTGTCCTGTGTAATTCAGCTTAAGACTTCGCGAATTGGAGGGGTTAGAGGTTGCCTTCATTTATTTCCTTCCTTTACTGACAAGAAGAAGAAGAAAGTATAGCTGACGTCCTTGTGCTAAATGAGTTAATAATAGTAACTAAGATGATAACGGAAAGAATAAAATTTAACTGACGTGATCGTGCTAAAAGGGTTAATACCAGTAGCGAGTAACTTCGGATTTTGGAGATGTGAACCCCAGCAGCCTCGGATGACCCCCGGCCGTCACATAAACCCGGCTGATGACTCCTCCAGTTTGGCGTTTCCTTGCAGATTAAGTATTGATCCTGACCTCGTCCCGCACTGATGGTCACCGGATCAGCTTCCATCTCTCTTATATCGTATAGTAATTTTAACTAGACATGCAAATCTCTACCCAAGATCATCTTAGCGAACGCCCAATTTAATGTTTCAAAATATTTCAGTCTCGAAGAACTATGTTCACGTTAGGAAAAGTTGTGCCTAGATAGGGTCCTATACTCATTTCCCCCTTAACCTGGCTCAAATTTTCGTCCATTAGCAGCTTATATTATGTTGCTTAGTGGCAGAGTAGGTGCTATGGCTCTACGTCGGTTCCATAACACTTCTTCGTGACTAGCATATCCTAACATTAATCTCATGGCATGACTCCGTATTCAGGACGGAGAGAGGGCAATTTTAGGCCAGGCAGTCGAGCCGAAACTGTTTTATCCTCCCAAGAATCAGCTTTTCCAAATGTGGGTATGACTCTTCCATATTAACAATTCACGGCACTAATGTCAAGATTCATCTCACTATTTATCTCCCAGGACTGGAACACGAGTCAGTGAAGTGACAGATCAGAATGTGTTCTTTGAGGTGATCCATCTGCTCGCATTAGAAGTTTTTGAAAATACAAAAGTCAACATAATCTGTAATTATGGATCATGATAGCCAATAATGCAGTAGCTGAGTTGTTGGAAGCTCATGAGATTAATCTAAGAAAGTGTAGTAAAGTGACAGAGGCTTGGTCTGCCGGGTGATGGGCTCAGGTTCAATTCCTTGGAGGTATATCGTGAGATCTGCTCTAGTATAGTGCAAAAGCAAGATATTAGGAAAGTAAAGATTTATTAATAGGAACAGAAATATTTGGAAGTCCTTTTGTCTAAGCACCCCTCATAGGATGCGGCGTCCGACAGGTACCGGTATGTAGATAAGTAAATAGATGGAAAGATAGGATATTGAAAGCTACAATATATGATGTGGTGTGTGCAGTATATAGACGTTGCTAATGAGTGATGGTGGTGGTATGTGCAGTGGTACCCCAGTTCTACCAGACTGAGGTAAACAACGAGCACGTGATCCGAGGCAATGCGGCCATCCTGAAGTGTGTCATCCCATCCTTCGTGGCGGACTTCGTGAGCGTGGCGTCCTGGGCCTCAGACGACGGAAACACCTACCTGCCCTCACAGTCATACGGTACACGACTAATTTATCGCCACTCGCAAACATGCTTTACGTGTTCTTACGAGTGACCTTTGTTCCAGCTACCACGACTCGCTCCAAGCAGAAATGACGATTCACAGCCTTTGTCACAGCTGCCACGACTCGAACTGACTCAGATTGGCTCATTTCAGGACCTCTATCTGTGGTAACATTTCTTTCAAGTTGCAGGTGTTATTGACCACAGGACACTTACCGGTATTTGTTGTTTAACAGTTTCTGGCAGATTTTACTTTGAATATTTGAACACCGATACTTAATCTCAGACGTATCTTGTAATCTCAACAGAATCGTAAAAAGTCGCCGAAAGTAGAATATTAAAGACCTTCATGTGGAAAGCTTTATTGCAATGTGTTTCGGTAGTACTGTCTGGCGTTCGCCAATACTGAAAAAAGAAGAAGCTGAACGGGTTCATAAGTCTAAATGTGTTCATAAGTTTTGTCAAGAGAAATCATTGAGGATGTAGTTCGTGTAGAGTGTAATTAGTGAAGTGGTTGCTGTTTCTTATTGGCGTATTGTTGTAGTGGTGAGGCAGCAGTACGAGACAGACGTAAACAAGGAGCACGTGATCAGAGGTAACTCAGCTATCTTCAAGTGCGTCATCCCATCCTTCGTGGCCGACTTCGTGACTGTCACTGCTTGGGTCACTGACTCCGGTGACGTGTACTACCCGTCTCAGGCCTATGGTAATGCGCCATCTCGATATCAGAACAACCTTATGGAATTTGTCCTTTTACCGTTTACCTGTTTTTTTATTTTTTTACAGGATCGCCAAACACTCTTTCTTCTCTCTTCTGCAGGAACGGTAAAAACTTTCTCACTTTTACAGGATTACCGAAAACTCGCTTTCTTTCCCTCCCACTCCCACCCACAGGATTATAAACTCACTAGTCTGGTTTCTTCAGGATCAGTAAAATGTTACTTTTTTTTTTTTTTTTTTTTTTTTTACAGAGGGCACCAATAATTATCTTTTGTACAACCTCACAGACCTGCAGCAACTATCGTGATTTTTGCTACAGCGGGATATAAAACTTGGTATCTTGTAATTGCCACCATGAAACACGAGAAAAGTACATTACGCCTGCCCTGATGTTATCTCGATTTTCCGTCTGCGATTTAGCGAGAGAGAAAATGTTAGTTTCTGCTTGTTTGCCTCCAGGGGAAAAAGAGAACAGTGTACCATGCGTTAACTTTTTTCGCGTTTTTTCTCAAGCGTTAACGCTGTTAAAATGACGTGCAAAGAGATTTATCGCTTTTGTCAAACAGAACTCAGGACCGTGATTTATTTGGTTTCGTATGCTTACCTGACGAACCATGCAAAAAACTGATTGCGTTCCATTTAAGAGATTTAACTTTCACTTGTCTAGCTTTCTTGTGTTTCTTGTCACATTCTGTCCCTCTTATATTTTCCATTTTCCTCGTCTTAACTCGTCATAATACCGGCCGAAAAGTTTTTCCAACTTTGGCGACAATAGTTGTACTCCACTCCTTGTCCATTGAGAAGGGTGACAGTTGTTGCTGAAAGTATTTGGAATCAACTTTTAGTCTGTCACTGTGAGTTCTTTTCTGACACGTCGATATCACATTATTTTGATGTACCAGGTTGCTCTTTCTTGTGCCTCTTCTCAACATCCTCTTTCTTGTATTATTTTTTCACTTTTTGTTGTTGTTGTTAATTTCTTATTTGTTTATCCTTCGCTCTCGCACCTTTCTTGTTGGGAAACCTTCGTATTAAAGCATGGTCATCATGATAATCGTCATATGTTATTTACTGTGCTTTTGTTGCCGTTTACATTATATCCTTGCCTGTCCACTGCTGCCTGCTCCTTCTTTCCTTCTACATATACCTGAACTTTCCTACTTCGTTCATCCATACCAACATTCCCGACATTCACATCGTGTTTCATCCGTACTTTTTTGCCTCAGTCATGTAGCTGTTGACTCGTGCCATATCCTTCACCTCTAATCATACTTTAATTCCTGGACCAGCGTCGCCTCACACGCCAGTCCACTGCTTTTGGCCATGTAACCTGCTGCCTGTTTTGCCTTGTTCATTCATCCTCAAAACCTTGTCCCCGCTTTTCCTTAGCTTTTTCTACGGGGTTAGGACGTCAGATGGAGCTCCTTTAAGCTGAATAAAATCGCCTGACAATATCTAGCGTTGAATAAAAATAAATAAATAATAAATATATAAGTAAATAAATGGTGATCATCCTACTGAAAAGTTAACACTGCAGTGACCTCTGTTGTTACACGGCCACGATCTTTTTAATGTAATCAATCAATTAGTCAGTCAGTCATCCTTAAACTCCTTCTTAATCTACGTCCTCAGTCAATCAGTCAGTCAATCAGTCATCTTTAAACTCTTTCCTACTCTACGTCCCCAATCAATCAATCAATCAATCAGTCAATCATCCTTAACCTCCTTCCTGCCCTGCGTCCCCTCTCAGTGGTATCCCAGGACTACGACTCTGATGTAAACAAGGAGTACGTCATCAGGGGCAACTCGGCCATCATGAAGTGTTCCATTCCCTCCTTCGTGGCCGACTTCGTTACCGTCACGTCCTGGGTTACGGACAAGGGCGAGACGTTTTATCCTTCCGATCGATACGGTAAACACGCTGGGCTTAATTGAGCACCTCCCAGATAGAAGGGCGAAGCAATCATGAGTGGGTTTTTGGAGATGTGCTTTTTTTTACACACACACACACACACACACACACACACACACACACACACACACACACACACACACACACACACACACACACACACACACACACACACACACACACACACACACACACACAGGTACTAGTTTCAGATGTATACTAATAGGAAACTTAAATGTACTCTTCAGAAATATTCCACATAACGCTGGGCCAACTTATATTGCATTCAGGCCCTTATAACTCACTCTCAGTTTAATAAAATCGTGTGGCGTCTGTTGAAAGAGAAGACCATTGAGTTGTCCCGACCATGAGAAGGTTAACAGAGGGAAAGAAAAACAAAGGCGATGGTTGGATGGTTGGTTGGTTGGCCCTTCTGGCTGGGAGTGACTCGATTGGATAGGAGGGTAAACACACACCCGTATTGCACGTAATTGACTCATCTCGGATTTTCTTTCAGCTAATGTGTTTGCCCCTGAAATAAAACCTAATGATTGATAGCCTGGTTCGTTGCAGAGATGGAGGATTGTTACCTTTTTTTCCATTTATCTTGTCTTTTGTTCCAGGTAATGTTTGATTTGTAAATATTCGTAAATGATTAATATCCTGGTTCGTTGCAGGGATGGTGGAGAGATGGAAAACTGTTAAGGTGTTTTATTTTTGTTTTTTTTATCATGTTTTACTTTCCTGATAATGTGTGTAGCGGGTTAATATTAGTAAATGCTTAAAATTCTGGTTCGTTGCGGGGATGGTGGAGAGATGGAAGATTGTTTTTTAAGATTTCCCCCCCTTTACCGTATATTATATTTCAGGTATTTTGTGTTTGAACTGTGATTCAAAAGCAAATGATTAATATCTGGTTTCATTACAGAGATAGTATTATTATTATTGTTATTATTATTATTATTATTGTTATTATTATTATTATTATAATTATTATTATTATTATAATTATTATTATTATTATAATTATTATTATTATTATTATTATTATTAAAACCTACTTATACCCTTTACTTAACTTACAACACACCAGGTAATTTCTTTGACATGTAATTAAAACGAAATAATCTTGTTCTCTCCAAGGATATCGTATGAAGTGAAAATGATTATTAAAGTTATCAGTTATATTTACCTTACGTTTATTTGTGTCTGCCATAGAAATAAAAGTAAATAACGTGTATCCAGCTTCCTTGCAGCGATGTTATAAGCTTGGGAGTATTATTAAAGGTGTAGTGTTCATTTATTACAGTTAACGTGTCTGGTTTGGAAATTGTGGGGAAGGGAATTTTATCTGTGCGTTGTGGGTCGTGAAGAGGTGGAGAGCATATATTAATCACGTCAGTCCGATTATGTCCTTTACTTATCTGTTTATTTCCTTATTTATTCGTTATTTTTTTCTTGCTACTGTCAGGTAATTGTTTTCAGCTCAGGAAAGACGCTTCGAAAAGGGGAGGTTAGATAAAGCCTTCATTAACCCTTTCGTTATTGAGGCGCTCTCAAAAACTGAATGAAATCGTCGCGAAGTAGTAAGAATATGTTAGAGAAACACATAATGGAACTAAAAAGGTTAAAATGTAATTCTCAGTGAAGCTGCACCTAAGAAAACATGCATGATTAATGAAGGAATAGATGCAAGTAATTTATATTCGTAATGATGGAGATACTGGATGTTATTTGGGGAAAAGAAAAAAACTAACAGACAGTCGCGTAGAATCCCGTGAGGAGTGTAGGACCCCGTGAGAATGTAGGGCTCGGTGAGAGTGTAGTACCCGAGACTAGGCTGTGCAGTCGTAAACATCCAGAACATATAAAGGTAGATGACCGTCCTTCTTCCCTAGTGACGTCATGCAAGCGAAAAATCCCACAGACGCCTCCTGGGTTTTCACATCGTTGCCCTGAGAACCTAACCTTTACCCCTAACTTGTGTGCTGTTTGACGTTATGCATATCAGTTTTGCGGCCTCGGTAGATGCTACAGTAGAGAGGGACGCCTTTCTGTGGTGGCACCGATATAACTAAGCTACTCTTCTGCCTTTGTTATGCGAACGTCACTCATCTCTCCCTTTTCCCGCCCAAAAGTATGATGGTGGACTGCAGGAGGGCATTTTTCAGCTTGGAGTCCAACGGGTTCACGTTCATTTACTACTACTACAACAACTGGTACCACTACTACTTCCTCATTACAACTAAGTAACCGGTCTACGCTCCAACAAGCATAACACGATTCAGAAACTCCCCCAGCTGCCTCTTACAGATTCAAAACGATGCTTGGATACCAGACCCTCCCTGTCCCTCACTGGCCTGGCACGGCGTTTGACATAATGCATATTGGTTTGGCGGCCTCATTATAGTACTGATAACGGTCCGTACTGCTACATGTCTGATGTGCGTAGTGGGGGATACCTTGCCTCTGGATTTGACTCTAATAAACATCCGCCGCCACCATCATGTTACACGTAGTTTGTGGCTTTAGTCTCTCTCTCTCTCACACACACATACACACACACACTCTGCCTATCATCCTTACCGCTTCCATACCTCACCTCCCCGTCACGTTCCCAATCCCAGCCCTTCTCTTGCTCTGGGTCCGTTTTGGGTCTCCTTAGGGTCAGATTTGGGTCTAATGTGGGTCAGATATGGGTCTGTTGAAGGTAGTTTCCAAAGACGTACTACTGCCGTCCACTTAATCCTTTCACTACGATGACGCGTTCACTCTTTCCACTTAATCCTTTCAATACGATTACGTGTTTACTTTCCCCCCTCCATACGATGTTCTTCAGCGTAGGGGAGGTCTGTTGTAATGAAGGGGTTAATGAAGGCTATACCCGACCTTTCTCCTGAATTGAATATACTCTTGGGTCGGTGTCAGCCCCTTCACCCCGGGGACGATCCAACTCTCGACGATTTACTCAGCTTAGGATAGAGTCTTCGAAGGTTTGAAATACAGCCTTAATCAACCCTTTCAATGGGGGGAAGCCTTTTTGAAGTATAGTGAAAATTGTCTCGTATTAGCTAGCATAATAGTGAAAATTGTCTCGTATAAGCAAGGATTATAGTGAAAATTGTCTCGTATAAGCAAGAATAAAGTTAAGTACGTCACCGGATTCCAAGGGCTATGAATAAAATACTGAAGTCGTGGCCGAGAAGTCCCGGGTTCGATTCATTGGACGGTCATGAGATCTTCGGGCTAGGGTAGATGAAATAGGAACCTGGATTTGCAGAGTGACGGTTGCGTGTACTGAACGTCTTTCTCTAGATCAAGTCTTGGTCTTCCTTATCATTTACACTCGCTTTCGTACTTGGGTTTGTGGAAGAGTTGTCACCACTTAGTTTATACCTTTGGCCTCACTGTTAACCTTTGACCCCCGATCCCACCCCTCAGTTGTCCCCCAGAGCTACGAGAGCGAGGTGAACAACGAGTACGTCATCAGGGGTAACTCAGCCATCCTCAAGTGTAATATACCCTCCTATGTGGCTGACTTCGTGAATGTACAAGCCTGGGTGGACAGTGATGGCGGTGTCTTCTACCCCTCTGGAACTTATGGTAATGGTTGAAGGAGAAAGAGACTGTGGGAAGGTACAGGTGTGGGGAAGGTATGGGATGTTTGAGATGAAGTGTAATGTGCCTTCCTACGTGGCCGACTTTGTTAGTCTACAGGCGGTAATGGGCAGTGAAGGAGGTGGATTCTGTCCTTCTCGCTCATTTGGTAATTTTGAGGTGTGGAAGGGTGTGGGGAGAGTGTGAGAGATGTGAGAAGGATGTGAAAAGCGTAAGATATAAAAGATGCGAAAGGCTGGAGAGACGATGTGTGAATGTGTGAGGGGAGGGTTAGGTGGCGTGGAAGGTGTAGGGTTGATGTAGGAGGTATACAGTTGGCTAGGAGGATTTGGGGAAGGCATGGGGTATAGGAAAGCGTAAAAAACTTGCAGTGGATGTAGGAGGCGTGGGGACAGTGTATGAGGTGTGGGGATGATAATGGAGTGCATGGAGAGGGTTGCGAGAGTGTGAGGCTAGTGTGGAAGACTTAAGAAAGATGTGGGAATGGTTGGAAGGGTGTAGGGAAAGCATGGGTATGGTAGAAAGTTTATGGTTGTGAGGTTCTGGGATGATGTGGGAGGTGTGGAATGGGTTAGGAGGTTGTGGGGATGGTGAAAAATGTATGGGGAAAATTTATGGGATGCGAGATTGATGTGGGATTGTGGGATGCATGTAGAGAGTTAGGAGGCATAACCCCTTGGCTGCAACGTTCCATTTAAAAGGTCCGATCGACAGGCTGAGACATTCTGTTTAAAATCCACGAAACGATTTCAAAAGTTGCCCCCAATATTTTGGCCCGAGTACTTTATGTGTTCATTGGCCCACGCTTGGAGTTGCCAGGTCGTCCTTTTAGTCTGCTCTACACCGCATCACGCATTATGTAACCACGTGGTCCCAGTTTGCTTCAGGAAGTCATGGCGTCTTCAGATGGTTCGTTGCGTTCACCACAGCCCTCAACTTTGCTTGTTACCAAGAAAAGAGGTGCTAGATTTCGTATTCCAGAGAAAAGGAAGTATGTACCTACTAGTGACATCGATTCTAATGATTCTAGTATGGAATGTACTGTAAAACCTCTGAAAAAACAAGCCACCACACCACGCTCCAAGCGGCGCCAGCCCACCTGTGTTACACCATCGTTACTTTTACACACTTGTCAACTTCTAGCCCCTCTAGAAAATTGATTGAACAAATGTAAATAAGTGATAGAGAGTAAGTGTAAGTGATAAAATAAAAGGAAAATGAAAGTGGTGTAGGCTATGTAAATATCTTTCGTTGAGTTTAGCGTCATTTACTGTTACTGAGTAGTTTTTCACGGTTTAGTATCACACCAAAGTAAATAAGTGATAGTAAGTGTAAGTGACTAAAATTTAAGGAAAGTGAATGTCTGGTGTCTGCTATTTAAATATCTTTCGTTAAGTCTAGCATTATTTACTATTACTGAGTAGTTTTTCGCGGTTCAGTATCACACTATTTTATTTGATAATGTTTGTAAAATAATGATTTTGATAATGCAAAGAAAATGATGCTTATAATGGTGCGTGGTTGAGAAATGAAGTGTGGTGAGCGTTGGTGTGGGTGGTGGTGCGTGACGGACAGCTACAACCTACTGTAGGTCAAGACGCAAAAAACACCGAAACTGACGTTGCTTCAGCCTCTCTTTACGGCATCGTAGGAGCATCTAAACATTCACTGATGTGCTCATAGGTAAGAAGAAAGTCTCGCTTTCTTGTGCCTTTTTTTTTTTTTTAATGTATTAATATGAAAATTATTGCATTGAAAATGTGTAACTTTTGTGTGGATTGCCGCAGCAGGGTTATCGCTCTAGCCACCTTAATCGCAATCAGGGGGTTAAACAAGGGTTAGCTGGGGTTGACATGAGCGTCACGAGAATGTGAAGAGGGCGTGAGGATAAAGTAGAAGGAGAAGAGTTGGTGTGGGAGGCAAGGAGAGGGTTAGTATGGTGTGAGGAAGGTTATGGATGATGTGAGGTGCGGGATGATGGTGTGGGTGGTGAAGGGTTGTATGGGGATTGTGAGAGGCATGAATTGGATTGGTTGGTGGGGATTGTATGAGAGGCATGAGTTGGATTAATGGGGTGTGAGGAATGCATGAAGAAGGATATGCGAAGTGTAGGAATGATGTTGAAGTTGTGGGGATGGTGGGAGGCGAGGAGACGGGTAGGAGGACTTGGGGAAGAAGTGAGAAGTGTGGCGGTGGAGATATAAAGCGTGAGGTCCTCAGAGAGTAAAAGGAGACCAAAGCCGCGAGTAACTTTGAGCTTGTTTTCAGCCCTCACTTCTTTCTCTTTTCTTGCAGGCCCTCAGTTTTATTCTCTCGTGTTTGCATTTATTAATCGTGTTTCTTCCACTTCCAGGTAACGTTGCTGCTCCTCGGATTTTTATATTTACATGCATAATTTTAGAATACATTACTGGCCATATTGGCATCTTAAATTGCTTACACCCTAACATTTTATGTAGTTTTTCGTTTGATGGTACGAATTCAAATATGGTTTGAGGAAAGTGTGTTTAACATTAGTAACGGCAAAGGATTGATTAATGTACTGTTAGATGGATCATGAATGTATTAGCCACGAACCTTACATACCAAAAGTATAATACCGTAATGAGAGAGAAGATCTTGTTCAAGTTAGGCACTGAAGTGGGTATATATATATAGTACAGTTAACTCCTGTACGCCCTCTCTGCTGAATAAATTCGTCTTGCGGTAACTGGAATAGAATACTAGAGTTGACCCGATCATTAGAAGTAACGATATAACACGATTCTGCATTATTACATGGGCATTATATATGTTGACCATGAGGTATATGGATTACTCAGAAATAGTACAACGCCGTTTCCAGCCATGCACAGGGATATTGTTACGCGGACTTGGAACTCAGCCATGACTCAGATTGGTACAGTCTGCCACATGAATTTGTATACACCTGTGGCTCTTGAATGGGTCGTAAATATGCATATATATATATATATATATATATATATATATATATATATATATATATATATATATATATACATATATATATATATTGTAAAATCGTCCATCTTTTTTTTTTTTTTTTTTTTTTTTTTTTTTGCCCCATCAGGAGCGTTGGTGGCCGGGGCTAGACTGTTCAGTCTTAGTATGTAAGGCGAGTGATCATGCGCTCTTCCTAGAGTGGCATTATGTAACTTTATGGTCTGCTGGAATGCTTTAACCTGCTTGACTACCAGACATTCATTTGTTGGGCATATTTTTAACAACCAGCGTATTAAGTGGCTTCCTGAGTTACAGGAAACGGTTTGGCTTGTCACTCAGTTTAGTCACGTAAAGGGAAAGCTACTTCGAGCGAATGGATGGCATACCCGTGTGTACTTAGCTGGTGGGAAGTCCATGTGGAGAACCGTGAGAATAGGCCTGTTAAAAAAAATGAGTTTGTTTTTATGTTGCATTTTTGAAAGTTTTGTTTAATACTAGATAATAACCCACACGATAACCATGCATGTATGCAAATTCCTGTGGTGTTCTTATATCACTTATGTTAGCCATGACACTTAGGATTACTTGCGACATAACACCAACTTACCAGTAGCTACTGTAACTGGGACTTTGCATACCTTAGGGCCGTATTATCGGTGTTTTAGGACGCCGCGTCGCACCTCTTCTTTATCTTCTCGTCTCTGTATATGTTACCTTAATACTCTCTTGCTTGTTATTCTTGAAACTAATGTCGCTATAGCTCTGTAAGAAACATAAATAATATACACGAGAATAATGTGGTGTAGTATGCAAAATAAATCGCGGAAGAGGAGGTGCTACGAGATCTCTTATGGCGTTGAGAATACGGTCTTCATTCGTAGTCTTAACACTGGAGTTCGTTGGAAGAGGATTTGACATTGCTAAAGGTTATTTTTATTTGTTTTTATATTTACATTAATTAGCCATGACACAAAATTAAGCATATTTAACCTCTTCACCACGATGACGATTTTTTTTGTTTCTGTTATTTCCAGACACTTTAATTCCCTTTAATGATAGAGCTTTGGAAATGGAGAGAGTAAACATAACCTTCATTAGCTCTTGTACTCGGGAGCGCTCTTAAACTGAAAGAAAAATCCTTGCATAACTATAAAAAGTCACCATATCCGATGCTGTATTTTTTGTGTTATTTTACTTATATCTCTACGATTCTGTTAAGAACATAAAAAGAGACGATAACTGCAGTAGGCCAGTTGGCCTATGCCGGGCACCTCCTACAAGTGATTAAACTACTAGAATAAGTCAAGGATAGCAAGGCTTAAGAGAGCGTCACAGTAATAGTGGGGATAAAGAAGGCTGTATCTAAACCCTGCAGTTCGAAAAATGTATAGCAAATAAGCTGTCGTGGCAAAAGCAAGAACAAAGAAAATGTCATCGGATTGCAGGGTTTACTATTGCTGCGAGGACACGGCATACCGCAGTCGTGACACACAATTTCGTGGAAGTGGGTATCGCGTGACTCACCCAGCTGAGGTGGCGGGGTGAGTGAGTCAGTGGTCCGTATTCTTGTCGGGTAAGGAAGCTCCCTAACACCTTTTCCTTAGCGATTTATTATTGGATAAGGTAGGTTAAAATCAATCTGTCTATTAGCAACCGATTACTGCTGAGTATGGTGGTTTATTAAAGATTTAAATGACACGCAGGGGGACAGAAAAAGATTTACAAAATAAATCGTTTAGGAAAAGGTGTTAGGGAGTTAACCGATGAGAATACCGGCCTGGGTGTTCCCGCTACCATATTGCCGTGTAACGCAGCCGTAGTAGTAACCGGAGCCCTTAGCCTGAATTCACAAACGGACTTAAGATCAGTGCCTTGTCATAAGTATGATTTGTCGTGCAGGAAGGACGAGGACAAGAGGGTGTAGATTCTTTTCATGTCTCTTGTCCATCCTGCGAAGAGAAATCCGAGTTACGATGGGGAATTAATCGCATGTATGTTTGTGAATCTGGGTACTAAGAACGCGCCTGGAAAATATGTACCACGTGAGGTTTATTGATGTAAATGTGGGCTAAACACGAACAAGGAAGTCTCTCTCTCTCTCTCTCTCTCTCAGTAGTAGTAGGAGTACCGGTAGGCTTTGCATGTCTATTTTTGATGGAGTTGATACTGAGTACTTTATTTTCAGTATCTTCTGTATTCCCGTTGTTCACCTCCCACATCCTTTATTTTATATATTTATTTATTTTTAGGTATTACCATCCCACTCGTAAAATATTACCCCATTAGGCAAATGCGCTGGGAACACGAACCTATTATTCCTGTGTAAATAATTCAGCGCTCGTTCATGCTTGTGGGGTTGTCATTCTCTCTACCTTGGCAAGACCTCGTATTATGAAACAGGTGCGTGCTTGTGTGTGTGTGTGTGTGTGTGTGTGTGTGTGTGTGTGTGTGTGTGTGTTCTGGACCCTTTCAGTTCGAGAACATAATTCTTGTTTTCCTGCTTCTGTCAGGCGATTTTTTTTTTTCTTAAGTGAAGCGATAAATGAAGGCTTTACCTTACCCCTGCACTTCGAAATAGCTGTCCCGAGCTTTAAAAAATCGTCTGGAAAAAGCAAGAAGTAAACGAAATGGACGTCATCGTAGTGAAGGATCAAGAGAGAACACTTATTGTATCCTCTTAACAGGGTGTACTACTCTCGCCCAGCTCCTCCCCCCTTCCCCCTACCACAATTTCAGCCCGTCCCGCCCACTCCACTGCCCACCCACCACAAGTTTTTGCTCCCAGTTAATTTCTTTATTTTTTATTTTGTTGTCAGTTGGCTCTCGTGTTCTTAGCTGTGTTTAGGCTTTCGTGTTATTACTACGTCTCTCTCTCTCTCTCTCTCTCTCTCTCTCTCTCTCTCTCTCTCTCTCTCTCTCTCTCTCTCTCTCTCTCTCTCTAATGATAATTCTAATTTTCATGTGAAACTATTTCTTGCATTTTACTTCATACCACTAAAGGTCATCTTTATGTGTACCCGCATTATTGTTTGTCTTTTCCTGTTTATTTTCTCTTACCTTCTCCTTTGCTATACAATTTTTTGTTTCATATTCAGGGTCATCTTATGCATCATAGTATAATATTGTTCATTTTCATCGTCATCGTCGTCATTATCATTTGTGTCGCGCTGATAAGTGCTTTGTAGTCCGAAAACTTCTTTAGGCTGACACATTTTGTTGTAAGTGTTCCATCGTAGCTGCCATATTTGCATACATATGAGTATTTCCTCTTAACTATACACGTGTGGTTAACCGTATCCGTTGGGACATAGTGGTGAGTCAGAACTTCGAAGTCGGGGTTGCAGACGAATACGTGATCAGGGGCAACGCTGCCATCTTCAAATGCACCATCCCGTCCTTCGTGGCCGATTTCGTCACCGTCACCTCCTGGACCACAGACTCCGGCGACAACTTCTACCCCACCGAACTTTATGGTAACAGCACACGACACAGGACCCACGAAATCTTGACGGGAAATGATAATCGACTTTTCAACCACCATTTTTTCCAGCTTTGCCTTTAATCAGCATTTTTCTCCAAGCATTCATTTTAGCCAGCATGTTTTTTCCGCAGTTTCTACCCCACAGGCATTGTTGCAACTGACGTGGGCAAATAGAGACGAATTGCAGAAGAAAATTAATACTCCCATCCTTTAACCAGCAAATATTTCTCCAACTTCTTTTCCAGGTAGTGAACGTGTGCACGATAAATGGTATACTTAGCTTTTTCAGAGCACATGTCTTTTTCGAGGATTTTATTGCCCTGATGAGCATATTGGTACCTTCGGCGAGAGTGTTGGCAAAAAAATGGAAGAAAGCTATAAGTACAGTATTTAGCAGAAATAAATAAATGAATGAATGAATAAATAAGTAAATGAATGAATGAATCGTGGTTTCTTCCTCGGCAAACATTACTGTAACCTGGGGCGAGACGAAGAATTGTGGTGAAAAAAATTATTATGTCTACATCTCATGCTCTGGAATGGAACATGTAACATATCCACCCTATATAGTTATTTTTCAGTCACTTGCTTTCAGAAAATTATAAACCTTCATCTCCTTAATACAGAGAACTGGTGAAAAATTGATTACTTGGATTCTTACTACTTCCAGACCACAGACTTACTGAACCATCGTCCCTTCAGCCATTTCCTCCAATAATAATAATAATAATGATAGTAATAATAATAATAATAGTAATAATAATAATAATAGTAATAATAAATATCCACCTTGAAGTCGCTTGACAGTAGCTGTAATAAAATGCAAAGTTTTCAACATTCTGAGGCCCTTGCGACTTATCAAAAACTGAATGAAATCGTCTTTTGTTAGTATTAATTAGAGCAGACGCTGCCGTGAGAGGGTTGATTCTCGGCGGCAACTATAGCTTGCCATATTTGCTTTCACATAATGCTTTCACTCATCATCTGTGCGCGTGTGGTTAATTGCATCTGTCGTGACATGATGATGAACCAGAACCTCGAGATTGGAATGAGGGACGAATCATCATCATCATCATCATCATTAGGCCTATCATCATCTGCAAAGTGGAAATAACTCCTTTACAGAATCTCTCCCAGCTAGCGGCCCTCACCTGTAAATCTCTTTCATCCTACCTCGTCATAGTAACTTCCATATAAACTGTTATTTAACCCTGCGTGTAACCTTGTCCGCCGTGCCGTAGTGGTGAGCCAGGACTTCGAGGTGGGTGTAGGAGACGAGTATGTAATCAGGGGCAACGCTGTCATCTTCAAGTGCAACATCCCGTCCTTCGTGGCCGATTTCGTCTCCGTCACCTCCTGGACCACAGACTCCGGCGACAACTTCTACCCCACCGAGCATTATGGTAACAGCACGCGACACAGGACCCACGAAAATTGGACTTGAAATGATACTCTCGACTTTTTAACCTGCAAATTTTCCCCAAACTTTACTTATAACCATCAAATATCCCCCAGACTTTGCCTTTAACGAGCATTTTTCCCCCAGCTTTACTTTTAACGAGCATTTTTTTCACCCAGCTATTATTTAACCAGCATTTTTTTTTCTACATTTGTTTTAACTTTTTCCCCCCTCACGAGTTCTTTCCCACAGAACATGGTAACTGACGCGGTCGAAATCGGATGCAAGTCATAGAAAACTAATAGTCCCAGCTTTTAACCAACAATTTTCTCTCCAACATCTTTTCCAGCAAGCGAATATGTGTACGGTAAACCCTGTATTTAATTTTTAACAGATTTTTTTTCCCGTCGATTTTGTGTCCCAGTGAGCATTTTGGTATTTGGAAAAAGGGGGGAGGGGGAGGGAGGTAGAAAAATAATTAGCACAAATATTAACCCACAGATTTCTTCCCAGCATCTTCCTCAGCGATTATTATGGTAGCCTTCGTGGGTGAGACAACGAAATGTAGTAGAGAATGATGAAAAGTCGGAGTGCGATACTAACATTTCCACACCATA
Source organism: Coenobita brevimanus (assembly GCF_032717465.1). Lineage (NCBI taxonomy): Eukaryota > Metazoa > Arthropoda > Malacostraca > Decapoda > Coenobitidae > Coenobita > Coenobita brevimanus. The sequence continues at coordinate 10,036,554 of NC_136978.1, forward strand.
AACTTTTTTTCAGCCACTTCCTTTCAACAAATAATACAACTTCACCATAATAGTACAGAGAACGTATGGAAAAAAGTATTAATTATATTCTTACTAATTCCAGACCCTAGACTCACGGACCTCTTTTATTTGCAGCTCCTTTTAGCCACTTCCAATAAGAACAGTATTACAGCTCCACATTGAAACCACCTGGCCTTAAAATGCAGTCTTATATTCTTCCGCTCCTGTGACTCACCCACAACCGAATGAAATTGTGTGGTGTCAGAAAGTAAACAGTAGAGTTGACACGACGGTGGGAGGGTTGTTTCTCGGCCAACACTCATATCAAGGGTATTTTGTAACCATTTCGCTTGGGGAAGATTGTATAATGTGCATAAAATAGCCTGAAGGAACCCGGATTAGAATACTCGTTTCTTCCGTCACGGCCAAATGGTTAAGCTCCATAATATGATTCTCTCTCTCTCTCTCTCTCTCTCTCTCTCTCTCTCTCTCTCTCTCTCTCTCTCTCTCTCTCACACACACACACACACACACACACACACACACACACAGATCTTCTAGCCACCAGTGATTTTATGTGACCTAGGGCAAACTTGTAGCAATGAAGGAGTTAATGATGGCACCATGTAACTCCTCCAGTTCGAAAACTATCTCCAGAGTTGAGTAACATCATTTGGTGGTTGCAGTAGAAATAATACATCACCGAAGTAGATTAACAGTCGTTTTTCTTGCGCCATCCTATACGAATTCACCCATCAACTTTGTATCTGCTGTATATATATATATATATATATATATATATATATATATATATATATATATATATATATATACTGTATATATATATACTTTTAGTTGACTTTATCGTGGTTAACCTTGCACGCCGTGACCTAGTGGTGAGTCAGAACTTCGAGGTACGTGTAGGGGACGAGTTCGTGATCAGGGGCAACGCTGCCATCATCAAGTGCAACATACCGTCCTTCGTGGCCGACTTCGTCACCGTCACCTCCTGGACCACCGACTCTGGGGATAACTTCTACCCTACAGAACGTTACGGTAACCTTCTGCCCGGGGAATGTGGATGATAATTTGGCGAAATATAATTTATACCTGGTACTTTAACCTATCAGATTTTTGCACAGTTTCATCCCAGGGATTATGGTAGACAAGTATGGGCGAAAAATGGAACGAATCTGAAAACCAGTTGATTTGATGATAACGAATGTGGCATGAAATAAAAATGATTTCTTTCATTTCAGACCTTAATTTTTTAAAACATTTTTTTTTCAGGAAACTAATAATATATCATCCCTGTAATAAATAAAATGACTCCAGCATAATCAAGTTTCCTTTGGTACAGGTATCGTTTCACCGAACTCTCTGTTTGTATTTCAGGTACTTTTGAGAAAGAAAATATGAATTTGACATTGATAATCCGAAAATTATAGTGACCACTCCATTTAGATATGGGTTACTCCACGGGAGCCCATTTATTTGTTGACTTTTAATCCTTCATGCAACAGTAGATTCGAAACCATTTGGCAGTTTGTAGTTCTATTTCTGGGGATGATTTACTTTTTAGAGAAAATTAAAAGTATGAGTCAAGTCACAGTAGGACGTTAGTAGTGGGTCAAATATCACCCTGAAATGTACATGAATCTCAGACCAAATATACGATAATGTTCTTGAATCGTACCCCGGGTAATCGAAGGCTGTGTTGTGGTAAATTTTGAAACAATGGATGGAGATGTTTTCGCCCGGTGGCCTGAGTGCCTGTTGTGGTGTGGTGTGGCGTGGTGTGATGTGATGTGGCGTGGTGTGCTTTGGTGTGGTGTGATGTGGTGTGGTGTGATGTGGTGTGGTGTGATGTGATGTGGTGTGGCGTGTTGTACCCCATCGACCGGAGTGGAGAAAGCTTCCTTTGTGCACCATTAAATCATTATACCCTGGTGTGTATTTTAGTTTATTCTTGCTGCTACCAGACGACTTTATTCAGCTTAGACGTGAGACTTTTCGATCTGGACGAGCTAGGTATATATCCTTCATGAACGCACGCACACAAAGACGGACGATTAAGAAGTAAACTGTGCATAATACGTACATATTTCCCCCAAAGCCCCATATTACTAAACATCTGTGCTAGTTATTCACGGATATTCACTGCCGTTTGGCAAGTATGGGTTATAAACATGGACCCATTCTCCCCACCGCCCTCCTCTCCCCCTTCTCACCCATCGCCCTCTCCTCCCCGCCTCCTTGGGTATAGTCGTACCTCAGGATGGGGGTGGAAAGGCAGGGTAGGAATGAGGGGGCTGAGAATCTAGTGGATCTGGGGAGGAGGGGTTAGGGTGGGGATGGGGACAGTGAGGATTTGGTGCAGCTGAGAAGGAGGGGAGGGTGGGGGTCATGGTGGGACGGTGAGGATCTGGTTTTGGTTTTCCTCTCCAAACTTTCTGCTTTAACGATCATCTGTGAAAAAGTTCAGCGCTCCGGGATGAGCAGGAAGGGATCGGATTCCAAAAGACGGATAAAGAAACATAAAATAATGGTTTCTCGTTTTACAGTCGTCCACCTGTTTAGTTTCTGATCGTGTCTGTATTTTGTGAATTTTTAAAACTCAGCAGTAAATATAATGAAGGAAGAATAAATGATGCTGAAGGTGAGATTTAAAAAATAAATAAATAAAAGGTCTCATTTTGTTTTGCTCACTGGTTTTGTTTTTATCCTATCTGTATTTCGTTGTGGATTTTTTTTTAAACCCAGGAACATAAAACATGTTGATGACAAAAATTATTGATCGTGAAGGAATTCGTGTGGTTTAGTGTCTTGCCACAACAGGTGTTTGGTCGTGTCAGATTGTCGTGCGTTTTTTCTTTTTCTTTTTTTCATGTCGCCTCCCGACATTCATCTTGACCTCAACAAAGACACAATTTCATCCGCCTCACGTCATTACATTTGTGATTTGTGACCAGACCATCAGCAACTTTTTTTTATTTTCTTGCCTCCCAGCCACTTTCTTCTACAATTTTATGCTCCCTCTAAACACTTTATAAATTGATTCTTGCTTCCCAGTTGTATTCTTTTGGATTATTTACTGTTATTCTTAGTTACTCTTCACCCTCTAACAACGTCATGTGCCTATTCTAAACTCATTTAATTCCCCGCTTATCATAGTAATTATTTTTACGTCTAACCTTATTGCTAGCCATAATTTTGCCGTGCGTATGTCATTCACAGTCATTAATTGCCTTCTGAGTACTTAATTTGCCTCCTGTGAAACTAAGCCATAAGCTATATTTTCCCACCGTATTTCTTAGACATCCGTGAGTACTTTTTTTGCTTTTGACTCCATACTCGTACTTGGGCCCCTTATACCTCAATTTAAACTAACCTAATAACAGTCTGACCTATCCATACCATGCGTCCCTTCTTAAATTCTCAAACTACATAACAACCAAGCCTGACCTAACCTCACCTTACTTTACCTAACTGTACGCTCTACCCCTTTCTGTAAACACACTGTAACCACCTTCTCCCGGGTTATAGTGGTGCCTCAGTTCTACAAGACCTCCGTGGTTGAGGAGTATGTGATTCGGGGCAACTCGGCCATCATGAAGTGCAACATCCCATCCTTCGTGGCCGATTTTGTCAAGGTCACTGGCTGGACCACTGACACCGGGGACACGTATTTCCCCAGCGACAGCTATGGTAATGCTTGTCTGGGCAGAGTTTGGACATAGGCAAAATATTTATAGGATTATTTTTCAGACTGTACTCTTTCCTGTTTTCATTCTTGTTTTTGGGAAAGAAAGTTATTAATGTCACTGTTTTTAATGTATTCCAGGTTCTTTGTATATGTAACTGTAGATACGAATAACCATATTTTTGTTTCTCTTGCAGATGGTTTTTGGCTGTATCTACATACTAATTACACATACCATTTTCGTGCAGTTTAAACAGAGAACACTGGGAGATTTTAGAGACTTGTGGAATGGTCGTAGGAAATGATATTATTCAAACTTCTAAAGGACGAGAAAAAATTATGGATAATCTTTTACGAGGCCAGTCTTTCTTTCGACATAAAAAATAAATGATCGTAGTGCGATATGAGTAGGACTGCATTTTTAGAAGCCATGCAAACTTCTAAAGGGTAAAGAAAAGTTACAGAAAATCCCATCTGTCGTCTTCATTTCTTGTGTGCCGTTCATAAGCTTGTAAGACACAGTTGTTCCCTCTATCTGGTACTCGTCCAGGATACGACTAAAGGTTCTAAAATGCTCTAAAGAAAGAAAGAAGGGAGAAATGACTCACGTCGTCGTCGCTACCGTACCCTTTCGTTATGTATACTTTCAAAGATACAGTCGTTCCCTCTCTCTCTCATACTTGTGCAAGATATAAACTAAGCCCGCATGTTATTGTATGAAAATAGACAAGGTTCTAAAAGTTAAAGAAAAATTGCTACGAACTTCACACGTCTTCGTCGCCTTTGCCTTGGACATCTCGTACGCATTCAAGATACACTCGCACCGTCTCTCTGTCTCGTACTCAGCCGATATACAACCACCACCACCAGTATGTTGCTTCGTCCCTCGGGAAGGCTAGGTCTGGCGTGAAATTGTTGCCACTGGAGTACCTTAGACGTCGCTCGCTTTTCTTGTCGAGGTGCTGTTCATGCTTCTGTTGTTTGTTAGGGTACCTGCTGGGGGGGTGGATAGATGACGGGTTTTTGTGTGTTGAAGTTTTTTCCTTGTGTACCTCCCGGGGATTGGGTAGACGACAGGGGTTTGTGTGTGTGTACTTTTTTCCTTGTGATTTTAACTGTTCTTTGGCTTGTAAAGAGACGAGGTTTAGTATTGGGCGTTAAAATTTTCTAGGCTGAACAAAATCGCCTGATGTTGATATGAAAAAAAATCTCACCTTAATCGTGTTTACTAACCGTAAGACGTTAACCACAGTAAAATATATAGGTCGCGAGCCTCTACTGGGTAATGCTAAAATTGAATTGAGATATCTTTTCACTCATAAGCATCTAGGATCACTAACAGTTTAGCAAAATCCTCTGATATTTGCCTGTATATATTTCCTAGGGACGTCTCTACCCTTGAAAGTTTCAGTAGTCTTTCAGCTCACACAGTGGCTCAGAGAATCTTAAAGGGTAAGGCATCTCTCTTTGGGTCATATTCACCACTGCTACATCACTACAGGGTCTTTCACCATACATTGCCCACGTTACCTCATCTCCTCTTACCTTTAGTCCACATCCTTTAGCCTTACCGCTCACTTCGATGTTATTCTGTTTCATCACTGCCTTGCATCTCACACCCTTACCACACCATCCCTAACCGTTCCAGCCCATTAGTCCCAGCTTTACCGTTTTGCTTTTCTAGTCACTACCTCTCCACTCTCGTCTCACCTCTAATCCTCATCACTCACAGATCCACCTCCCCATTAACATCACTACTTACTGCTCCACCACTCACTTTAACAGACCTGTTGACTGCTTCACTACTCTACCACTCAAGCTTCTTTCACTTTATTTCCAACCTCACCACTTTCTTTCTCTCACTACGTCGGCCTAACTTACCACGTAACCTCCCATCCTATTCTCAGCCACACTACGAGTACCTTTCTACTCATCTCCACCACGCCACACCCAGACGTCTTTCATCCCACCGCTCATTTCACCATTCCATACCGCTCATTTCACCACCTCATCTCACCACTGAGCCGTCTCCCCCAGTGGTGCACCAGGACTACCAGACAGACGTGGTCCCCGAGTACGTGATCAGGGGTAACTCTGCCATTCTCAAGTGCAACATCCCCTCCTTCGTGGCCGACTTCGTGACCGTGCAGGCTTGGGTCACCGACAAGGGCCAAACATATTACCCCTCTGAGAATTATGGTAATTTGTGTGGCCCGATGTGTAGCGCGTAGGGATAATTTAGGACATGCTGATTACGTTTTATTGCATTTAATGGCGACTTCTTACCTCTTCACTTGCAGCCGTCTCCCTTGAATGGACTTAAATCATATGGTGTTGGCCAGAATGAGATAAACTAAAAGCACTGCAGATTTTTTTTTTTTAAATATTTCATTATAGTTATCGACACGTGATTGGATTTAACTTAAGGACCATTCAGAATGAAGGGGTTAGAATCAGTCTCCCTTAAGGAATTTCCCTGACCTCATTAAATGCGACAGGTCACCCCTAAACTGAGTAAGGTCATCTGGTACCATGAATTAGGTATTATACAAGGGACTTCATGGTACTAAAGGGTTAGGCCACGTCAATTACACCTCGTCAGTCCTAATGCTCACTCTTTTTCCCCTCAGTGGCAGGGAAATGACCCACTTTCTCCCCACTTACAGGACTTTCACCTCTTATTTCGTCACTACTTTTCCTCTTAATGTCTGCCATGGTTCCCTTACAGGCCCAATTATTTCCTCATTAAGGGAAAATATTGGAGAATTGATTGATGTTCTTTTTCTCTTGCAGGAATGGACCTTTTGACATTCGTTTTTTTGTGTTTTGATAATTAGTCTTTTCTACAGGAATGGAAAGATTTTGATATTTTTTGTTAAGTCGTCTACAGGAATGGAACACAATTCAGTACGTTTTGTTTGTTTGTTTTTAGCTTTTTCCATGGAATTGGAAAGTTAACTTGACTTTTTGTGTGTGTGTTATTATGTTTTTCAGTCTCCTACAGGAATGGAAAGAACTTGGATGTGAATTTATAATATTGGATATATAATATTTGTGTATAATATTTTTTCATTCTTGCACGGAATTCGACAAGCCTTTGGTGCGGGTTATATTCATGCATTTATTTACCTCAGTACATGGACGTCTTTTTGCATTAATAAGGTTAACATCAGATTATATAAAGATTCGGAGAGTGTTTTCATGATAGACTGGCTAGATGGTCTTAATAACCCCGCCACTACAGACCTGAGAGCTGAGGAAAATCGTGTGAAGATAACAGGAATATAAAAGGCTTCATCGTAGTTAAGTGTTATTGCGAGCACTAATGTCGATCCACTTCGTTGTGATAAATAACGGGAGAGTAAACGGTAACTTTTGAAACCTATTTTTGCGCTCTTCGGAATCCAGTAGTTTTTTTCAGGATAGTGTGTAAGAGTTTCATATTTATTCGTCGCAAAAAATGGAGCGATATTCCAGACCGCACCTGTACATAATGTCATTGTCACTCTTGTTACGGTAATCGAAAAGACTGTGACATTATAATTGCCTTTTTTTTTATTATTATTAATTTTCTTGTTATATAGAAACCAAATAAAATGGAGTCACTTTGTAGATGTACGCTTTTGACTCGGAACATGGCCTAAAATTGCCGTGTCTTCCTCATGCATGCTGAGTTGCAATAAGGGATTAGCGCAAGAATTTAATGCTTGTCACGAAAAAGTGCCATGAAAAGGATGCAGCGCCACAGTATTGCCTTATTCTGCCATTAAGCTTCGTGAAATAAACCGCAAGAGGACGAAAATCTGGGCCAACTTAAGGTAAAAGAAGTAGGCTGTAATTATTGTGACGGCATTATGCATTCTGTGCCTACATATTCTTGGTGGCGTAGGAAATTTCGTAATACCTCCTCCATGGTGATTTATTCTTTATGTATGCACCTTAATATCTTTTTGTATGTTACTGATGCAAGCTATGGCGGTTCGTTAAAGATATAACTAGTATGGAAAAGAGTGTTAACTTCTTCAATTCTTGGTATCTCCAGTAATTTATATACAGAATAGGAGAGACTTTCCTTTTAACAAGAGGCCCTAGGTACTGGACACTCTTCATTAACCCATTCAGTAACAGTCCATTACTAATCTGAATAAAATTAAAATAGTCTGTCCAAAGAAAGAATGAAACTAATAAAACACGTCCTCAGAGTGAAAGGGCTTAGGTTTAATATGCAGAGTAAATAGCCAAGGAAGAAATGCCACGAAGACCGCCATGTCAACGAGAATGCGACCCTTATGTCTAGAAACTGGAAACAGTGGACGGAAAGGAAGCAAGTCCTAAAGCTTAAACCTGTTCAGTATGATGGCGAATATGTTACTGTTGTTAATGTTAGATGATTTTAGTCAGCTTAAGCCAGACCCCTTGTTGTGAAAGGTACTGGAATTTCCGCCTTTGCTCCTTCGTTACAGATCAGGATAATATCGTTTGGTAGTAACAAGCGTGAAATATTTAAAGACTTCTCGTGCTGGAGGGGTTAATGTACTGATCTTAAAGGCGCAAATGGCTATTGGTTCTTCGCGATTAGGAACGTTGGTAAAAATAAAGGGAAGGAACAAGATAGATAGATGGATGGATGTTAAGATAGATAGGCAGGTAGATAGATGAATAGAGAGGTAGGTATATAGATAGGTAAATAGACCGATAGATAGATAGATAGGAGTGTGTAGGTTGGCTGTCGACCTCGCTGCAGATAATAGATCCTCTTAGCGGTGACTTACTTGTGATTAGCGGGGCTCCATCAGAGGCATTCCAAGTTGAGGTCAGATTCCTCTTATTATTTTCCAGGGGGATTGAGGCTGAGTTAGCTTAGACGTGGCCGGTAGTGTTGGGTTAGGTCAGGTCAGGTTATAAACGCGATTATCCTGGGAAAAGAAAGCTAACGAAGGGTACGAAGGAAAGTAAGAGCATCAGCCCAGTTGGTCCTTTCGAAGCCTCCTTTTTTTTATATATTGGGTAGGATATAACGTAACTAAGTCTGAGACAAGGATAGCAAAGCAGGAAGCCTCTCCCCCACTCACCGAATCCTAAATGGGCGTTGGAATCTGTTGGTGTTAAATTTATGGGTGGTGTATGGTATTATTGTTTTTGTTGACTTTGTGGTACTGTGTTTTTTTGTTACTGTCGAAACCGCTTCTGGCTTTGCGTTTTAAGTTGATCCGAATTTCATGATAAGCTGCATTAATAACTGTATGTCACTTATTTCGGTTGATGTCGGGTAGTTCAATTATTTTACAGATTACAAGCATTGTTATTGTGTTATGGTCACGTATTTTCCGTGATGACGAATTTCATGTTGACATCACGTATTTCTGTTATCAGCAAATGTCTTAGTAGCATTACGTATTTCCAGTGTTACCGAGTTTCTTCCTGAGACTATTGTAGTTATATCACGCTAAGCCGTAAACGAAAAACAGCAGTCCTTCAAAGCAGACAGTCATCTCCTCATCACCTTGTTAAGACCTCGAAAGCTCCTGTTTGATCTTGTTCACCCTCCAAGTGGCCCCTGTTCTTTGACCCTCTTCTTGTACAGTCTCTGACCCCTTCACCTCTTTTCTGCCCGCTTTGCACTATGTTCTTCTTGCTCACCTCCACCCCCTCCCCCCACCAGCAGCATTTTTCTTCCTTGGGTTATTTCTCCTTCCCACACATCTCTTGCTGTTCCTTTTTGTTTACCAGCTTCCTTATTTCCCCGTTGTACCCTCAGTTTCCTTCCCCATTTACTTGTGATTTGAACCTTCCGCCATCGCTGTCTTTGTACTTATATATTTTTTGCACCCAGCTCCTCCTTGATCTGGTACCCTCTTCTCAACATATTTCGTTCTCTTACTTATCTTGTCCCCACCCTACAGTAAGTCCTTCGCGTCCCCTTCACACGTCCTCTTCTCCCTCTCGCCCCAATATTTATGGCTGAGTTCGCTCTTCTTTCCTTCTGTTTTGTATATGTGACTTTCATTCCCTATTCTCACCTCCAGTTTTTGTCCCCAAGTTATATTTAGCTTACTCTCTCTCTCTCTCCTCACCTCCTTTTCGTATGCTCACTCTTTTGTGTATGACTTATCTCTCTTTTTTCACTCCTCGTTTCTTATATTCAACTTTATATGGTACCTTCCCATTCACTTCTTCCCTCTCGTCCCTCCCTTCCCCCCCCTCTTTTTTTTAACCTTCCTCAGAGTTACCCCTGCCCTCCCTTTCTTGCCCTCCCACCCTCCCTCTTCTCACCTATTCCTTTTTAACCCTCCCTTTCCCTTCCTTTCCTCCCATCCCTTCCCTGCCTTTTGTCCTCCCCTTTAAATCAGACATGCTCCCTCCCCCTAACTCCCCCTCACATTTCTCAGTTGTTCCTCAAGCGTACCTCATAGACGTCAGCCTCGAGAATGTGATCAGGGGTAACTCAGCCATTCTCAAGTGCAACATCCCCTCCTTCGTGGCCGACTTCGTGACCGTGCAGGCCTGGGTCACCGACAAGGGCGAGACTTTCTACCCGACAGAGAACTATGGTAATGGTCTGGTTGGGGAGGGAAATCCTTAACTAGCCACTGTGTTTTGCCTGGTGATGTGTACCGTGGTTGAGTCCTTTTATTTCTGGCATATTTTCATTACTGATATGGTGGTAGAGGTTTGGCGTTGGAGTCGGCTGCGCATTAACGTTCTACAGCTAAAACAGAAGAGATGTCTGATTATTATTTATTTATTTTACCATGTTAACGATACCTAGGATGAAGGGTAGTCACTTACGGATTAAATGACCTGGGGTTCTCTCATTTTCATTCCAGGTCACTGAGATATGGTACAGATAATAATCCTCACTGAATTTCTTTCTCTTGCAGGTAAAAGAGACTTCTTATCATGATTCATTTTCATTGTTCACAGGAGATTCGTATGATTAATCAGGTTTCGTATTTCTGAATATTTAACATCACCCGCTGAATATGATAACGTCTATTATTAGCCTCGATACTGACAGACAACATTATTCAGCTTTTAAAGGAGACATTTCGTAGTGGATGAATTAGTGATGGCAGTAGCCTCTCTAACTCCCTCATTTCGAAGTGTCTTCTTTATGATAAGAAAAAAAAAATTCTTGTGTCTTTAACAGTACACTAAAAAAAGACCGGTTACTGAAAAAAAGAAGATATTTTGCTTGTTTTCCCACCCCCCCAATTTTTTTTTTTTTTTTTTTTTTTTTTTTTTTTTAAGGATTATTTTGGGGGGCTTTCCGTCTTTTAAGTCTTTTCCATTTGCCTGAGCAAAAAATGGAAAGAAGCGATTGAATAAAATTGTTGTTACCGATAACTCTTGACTGACTTGTATTACACTTTTCCGCCATACCATTGACTCGATGGTAGATGGAGAGATTAGATAAAGAAATAAGCTGAATAGATAATGAAATAAATAAGCAATTAAGACTGATACTGCTGGCGGTACGCTTACAGTAGATATATTGCGCAAGATGAGGGGAGGATAATTTGTGAAGAATTTTTATGTGTGAGCCATAAAGTAGAACGGCCTCGTGTGCCTCCACATCACCCACCATCACTCACCCTCACGTCACGTCAACACGACTCCACCATGAAATATTACCTCGGAAAAATTCACCTTCAGTTTCCACCACATTTTTGAGTACCTGCACCTCCCCCCCCCCTCCCTCATTCTAGATTTTTTTTTCTCCACTCTCCCTCCTTATTTCGCTGACTCCCCTCCTTCTCCCCCTCCCCCTCTTAACCTCCTTTCCATGCTCCCTCACCTCCCCTCCTTCCGGATCATTTCGCAGAAACTTCTTCCTCCCTCGCCACACTTCCATTTTCTTTCTGTTCCATGTCTCATTTTTCATAATTCCATGTTTCTGTATGGCAGTTTCTCATCTGTTCTCTTTCTTTGGTTTATCTCTCCTGTGTCTTGCACCTCGCTGTCTCGCATCCCCTGCTTTCCACATCCCCTCATCGATTCATCATCCTCCCCTTCTCATTATCATTGACTTCTTTATTTCTCTTTCATCGTCTTGTATGGGTCTTACTCATATATGTGTGTGTGTGTGTGTGTGTGTGTGTGTGTGTGTGTGTGTGTGTGTGTGTGTGTGTGTGTGTGTGTGTGTGTGTGTGTGCCTTCATCATGGCCAGTTTCCTTGATTACGTCATCCTTTACGTCCTTGCTTCTTTTGTTCACTTCCTTCTTGCTTTCAGTTCCTCCTGTTCCCTCCTTCCCTTACTCCTGCCACACCCTGACCCTTGCGTCACTCCCTGTTTCCTCACTCCCTTCCTACCCACTGTCTCCTCCCCTCAGTCCTTCCTTCTTCCTTTCTCCCATTCCTCTGAAGTAAAGTTTGTGTGGTAGTAGGAAAGCAAGACAGAGACAAAACATAAACCGCGAAACCGAATTTAAGGGTAGTAGATCGTGTTATGATGTAGGCTGTTGTTTATTGCGGACAGGCGTTAATTTGTGTGTCCACCCAATAAAGTAGCAATCGTTGGTGCTCGAACCCACTCAAGAGCGTCCCCCGTACATAAGGTCAGTGCCATACCGACCACGGCACCGATTCATCACCTCAGCCTTCTTACACGTGCTTCTATACTCTTACTTCCATGTGACCTCCACCCATGCCTCCCCCAGTGGTGCATCAGGATTACATGACCGACGTGAGCCTCGAGTACGTGATCAGGGGTAACTCAGCCATCCTCAAGTGCAACATCCCTTCCTTCGTGGCCGACTTCGTGACCGTGCAGGCCTGGGTCACCGACAAGGGAAACACTTATTACCCCTCTGATAACTATGGTAAAATCAGGGATTCAAGAGGCCATATCGAATCGCTTTAAAATTTGGGTGGGTGAAGGTGTGTGCAAGCCCTCAAATTTTGACGGTCATTTGTGGAACAGTGTGAGGGATTAGTTCTTTAAAGGGGAGGTAACCATTTATTTATTTTATATTTGTTTATTGCTACTGCCAGGATGTTTTATTCACCCAAGAAAAAGCCTACCAGTACTCTATAAGCTGGCCTGTAATGATTGTGGTGTGATTCGCTTGCATGCCACATCACAAAATACATTCATTAGTCTGACAGAGAAACCAAACACTCTTATATAATGAGTTTCACAAATGACTCTCAGATTTTACGGGCCTGCCAACACCTTCGTAATTTACAACAGGTCAGAGTCAGCACTGATTTATTTCACGTTTTCCTTCTTTTTCAGACGTAATATCTTTTTTTTCTCTTAATTCGGTTTCTTTCTCATTTTCAGGACAGGTAATTAACATCGACTTCGTAAATCATGAGTTGTGAGGTACCAGACTATATGAGAGTGACGCTTGCTTAGTATGTGAGACCTACGCGTACTTAGTTTCTTGTTAATTCTTGTCCTCATGTGTATAACTGCAGTACCGTGGGGAACAACATATATTTCCAGCCAACCCCCGTCGCAGTCAGACATAGGCTATTCTCGGGTTTTTGTGGAGTGTCAGGTTAACACTTTTGGCACCGACTGTTCATTTTGAATTGCCATTTTTTACTCTCTCTCTCTCTCTCTCTCTCTCTTTCTCTCTCTCCAGTAAAATTACGAAAATGTCTCATAACTCCTTCCACGATGATCATTCTTTTCATATTTTAATCATGCCACAACCAGAAGATTTACTCCTTATAGGGAAGACATATAGCAATGGAGGGGTTCAAGAATATATATATATATATATATATATATATATATATATATATATATATATATATATATATATATATATATATATATATAGAACCCTTCCAGCTCGAAAAATCACTCCCAAGCCGAATAAAATCGTCCGGAGATGGCATGAATGAAGTGATGCAGATGACATTGTGGTCAAGGGGTTAAAAATATGTAATTACCATGAAACATTGATGTGTAATCTGCAAAACAAATCGCTAAGGAGAATATGCTTGGCAACCTCCTATGCCAAAGAGAAAGAACATCGTTCTAGTATTCATGCTGGCATTTTTTCTGGGCGGAAATTTTTATGACAAGCGTTTTTTTAATTTGTGGGAATATTGAGTTAAAGAAAAAAATTCAGTGGTATCTTGGAAATGTTTTTAATATGTCAGCGAGCAAAAAATTTACCAACGTTTCAGAGGTATTTTGGGTATTATCAGTATTTAAAAATTTCAGATATTTTATCGGCATTTTCGAGATATTCAGAAGATTCCTCGAACTTTTCTGTGGATTTTCTGGATTTCAATGTACGTAGCAACATTCTAACGTGTTTTGAGAGCAGCCGGTAAGGTTGGTGTGCCGTCTGTGGTTTTTGTGTAGTGGCGTGGCGTGTGTAAATAATGCTGGGTGTTGTGCGTCACGGATGGCGAGGGGGAGAAAATGAGCTACTTTTGTGCAAGTGGTGACAGGAGAGACCGTACAGTAGACAGATATTGGACAACGTCTGCCATTTTGGTGCGCCTTTCACTTGCAGAGCTGTCGTAAGCCTATAATTGCCCGAAATATATGTGGTTGGTTTAACTTTTTACGACCAGGATTTTCCTCGATTGCACTGAGTCATCGGATGATAGCTTATAATTAATATTCTATAACAGCTGGGTACGGATGGTGAGAGGTATGAACGTTGAGGGTGGAGTCGCTAGTGGCAGATCAAAAAAGACTTGGGACGAGGTCATACAGTGTGACCTCAGAGATAAGGACTGGGTGGTCTTGTGATCGAGCATCGTGGAGCGCTGCCTTTAGGCGATCAAGACCGACACGGGGAAGTATGATGGAGAATTTATAAACAAAAAGAAAAGAAAAAAATTCACTCGAGGTAGTTTTTGATGGGTTTGTCGAATGCAAATTCTCTCAGTTGAACAAAATCCTTAGCTGTTAGCATGAACAAAATGGGCAAATACGCCAACCGCAGCAAATCAGGTAAAGCACATTTATGTCATAGTAATGTCTAGGACCAATTTTTTTCCCCACCATTTCGTTTATAAAGGCTTCAACAAGCTTGCATGCCTCTGCCTCGTTCACTAAATGGCGGCCGCTCCACGCTGCTCAATCTCTGCAGCCACCCTGTTCAGTCCCTTTTCCCTGAGGTCACAGTCTGTGTCCTCGGCATAGAATAAGGCGGCGGAAAGGAAAATAATTCAGAGTTCTGCTGTTGTTGCCAGCCATGCAGACCATCTTGCTTCGGTGGGTGACCAAACTGAAGGAGGTTGTCCAGTCTGTATTTTCATTATCTCCAGTGAGGCAAGGCAGGAGGCGATCATCATCCAGGCGTCTCCGCTACTTTCTCGTCCCTCTCCGCCGTAAACACCTTTCAGTGTAAATTATTGTGTAAAAGCTCCGTTACCAACATTGCCACCCTCAGTCTCCGCCACCACCATCATTACCGCGCCTTACTACAGCACAGTCGTTTCCACCATTATCATCACCAATTTTACCACGACCACTACTACCTGCTTCATTACCACCATCTAAAACACCATCACCACCACTATCAAAACCACCAGCACCTCCACGGTCAGACCTTACACCATCACTATCAAACCCTTCACCACCATACGAACTTCATCACCACCACCACCATCGCACAGCCTCCATTACCACCTCCATCCTTCTTCGTCACTTCTGTCCTCACCATTACTATCTTCACTACTACAGTACCTTCATCTCCATGCTCCACTCACCACCATTATCACACCCATCACTAATCCTTTCTTTCTTCACCATTCGCCACCATCGCTATCACTGCCATCACCATCACCCCAGTCACCATCACCTTCCGCCACAGCCTCCTTCATCATCACGCCGCCCTTCCACATCATTACCATCATCACCGCCACCACCGCCATTATCATTTTTCTTACCACAGAACCGTTCCCCTTCTCCTCGCCTCTACTTGTACTCTCCTCCCCCCCTTTCAACCTTCGTCTCTCCTTTCCTCCCCACTTTCTCTACTCTCACCTCCTTCACCATTCTTACTACCATACCTCTCACCACCCTCACTCCTTCTCTGCTTTCTCAACTCTCGCCTCTTTTTATCATCACCATTCCTTACGAGCCCTTCATGTTTTGCTGTCCTGGTCTTTAACTCACTGAAAGTTGTTAGCTATAACCTATCCTATTACAAAGCAGCCTCGATAAAACTAATAGGTCTGTGCTGTGTGCTATATCTTCTGAACTCATTTATACCTTATGGTACCCCATCTCTCCTATATCTCTGCCTTTTATACTCTCATCTCCCTTAACATTGTCTCACTTCCACAATTCTCATTTCCCATAACACTCTCCTCACGTCCACATTTCTCACTTCCCCTCACTTCCACATTTCTCACTTCCTATAACATTGTCATCACTTCCACATTTCTCACCTTCTCTCTCTGTGGCGGTATTATCAGTGGTGCACCAGGACTACCAGACGGATGTGTATCACGAGTACGTCATCAGGGGTAACTCGGCCATCTTCAAGTGCATGATTCCCTCCTTCGTGGCAGACTTCGTGACCGTCCAGTCCTGGGTTACGGATCAGGGGGACACTTACGTCTATGGCTCTGATTTTGGTAACATTGGCGAGACGTTTTTGTATGACATTGTGCGTAACGTTTGGTAACAGGTAACTTTTTTTTTTGGGGGGGGGGACGGCGTACACATTGCCCCCTCCCAGCTCCTTTTTTCCCCTGTTTCTTCTGTTTCAGGTATTGTCTCGAAAAATCATAAATTTTCGATTTATGCAGGTAGGAGGAAACATTTGGAGAGTCATCTTAGTCTTTACCTTTTTTTCTTTTTTCACTGCAGATGTTATTCTCTTTCTCCCTAATTCTAATACATATATATATATATATATATATGTTTTTTTTTCAAACCCAGCAGGTTTCTTGACAGTTTTCATACCAGATATTTGTATTATTTTCTAGAAGTCTCACTTCGAGGAAGTTATGAGCAGAGAATAATGTATTTCTCTCTTTCAGCTGCCTCAGTAAAAAAAAAAAAAAAAAAAAAAAAAAATGGTTTATGTCCTCTCATATTTTTAGCTTTGTCTTCGATCTTATGAAACATTTTTAAAAATCTATCAGCAAAATATAATTTTTTTTCCCAAGTGGTTTAACTAGACAGCATTGGGATCGGTTTTGTTTTATTTTACTGACTCGTATAAGTCAGGTGATTTTAAAATCTGTCAGCCTCACTGCACATGTTTCATGAGTTACTCGGCACATACCTAGTAAATTTTCAAAGTCCATCCGTCTGGCTAACGATTTTTTTTTTTCTCTTTTCTTACTCAATGATTTCTTTCCTCACCCTATCCCTAGCTAAGCAAAAAGTTATGATGATGATAATGATGATGGTGATGATGATGACAACTTTTTTTTTTCCCCTGCAAAAGGCTGAATAGAAAATAAATCCGTCATTAAAATGTACTTGTATTTCTCGGATGGTAAAAAAGACAGTTGGGGTATAAGCCGCTGTCCTCTCAATGCGATTGAGGGAGGTTCCTGCGGTGGGCTGATGACCGACACAAAACACGCTGGCAGTTCGTCTTTTTCAACACTAATTAGGTACTGAACAGTCCAGTTTTACGCGTTTTGATTTGGGATTGTTCGCGTTTGGTTAGATCTCGCTGAATCGCGTGAATCGAATAGATAATAGTAGTGGTGATGGTGGAATGGATTGAGATGAGCCGGGCTTTTGAAACGAGCAGCATGTGGATTTGCGTTCGATGTCAACCATTTTCGTATCTCATCCGTGTGGCTCACCGGCTTGCCATAAAGACACCCCCACCAATACCATATCTACGTAATGTTATCGTAATTTACTTACCCGAACGTAACTGATCCAACACAACACAACACAGAACCAAACAAACTAACCTAAACATACCAACATTGATCTTGTCTCATCAAACTTAATCTACCGTAACTCAAACTATACAAACCAAAGCTAACAACCAAAATCAAACCACCCCATCTAACCTCACTTCCACGTCCTCTATTCAGTCGTGCCACAGATGTACTCAGCCGAAGTTTTGACCGAGTACGTGATCAGGGGTAACTCCGCCATTCTCAAGTGCAGCATCCCATCCTTCGTGGCCGACTTCGTGAGCGTGCAGGCCTGGGTAGCGGACGACGGCACGGCAATCTATCCCTCTGACAATTATGGTAATGAAGCGGTCCGGGATGGAGGAAGATCGTGCCTGTTATATTCCTCCCTCGGACATGATTAATTAGGCTGTAAAGGTTTTTCAACGTTTTCAGGACGGACGGCGTGAAATTGATTTATTTGGATGTATGTGATTGTCTTTCGAAATTTAATATTGTCGGCATTTTCTTCTCCACGTATTAAATTTATTACAATTCTAAAAATCTTTGTGCCAACGATGAAGTCGATAGGAAGGACACTTTTGAGTTTATGAAGAGTCTGGTGTATTAAAAAAAAAGGGGGGGGGGGAATGCTAATATTTTCTGTTCCCTTTTCAGAAATGTTTAGTAATATTTTGGTTGTTCTTTCAGGGTATTATGTTACTGTGAGTGCTGCTGTTAATGACCATCTTTATTTTTTCAGAAATAGTGTATGAAATTTTAATCTGGTTTTCCCCTTTTTTACGGAACATCAAGGTGCATGTTTTGTCCACATTTTGGTAATATTTCTGTCGTTCGTGCTGTTTGGTGAAGCGATTCCCCTTCTCATGTTAAGGTATCTGTGCGTGTTGATAGTGTTGCGGAGGATCGAGTGTCAGTGGTGGTGGTGTTGTGGGGTGTGGAGGTGGGATCACGTGACAGGATAGCGGCTTGTGGTGGCTTCTCGTGCTGGATTCATTGGTGGGGCTTGTTCTAACTGGAAAGAAAGAAAACTTTATCTTTTCAGCCCAAGAGATCTGTCTGTATTTTATATTAATCATCTAGTGGTAACCAGGTTAGCTTTATAAAACGTCCTTGGATTGAGGGGGTGCACAGAATCGACTTCACTGGAATGTAAGGAATTATTGTTGAGTGGAAAGTAAAACTGAGAAATCATTCATAACCTTACTTGGCGAAATACAGTGTAGTGATGAACCTGTCTAGTTACCTGTATGTTGTGCGAAGGGATGATAGATTTCAATTTCTAGTGAGTGAAAAGTAGAGCGAGTTATGTGTGGCTACTCAAAGCAAGTGTAACTACGCAAACTGTTTTCTTTCCTTCAATAGCTTTAAGACCATGAGTTTCATGTTAAATAATTAAGTCAGCACGGCCGTGACCCGCAGCAAATTCTGGGAATACAGTTTGAAAAGTCAGGAAGTATAAGTAATAGCTTCGATTTAGGATAGGTCAATTAGGATGTCTCATGGTTTAGTGATACCCTCGCCCGTGCACTTTTGAGACTTCCAGAAGGTCACACTCAGGTACGAAGGGAACACTCAGGGTCCAACTAACATTTGAGGGACGCAGGGGTACGATTGAGTAATAATCTTTTGTTCATTTTAAAGTAGAATTGATTGATGGATG
Organism: Coenobita brevimanus; assembly: GCF_032717465.1. Classification (NCBI taxonomy): domain Eukaryota; kingdom Metazoa; phylum Arthropoda; class Malacostraca; order Decapoda; family Coenobitidae; genus Coenobita; species Coenobita brevimanus. The sequence goes on from NC_136978.1 coordinate 10,055,736, forward strand.
GATGGATTGAGGAAACCGTAAATGGAATCGCAAAACCGTAAAATCAAAGTTTTCAGTCGAATAACAGTAAATTACTATACCGGTAGTTAAGAAAAATATAAGTAGCGGTACACAAACAACGTAGACACTCGTAAGGTACAGACTTGAAAGTGAAAGGGAGTGGGAGAAACAGTTCTGGTGACGTATTTTGTATCTTATTCTTGCCATCCCCAGACGATTTATTTAGCTTGCGAAAGACTTCAGACCAGAGGAGTTGGATATAACCTTCATTAACATCTGTGCTAGGGAACTTTATTAAGCTGAACAAAATCGTTTGATAATTGTAAGAGTAATATGAAGATAACATCCTCCTACTGAAAGGTTAACCCTTGTCTGACAGGAATTCCTATGTGATAAGTAAAGTGTAATCATGTTAAGTTGGACGGAGTCCTTAGCCCCTGTTTAAGGGCTGGCTGAAATAATTTTTACTCTAGAATGATATTGCCTTGTGCCGAGTAAAATCGTCTGGTGTTAGTCTGAATAAATACGTGTCTTAGTCGTCCTATAATGAATATATATATATATATATATATATATATATATATATATATATATATATATATATATATATATATATAATGAGTTTTATCCTGATATCAAGTCGCGGGTTTCGTAGCATCTTAATCATTTCATAACAGAGCGCGGAATTTCAGAGCATCATAGTATCACTGATCAGTATGAAGGCAACTCATTATGCTTAAGTTGATGTTGTGTCCGCATCACAGTGGTCCCGCAGTCCTACCAGACGGAGGCGGACAACGAGTATGTCATCCGCGGCAACTCTGCCATCGTCAAGTGTGAGATTCCATCCTACGTGGCTGACTTCGTGACAGTGCAGTCCTGGGTGGATTCTGAGGGTCATGTGTACTACCCCAATCAGGAATATGGTAACTGTTTCCTGGATAGATGATCTTATTCATGGTTGAGAGTATGGAAATAATAACAGTAACTTTAGTAATAATAACAACAGCAGCAATAGTTATAACAATATTAAAAACAGTAATAACAGTGACAGTAACAGTGACCACACCAGTAACATCAACAGCAGCGGTAACATAAACAGCAGCACCACGAATAACATAAAGCCAACAGATACAGTAACCAGTAATGATAATAAACAGCAGCTCAACAGTAACAAAACTTCTTCCTAATAACAACAGAAAATGTGTAACAAAATCTGTACAGTAGCAGCCAAACAGTAACCAAAGCTGCCCCTCCGGTTGGCTAATGGTTTCATATGTGGTGACGGTGCCCCCATGGACCTATTTGTGCGTCCCATCTGAGCGCTAGTTATGGTAATGGTGGTGCTTTCATATATGGTGGTGCTGGCCATACGCTGGTGATGGTAATGGTGTCATAATACCGGCACACGCATACCGACCCTCACATCCCACACGCCGCGCCATTATATCGTGGAGTGTGTCGCAGAGTATAATTGGAATGCGGTACACAGTGGCTCTTAATGAATTACCTTAACCTTGCAGAAGCGATGGGAAAAATAATAATATTCTCTGTTGTTTTTCATTACCTTATCCTTGCAGAAGCGATGGAAAAGAAAAATGGTATTCTCGTTTGTTTTTCATTACCTTTACCTTGCAGATGAGATGAAAAAAATTGATATTCTCTTTTGCTTTCCATTACGTTATCTTCACAGATTGGATGGAAGAAAAATTATATTCTCTCTTTTCCCTTACACTCACGTCTCATTATTTTTTTTTATCCATTATAGGCCAGGGTATCACTGACGTTTTATTCTGGCTCCCTTTCAGACGATTTTATTGATTTGAAGGAAACCTGAGAACATCATATCATTGTGTTTTCAGCCACCAAACACTTTTACTGAGTCTAGAGAAGAGCCTCATAGTACTGAAGGGATTAAGGGTGAATATGTTTGGCCTCCAACTGAAAATATATCCCCTGAGCTGAGGAAAATCGTCTAGTTGCAGGAAGCCTAAAGTTGAAGAGGCGTCGAGGTGAAAAAATTTACTTTGGAAAAAATTTTGGTCGATTCACCTACCGTGTTTGAAATCCGTCGCTCAGCCAGCCCTCAAAAATGAGTGTGTTTGTTTTCCCTTATAAGCCGTGTGTTGACCCGCTCTCTCTCTTGTTTGCTTTGCAGGTGACCCTCCACATTTTTTGCCTCTGTTAATTAAGCTGGGGAGGGAAATATTTTAATCTGGGAAGCATTCGCAATGGGAAGCTTAATATCCGGTGCTTGGTAGGCGGTGCGTTTCTTTTCTTTGCTTTTCTTTTTTTTTTCCACTTCGTGTTTTGTATTTTTGCACTGTATCAGAGTACCCATTTTCACCGTGCGTAAGTCAACAAAAATACTGTTGAAACTCCTGAGGTGAATTTTACTTGGGTATTTCACACAGATTGACAGTTCGAACGAGTGAGATTTAACTCTTTCTGTTTATTGTTGATTAGCTCAGCAAGATCTCATTTAACTGAAGGGAAATAACGATATTCCAACTCACCTAAGTATCGTTCAGGTGATAGCAAGGCATCATTAAGGTCAATACTGTGTTGACGATTAACCTGCTTGAGTGGTATTAATTAGCGTAGCGAGATCTCATTTAGGCTGCTGCATTCGTCACACGTCAAGGGTCTCGACCTAATGAAGCGAGAAATCAGCTCATTTGATTATTGTTGATTAGCAAGATATTATTAGGTTTGGAAACGGTGTAAAGGAAACGGATTGTAAATTAATTTCCTCCTCTGCAATCGTGCCTCATATTCACTTATATACATCCCTCCTGTCTCCATTCTCATATCCTCTCATGTTGAAGCCATTTCGTATATCACATTCTCCTTGTTATGCGTCATCCATATTTCATTAGTTTAAACATATTACACACCTTACCTTCATTTAACAATTTTTTTTTTCACTCATCTGTTACACACTTCATCTGCCGTCCTTCTTCTTGTGACTCCAGCTCATTCCACATACCCTTCTTCTTACCTCGCATATCTTTATCTCCTTTCATATGCCACTCAGTCTCACTTGACATGCCTTTTCATGTCACACACATTATTCTCTCACCTGACACCTCACACACACACACACACACACACTTCTCATTCCAGTCTTTCGCACTTATACTTTCTCCTTCAGTCTTTCCACGTGTTCCGTTTCTCTTTCGTCTCTCTCTCTCTCTCTCTCTCTCTCCCAAGTCTTCTGATCTTCGATCGTCTCATTTCTCTCCATCTCCACAATCCTCACATCTCTCGCCAGCTCTCACATGAAAACGTTAAATGGTATGTGGTTTCTATTGTACTTTGCGGTATCGGTCAGCTCGAGATCGGTCTGCTCAGTTTACATTTCCACCTACCTTTGACATGTTTTTTTTGAGACGTAAAGTATGTGTGTATCCCAAAATGAACAAATCTTGATTGTTTTTTATTTATTTATTTATTTTTATTTTTTTTTTTTTTTGATGGAACGTTTTTTGTAGTCTTGTGGCTCTTGACTTTTTTTGTTTTTAATCATAAAGCGAGGAAAAAGGAAAGCGTGTGGCATTCTTATGCATTTGGTGTTTTACGGCGAAATGATAAAAAACAACTTGCCCTACTCCTCTCCAATCTCCCTCCTCATGCCCTCCTCCTTCACCAGTGGTCCCCCAGGATTACCATTTTGAGGTCCTCAGTCAAAGCGTCATCAGGGGTAACTCAGCCATTATGAAGTGCGAGATCCCTTCCTTCGTGGCCGACTTCGTGAGTGTTCAGGCCTGGGTGGACAACGAAGGCCAATCGTACTACCCCAACTCTCACTATGGTAATTTGGTCCCCCTACATTTCATTTCACCTAGCAAACTCCCCTTCCAACCCCATCTTTCACCTTACTGTAACTTTCCACCTATCACCCCTTTCACCTTAAAAAAAACTCGTCAGCCTCCCACTTCACACACCTGCTTCCTCCTCCGCCAGTGGTCCCTCAGGATTACCACTTTGAAGCCCTCACCCAAAGCGTCATCAGGGGTAACTCGGCAATCATGAAGTGTGAGATCCCTTCTTTCGTGGCCGACTTCGTGAGTGTGCAGGCCTGGGTGGACAGCGAGGGCCACACCTACTACCCCAATACTCATTATGGTAAATTTAGGTCCCCGGCTCCACTACTTCACCTCAGAACCCTCTATCCAACCTTTTGCATAGTCCTTTCCTTAATATCTTACCTCATACACGCCTCCTTTCAACCTCCCCGTTCCTACTACCCCAGCTCCCACTATGGTTAATATAGGCACCCCTGCACCTCATTTTACCTCACAAACCTCTCCAACCTCTCTCATATTTTACCCTCCCACAAACCTCTTTCGTATTCCTTCCTTCCAACCTCATATTTCCCTCCAACTTCTCTATTCACAAACCTCTCTCAGCCTCCCACCTTACTTGCCTGCCTCGTTCTTCGCCAGTGGTCCACCAGTCCTACATCCTTGAGGCCCACAATCAGAATGTCATCAGGGGTAACTCGGCCATAATGAAGTGTGAGATCCCCTCCTTCGTGGCCGACTTCGTGAGTGTACAGGCTTGGGTGGACAACGAAGGCCAATCATACTACCCCAACTCTCACTATGGTAACTTCGACTCCTCTGACCCGTCAATGACAGCCTCCAACCTCATATTTCCATGAACCCTCACTGTAATAATTCGACCATCCCCCCCCCCCAAAAAAAAAAAAAAAAAAAAAAAAGACAGACAAACAGAAAAACAGAAAGGAGAGAGAAAAAGAACCCCATCCCTCTAAATCCCTTATTCCCATTCACAATCATCGGTTCTTTCACCATGGTAATTTTTGCCCCCTCCTACCCCATCTATAATCCTCTCAGCTTCCTATTTCCTTCCAACACTGTCGTGTAACTTCACCCCTCCTATTCAAGCCACATCTCTCGTTTCCATCTCCTTGCCCATCCCCACCAAAACCTTCGTATCACTCTGTGCCTTCGTCAGATTTTATGGTCAGTTTTCAGAGTGATACTGTGACTGAATGCTACTGTATAGAAATAATGTATTGTGGTATTTTAATTTCAGGTTATTGTCACTCAAAAAATTCTCAATTTTCAGGACTCATTGATTCAAAGGATTTTCAATTTTCAGAACTGTTTGCTATCTTAATCTACATTTTTTGTTTTGTTTTTCAGAAATAATTTACCATTTTTTCATTTCAGAAGTAGACCAAAAGTCACTGTGTCTTGTTTTCAGATTGTTTATCAATCGATGTTTTCCTTTCGTCCGTCATTTCGGGGTATATAGTATTTAGTATTTGTTTTTTTGTCATTTGAAAATTTTCCGAACGTCAGCCATTTCCGAATACAATTTTCGGTTCATAATCTACTCTCTAGATTCATATACAAGTATTTATAAGTTAATTATTCACAGATTCTCAGCCACACAACTGTTTTCACCCTAATGGTTTTCATTCATCTCGCTGCTGTAACCGTTTCCTCTAATGACCTCTAATCCTCTCATTTAATCCAGCTTATCTAACCGTTTTCTCTAACCATAACTTAATTTCTCCCCAGACCTCTTGATGAAACTTCTTTCCCTCAAATCCATTCACTTCAGGTGTTCACCCAAAATATAAATAATGTCGTTTGACCGTAAAATTAATTGAATATAATTATGTTAAGATATCATCGTACCGAAGAACCTTAGGTCTTTGCCACCGTGTTGCAAGACCGAGGTGATAGTAAAGGGGGGTGGGGGATCACGGTACTGAAGAGGTTGCTGGGGTCATATTAGTTTTAAAAAAAATCATCTTCGTACTAACAAGTCGTCATCGCAACGTAGTGGTTATTGAATGTTGTTTCTAAAACCATCTATGTGGGGGTTATCTCCTAACTGAAATCGTCTGGTGGCTGCAGGAATGTAATTTAAAACACCCCTTCTCTGTGTGGGGCTTTTCTTCCTTCTTTTGCGTCGTAAAATCATCTTGTTGTCGGTAGCAAGAGAAAACTACAATTAACGGTCTGGTACTGAAGGAATTAACTTAGCTCCCTCCCCATCAGTGGTTCCCCAGAGTTACCAGATCGAGGCAGACAACGAACACGTGATCAGGGGTAACTCTGCCATTATCAAGTGTGAGATCCCATCCTTCGTGGCCGACTTCGTGAGTGTGCAGGCCTGGGTGGATTCTGAAGGACAGACATACTACCCTTCCTCACACAGTTATGGTAAATGGAGTTACATATCGCGACGGGTTGTAAATTTTATACTCATCAGAGGGGTTGTAAATTGTCAGCCATCACGTCAGGTTGTAAATGTACCCTTTGGCTGCTCTGTGTTTCGTAGAGCTGGGGAAAAAAATCGTTTGGTGTTCTTTGAATAAATTTTAATGCACACGTATCACACATCACGGTTGCTAACTTTTTAGGCTTGTTCTCACTTACTACCTTTCTGTTTCAGTAGCGGCTGTATTAACTTGTCTCCTTTTGCAGATCTTATACCTGTGTCCATGTTTTTCATATATGTGTTTGTTTTATTTTCAGATCATCGTCTCTGACAAAAAAGTTTAGACTTGTTCTTTCGTGAAAAAATAAAAACCTGCATCTCGGTCCGTATAAAGTGCACAACATGTTCAATCAATAAGCTGTAATTTCCTGATCATATTAAGTTTCGGAATAAACCATGTAGCGTTTATACTTTGCTCAAGAATCGAATTTTTGTGCTGAATCTGCGCGTGTGGCCACAGAAATACCTTACCTAAAAAGAAAGATAAAAGCTGTAGGTACTTCATCACCACCCACGTGTCGTTTGAAGGCTACGAAATGAGAGAGAGAGAGACAGACAGACAGACAGACAGAGACAGAGAGAATAACCATAGTTTACTGTTATTTGTGTGGGGAGATGAGGGAGCGAATATTCGGTGTAAAAAGAATGGTACAAAGTCACATAATTCATCTTCACACCCTTGTGCTGTCGTTGTCGCTTGAAGGTTACACATGTGTGAACAGGAAGATTAATGGCGAGTGTTTCAAACCCCTTCACCACAAGCGGAACAGCATGTCTTTAAAAAAAAAAAAAAAAAAAAAAAAAAAAAAAAAAAAAAAAAAAAATTTTTTTTTTTTTTAATTAAATCCAGACCTGATGTTGTACGCAAATTATAATCGGACGTGAAAATTTACAGTGGTTCCTCAGTCGTACTTGTTGGAGGCTGAGTCTGAGAACGTGATCAGGGGCAACTCTGCCATCCTCAAGTGTAAAATCCCTTCCTTCGTGGCGGACTTCGTCAGTGTGCAGGCCTGGGTGGACTCTGAGGGCAGGAACTACTACCCCACCGACAACTATGGTAAAAACCGGCACAGGAAGCCACTACCCTCATATTACACTCCGGTACCTCCTCTGAACCACTGATCGTAGAGTGGTGAAGATTATTTAACATTTGTCTCGTTGTCTGTTTCAGATCATCGTAACATTTTCTGTTTCTTTCAGGACTGTAGTTTTATCCGTTATCATTGAATAACATATACATTTTATGTGGTCACATGAACACTGGAGCACTTCATTGGATAAAACAGCGTACCCGCTGACTATCTGAAAATTTGCATGTGAATTTTGTTATGAGTAATGAACCAGATTGACCAAGCATACTTACGCGCCGGATGACTGCCCTATAAGATAGAAGCACTACTTTATTTGAAAATCATTGATAACCTTGGACACGTAATGGCACTCGCTTCCAGCCGGACACTTGACCCCGGTTCGTTTCTCGATGATAAAAACAGTTAATTTATCAGTGTCAGAGGTGTCAGTCATATATTTTTTTTTTTTAGTACTGCAGATTTCTTACTAATTTTCTCGTTCTTTACGCTTGCTAACACATGAATTTTTATTTTGATTTTAATATCTAGATTCTGAACTGATTTAGTTATATATAGTTTGATTTTTTTTTGGGCATGACACTGGAACGACCATTTTACTTCATGAGCACTTTAGTTGAAGTATATCATCATCATTGTTATCATCATTCTCATAATTCTCAGCCTCAGCATCATCATTCTTATTACGTATCAGTCCTTAAATTCATCATCAGAATAAGCTGCTTTCCTTGTCCATTCCTTCATACGAGGTTATTAGAATTGCTAGAAAGTACGGTTCTATACGAGTACAGTATCAATAGATTTGGGAGCTTATCCCTCCCTCCCTCTACATCTGTCTGTCTGCCCATAATCTGTCTATCTGTGTCTATCTATCTGCACACACACACACACACACACACACACACACACACACACACACACACACACACACACACACACACACACACACACACACACACACACACACACACACACACACACAGTACGTATATATATTCTGTTTTTGTTAAGAGTCTCGTTTATCCTCTCGTCCTCCCACCCATCTTCTTTTCCCAATTTTTTTTTTCTCCTCTGTGTTGTCCGTAATCCATTTATCGTCTCTTATTCTCTTCATTTCAACCTTCTTTCCTTCCTGCTATATAAATTATGGTGTTTCCCATCGTCTTGTCATCAATTTCCCCTTTCCATGGCGATATTTTTCCCTTATTACCTCGGCCAACGAAGCTGTAGGAGGTTATGGATTCATCAGTGTCTGTCTGTTTGTTTGTCCACACGCTGTCTCCAAAAGTTCTCCATGAATTTCAATGAAATTTTGTGGAAGGGTGGGCCATGTGCCAAGAAAGAATTGAATATATTTGGGGGCGGATCAGGATCCGGATCCTGCAGTGACATAGACAGAGGTATACGCTCGAGTGCTTTCAAGTTTTTGTTTTCCCTCATTCCTCCGTAATCTATTTACTTTTATATCTTTTCTTTAATTTTTTCTTCCTCTGTCATCAGCTTTATTCTTGTCATTCCTTTTTCCTCTTAACGATCACTCGTTATCTTCTTTGCTTTCTTTGATCTATAAATAGTCCAATCCTTCCTCCCACATTCTCTCGTTATCCTTCTTTCTCTCATCCATTCATTTTCAGTAATACTGTTTCTTATCATCTCATCACCACTTTCCTTCATGTCAGCAGTATTTCTCTCGGCATCTTCTCGCCTTGTCGTCCGTTTTACAATCTCTTCTTCTCTTCTCTCTTGTTATCCTTCTCTCTCTCATCTACCCAACATCGGTTATTCTGTTTCTCATGCTTTCGTCATCCTTTCATCTCGTCAGCGGTATTTTCCCTCGTTATATTCCTTTCTTCCTTTATCCATTGTCAATATTATTCTGTCTCCTTTTTCCCATCCACATATCATCCTCTTTACTCCTGTCAGCGATTTTCTTTCATTATCATCCTCTTCCTGTTACGTCCATAATCCAGTTTTTCTCATTAATAATCTTCTCTCTCCTCCATCATTGGTTCTTCCCTCCTTCATACTTTATCATTCTCTTCCCCATCCTCCCTCATCGTCCGTCTTCTTAGTATCCTCTCTTCATCTTCTTTCATCTCACCTTCGTCCACCATCCAGTCTTTCCTTTCCTCTTGTTATTTCTGTCTGCCATCCGTTCTTCCTTTCTCTTCCGTTCTTGCTCTTTCCTTTTTTCCTCATCTTTTCCTTTTCCTCTTTTTATCTCAGATCTTTTGTTATCCGTTGCTCTCTTCTGTTATTATTATTATTTTTTTTTTTTACCTCGCCAGTCTCCTTTCTCTTTTTCTGCATTTTCCCAACCTCCGGCTTTCATCTGTTCACTGTACCCTGCTTTGTTCATTCCCTTTCCTCTTCAAATTCCTTTCCTTTTTTCCTCCTTTCACCTCACCTTCGTCCATTATCCGCTGTTTCCTTCTTTACTGCTCATTATCTTCTCTTTCCAATCTCCTTTCTCTTTTCCTACATTTACATCACCTCCGTCTGGCGTCCGCTGTTCTCTTCTGTGTTCATTCTTTTTCCTTTCTTATCTTTACTTTTTCTCACCTTCGTCACTCATCCGCAGTTGTTTTCTCTTCTGTTCATTCTCTTCCCTCTTTAATCTCATTCTCTTTTGTTTCTTTCTTTTCTTTACGTTCTTTGTTGTTTTTTTTCTCTGGGTGATTGCTGGGTGGGTTAGAGTGCCGTGTGCTAGGGGTTGCTGGTGTAAGGTGGCTGCCATCAGTAGCGGGCTGGAACCCTTCTGATATCACGGTGTTCGTTGGACCCCATCAGTACGGTGACTTCGTGTTTACAGATTATTCGTGCTACTTTCATGGAATTTTGTACAGCTTAGGAAAAAATCTCTCGTACTGATTGCGTTGGTGGAAGGTGTAACTAACCCCTCCAGGTCGAAAAGTCTCTCCTAACCTGAATAAATCGTCTGGTTAGGAAAAATGAAATATTAAAATAAACTGTAACTTGTTTGACGCGTTCAGTGGTTTCTCATCCGGGTGAAGGCTTCTTACGTGTGATAAATACATCCGCATCGAAATAGTTAGGTGATCTGATCCTTTCCTCTCTCACATCACATTCATCTGGCACATGTTCTTCACTTCTTCTCTCATCCTCCTCATTTTTTTTCTACATATCTTCCCTTCTCTTCTCGCCCTCCTCATTTCTCACATTACTTTCGTCTGTCATCTTCCCATTTCCATTCATCCTCCTCATGTCCCTCTCTCATTCGACCCCCGACGTGCCTCAGTGGTTGCCCAGCCGTACCAGACCGAGGCAGAGAATGAGTACGTAATCCGCGGCAACTCCGTGGTGATGAAGTGCAAGATCCCATCCTTCGTGGCTGATTTCGTCACCGTGCAATCTTGGACCGACTCGGAGGGAAAGTCCTTTTATCCTTCACAGAGTTATGGTAATCTGTCTCTCACTCTAATATCACAGAGTTGAAATAATAATGTTCCACCGTCTTACTGGTTTTCCCTGTTTCAGACGCATGATAATCCGTTTCTCCATTTTTTCCAGTTTCATAATTAAAGCGTTAGTGTCTGTCTCTCTCATTTTACCAGTTCCAGAAAAAAGAAGAAGTAATTCTGAGACTTTTCAAATTTCAGAGTCACCGGGTATAGTAATCTGCTCCTCTTTTCTGTCTGTTTCTACCGTTTTCAAAATTATAGTAACCTGTCTCCCTCTGTTTATGTATGTAGTTACAGGCGTGTGACATCGCTCTTTGTCTCTGTGTACACTAGCTGGTTAAATATCTTCCAGGGTTTACGCGATTTGTTTGTACATATGATTTTATGTATAAATTTCTGTACGTTGGCTTAGACCAGAGTGAACTGAATTATTTTGCACTTTTATATAACAGTACATACGTGTTTTTTTTTGTTGTAGGAGCTGTGGAGAATCTTTCTGTTTATTTTTCCTTTTTACAACTTTTAAGAATATCGTTGTCAAGCCCAGTATATGCTGCGATGTTTATGTGTTTCTTTTCTGCCTTTAGCACTGTATATGAACGTTTCCTTTTCCGATTGCTCACGTTCTTTTTTTTTTCTTTTTTTTTTTAAGACAGATTGGGAGGAAATTGATAACAGTATTCTTTTTATATATAACCTTCCGACGATTCTGGTGGCATTTATGTATTTTTTTTTCTGGAAGATCGTTATTAATCTTTATGTGTAACAGCATGATACACGTTCGTTTTCATCATTTTGATTTCGCCATCATTTCATTCTTCAGTTCCCGCTTCCTCCTCCTCCTCCTTTTCCGTCCCGAAATCCAGCTACTCCGACAGTCAGTTTCCCCAGATTTCCCCCACTGCGTAAGAGAATTTCCCTGTCATTAGGCAAATTTCCCCCACTTTTCCTCGCTGCCTATCTGCCGGGCTGTCTCTTAGGTGTCGTTTTGTCTTTTTATGACTTTTTGGGTTGTTCGCTTGCCTTTTATACCTCGTTTCTCTATTGTTTTATTTCCCTTTTTCCTCTCGTCTCATTCTTTTTTGTATAATTTTTCGTTTTATCTTCTTGCTTTTTCCTCTCCGATCTCTTTTGTCTTTTCCTTTTTTTTTTCTCTCTTCTCCCCTCTTCGCCTCTTTTTGGGTGCTTCTTTGTCCTCTTTTCTTTTGTTTTCGTTTTCTCTTGTCTTGTCTTGTCTTGACTTCTCTTTTCTTCTTTTCTCTTCTCTTCTCTTCGCTTCGCTTCTCTTCCCTTCTCATCTCTTCTCTTCTCTTCTCTGCCTCGGCCTGTTGCTCCAGCCCTCGCACGTGCTGCAGCGCCTCTTCTTCATCATTTCCTTACCATCATCTTCATCATCATCATCATAATCATCGTCATCATCAACAGCAACAACCAAAGAATACACACACACACACACACACACACACACACACACACACACACACACACACACACACACACACACACACACACGAGTGAGTGGTGTAGGGGGCCAACTGTGGATCAAAGAGTTGGCTAATTGGTGGCTCTCCATTACGTCCCTCTGTGGACAGGATTTTTTTTTTTTTTTTTCTGGGGAGGGGGGGAGCGTAGTGGTGCTGGTTGATTGGGCATACACACGTCCAGGTACACACAAAGGCACTCACAGCACAGGTATTCTTGAACACACACACACACACACAGATTGATACAGGCACTTAAATCCGAGTACTTGCACATTCAGGAACAGATATATTTACTTACAAAGCCACGGCACATACGCGCACGGAACCTGTGTCTGTTCATGCATCTCTTCATTCATACAAACTCCCCTGGGGAGGGAGGGGGGGGTGAAGAATACTTCCCCAGAATCCTGCTTGTCGTAAGAGGCGACTAAAAAGAGCTGTTTTGTCTCCAGTCTTTCTCTACGTACTGTTCTCTTCTCGTCTTCTGTTTTACCTCACTTCTTGATATTTTCGTATTTCTTCCGGCCTTTATTTCCCTCTACTCCTACAGTGAAGTGCCATATAACCACTTTATGGCATGTTGCTACTTTTTCATTATTCATTCATTCATACAAAGGATAGTACAAAAACGCTCACACTTGTTGCCAACATTAACGACTTCATACTTAGCACACGTCGTGCTGGTGGATGATATGATTATTAAGAAAAAAAAATTCGAATCCAAGAGTTGGTTGGTTCTCTTTGTCTTTATTTATTTTTATTTTTTTCTGGGAAGGGACGAATATGTCACGACTTTTAAAAGGATATCAGTAATTCAAAAGAAATATTTTACCATACATATACAAGCACGAATGTTCCACGTTTTTTTAATGGAATGTACGAATCTTTCACAACTTTCTCTCTCTCTCTCTCTCTCTCTCTCTCTCTCTCTCTTTTTTTTTTTTTTTTTTTTTTTTTTTACGAAACGTTCACAACTATTTTTTTTTAAGGCTCGAATCTAACAAACATGGTGGCGTAAGAATGAAAATTCGCCTGTTTCTTAAGCAAAGTTTGATGGGTGAGGTCAGAGCTGAGAGATATTATAGATGGTGGTAGATGGTTAGGTTTTAGTCTTTGGTCAAGTTGAATAAGTCTTCGGGAGACATGAAGGAGGTAAGGACGGTTACAGCCATCACTTTCCATGTGCCTGATTGATTCATTAAAGTTAGATCAGCCTTTATAGTTCCACCAGGATAGGTTGTGAGTGTTTGAGGGATCTCTGGTGCCAGAGGGACAGGTTTGAATCTTCAGTGGTAGTGGATAAACCTTCATAAGAAAGTACTTATTCATCATCTGTTTCCAGTATCATCTTCCGGGCGCCTTGTTGATTCTTCGGCAGAGATCGATTAGCCTTTGTGTGATGGATTTACAGAGATAAACCTGATTCCTTGGTTTGGTTCAGGAAATCATTCGATATTTTGAAAATCACCGCACTGTGGCCTTCCGCTGTCATCTTTCGGAGCGTCCTTGACAGCAGTTGCATGTCTGTGAAACTAACCTTTTGGTCGCCCAAGATTACGAAACGAATGCGGAGAAGCTTATGTACAAAGTAAGGAAATCCACATCATCTACTTTTCTGACACCCCTACTTGTTTCATTATACCTTGACTTTAAAGGGGATCGGATCGCATATTTCCTTAGATTCTCAGATAACGTAACTAATTTCCTGTGAGGGTAACCCATTGGCCGCTCTATCTCACAGTGGTCGCTCAGGATTACGAGACGGACGCTGACAAGGAGTACGTGATCAAGGGTAACTCAGCCATCATGAAGTGCGAGATTCCCTCCTTCGTGGCGGATTTCGTCACGGTGCAATCCTGGGTCGACTCTGAGGGCCATGTGTACTATCCTGGCGGGGACACATATGGTAAATGGGGTTGTGTCTCAAAAGTTGTAATGTTAATACTAAAATCTGTTTTCCTAAAATCCACGGTCGTATAACACATGGTCGTATCCTTAAAACCATTAGCCGTATCCCTAAGGCTGTGAGGGCAAAAGGAAAGGCAAGCGCCCAGATTTTTCCTTTAGATTATCAGCAGTGAAACACCGAGATAAGGTTTGCGTTGCTTGGTTACTGACTACGTTGCATGCGGAGCAGCCGCTTTTAATGCTGAAAGGTGTTTAATAAGCGATCATTAAAATTTTAGACTTCGTGCATCTTAACAGTCAGTGTGAAGACGACGGCAGTGAGAATCTAAAAGTGTAGGAAAGCTTAAGGTAAATTTTAAAAGAAGTGTGAGAATGAGAAGATGGTAAACTTCATTAACTCAGCAGTGAGGTAGCCAGGCCAAACATTTTCTTTTGGGGGACTGCTATGCTTCATTAATTATAAATCTGGGTGTTTGCCTTCCCTCCACGAACTCCGTTTAAGAATACAGCCGTGCCGCAGCATGTTTACCAATGAACTAACACAATTTTTCACCCCCAGGTATTTTTTCTTCAGAAGCAGTATTTTCAGGATGCATTTGATATTCGAAAGTCTCTATTTCTTGCAGATAGAAATATTACAGGTGGATTAATTCGTTTCTTTTCAGATCAAAATGTGATGTTAAAAAAAGCAAGAGAATTTCGTAATCTGTGGTGAAAGGATTACGTGTGGAAACTAATTCTGCCTCTCAGTGATGTATCAACATCTTTTCCTTTTCCACTTGGGATCGTCATTTCACAGTCTGCTCTTTGGTTTATATCGACGCAAAAGCTCTTAGTTTCATACGGTTCATCATTCGTATCGACGCAAAGCTTCCTCATTTCGCGCGTTTCGGTTTGAATCGGCTCATTTCCCTCACTTTACTCACATTAAGTTGTATCGATCTAATGCTTCTTCTTTGCACATATACTTTTTCCCCCCGGTCATATCGACTTCTACCCACTGAGCCCCGTTCTCCACTGCAAATGTCACTCCAGCACACCAATTTTTACCATACGTCATAATTGTTGTCTTCCTCTCCCCATGTGTTGTAGTTACGGAGCAGAGTTTGGCGTGGGAGGAGGGGTGTGGGGAGTGCGCAGGGAGGACTTGGTATAGTGTGGAGAGACTCGTATGGGGAGAATTTAGAGGGGGATGGGTACGGAAGAAAAGGAAAATGAAATAAAGTCAGACAGAGAGAAGAATTACATGTCGAAAAGCATGCAGAGAAAGAGAGATATATAAGAAACCTCGATTAAAATAGCAAAATATAAAAGGCCACAACATAGAAAGAGGAGGGAGATTTAGATTCATAAGAAGACACCCGATGAAATTGGTTAAATATAAAAACCCACAACTGAACCACACTTCCCTATATCCAAGTCGTGACCCAGAACTACAAGACTCGAGTGCACGACGAGGACGTACTGAAGGGCAACTCGGCCATCCTGAAGTGCGTCATCCCATCCTTCGTGGCGGACTTCGTGAGTGTGCAGTCGTGGTCGGACGGTCAGGGCAAGATTTACTACCCATCCGAGAGTTATGGTAATGCGCCCGCACCAGCCACTCATACTGCTTTCCCCCATGCGCTATTGATTTTGTGATTTTTGTCTCTTGCAGCCCCTCCTTTATTAACCCTCAGATTACAGGTTTCGTAGTGGCGAGTAAAATCGTCTGGCGTTAGGTAAAGTAATTTAAGTTATCACCCTAACGTTTAAGAGCTAAGACAATTTACTTCAAGACTTCTTTATAGGTGTTTTACTCTTCCCACGCCAGGAGATGGCAGCCTAGGGGATACAGCGGGTAGTGAAAACATTGAAAATAATTTCCATTCACCTTTGCAGTACGACGGCGTCTTGTATGTTCTTGCTCTTGATAAAAATTATAGTCCACCTTGTGAGAGAGACCTTTTATACTGAAAGGTTAACGACCCTTCATATTATCCTACACAGAGGTGTGATAAAGCAGCCTGCCACTCCGCGCAGCCCTTCTTAAGGCACTGTTGATTTTATGGTTTGCATCTCTTTCAGATACTTTTTTAATTGGTCTTTTGTACCAATCTACGCACTTCTACCTCATACACTGCTTATTTCTTGAGACCTATATCTTTCAACCACTTTCAGTGGCTTCCAGGGTATACGTTTAAGAGATCATAGTACAAGACTTGTAATTGAAGCTAATGTCTTGTGCGTAGAACATGTTTTGATACTATATTCGTGATTTACCGATTTAGTGTGTGGTTGTCATCACCGACCTAATCATCATACCCTCATCATCAATACTTTATCACTCCATTAGGGGCGTAGAATCTAGTTGTCGTTTATTCTTACGTCACCGTTAGTCATCCGTTTCTTGATCGGTCCGATATCGCTCTGGCTTATATTTCCTTGATGGTTTGTTTGTACCTGATTGAGTGATTCTTCTGAATCAGTTTCTGTGTCCTCGATTTTTCGTGCCTGACATAAATGGTTCTTCCGAAGTAGTGTATGTCGGGTGATTCTTCCAAAGGGATTTCTTTGTTTCCGTATGCCTATGTGGTGTGGAACCTCTGGATTTGGAATGCGTGACTGAGTGAATCCTCTTAAGGGATTTCTGTGTATCTTCTGTTTCTGTGTGCCTGACTGGGTGGTTCTCCCTCAGTGGTTCCCCAGGGCTACGTGACGCAGGTGGTTGACGAGAGCGTCCTGAAGGGTAACTCCGCCATACTCAAGTGTCTAATACCCTCCTTCGTGGCCGACTTCGTGAGTGTGCAGGCCTGGGTTGATGGGGAGGGCGGGGCCTACTATCCCTCCGAGAACTATGGTAATGGGGAGGGATGGGATGAATGACTTTGTTTCCTATAGTACGGGACAGTATAGGTTTGAAATTAACATGTTTTCCTCTTTCAGATACTTATTTACATGTTTCCGAGTGTCATTTGCACTGCGTCATCTGGTTCTTCTTCCATCCTGTGCATTTGTGATTTTAACGTGATTGTTCTCTTTCAGATTTTCATTGACATTATTTTTTATTATTATATTCAGTGCGGCATCTGTTTGTTTCTAGTCTTTACATTTATAACGTTACGAACAGCAGTCTTGATCTCGAATGTATGAGAGGTGCAGTCGGGCGATCATGAGCCTCTTTACATTGTCTCGAATCCGAGCTGAAACGTAATAAGAGCTTGTGTCTCGAATCCGTGCTAAAACGTAATAAGAGCTTGTGTCTCGAATCCGAGCTGAAACGTAATAAGAGCTTGTGTCTCGAATCCGAGCTGAAACGTAATAAGAGCATGTGTCTTGAATCCGTGCTAAAACGTAATAAGAGCTTGTGTCTCGAATCCGTGCTAAAACGTAATAAGAGCTTGTGTCTCGAATCCGAGCTGAAACGTAATAAGAGCTTGTGTCTCGAATCCGTGCTAAAACGTAATAAGAGCATGTGTCTTGAATCTGTTTTGAAACGTAATAAGAGCTTGTGTCTCGAATCCTTGCTGAAACGTATTGAAAGCCTGTGTCT
The DNA here is from genome assembly GCF_032717465.1 of Coenobita brevimanus. NCBI lineage: Eukaryota > Metazoa > Arthropoda > Malacostraca > Decapoda > Coenobitidae > Coenobita > Coenobita brevimanus. The sequence continues at coordinate 10,073,434 of NC_136978.1, forward strand.
TGAATCTGTGTTGAAACGTAATGAGAGCTTGTTTACCTATTTTTCATGGCTGTAGTAATAAACATTGACCAACATAAGTATACGTGACATCATACCTACGAAGATGAAGTCTGGATACAGGGCATACTGATGATTAACAATCTAACGGGGCTTCATGAACTAGAAACTCCAGGCGTGGATACGGATTATTGACCATATCGCTAAAGACACGCCTCTTACACGGCATCCACGTGGTTCCAGCATCACTCCTACGTCCTTCCAACATCACCCCACGTCCCTATAACATCTCCCTGGGCCTTCTCTCCCCAGTGGTGTCCCAGCCTTACCTTACCCAAGTGCTGGACGAGAGCGTGCTGAGGGGAAACTCGGCCATATTTAAGTGCGTGATCCCCTCCTTCGTGGCCGACTTCGTGAGTGTGCAGGCTTGGGAGGACCTTGAGGGCGTATCCTACGTGGCGTCCGATCACTATGGTAGGATGTTGTCCGCAGGGAATTCTCAGTGGTAACCTCTTCAGTACCATGATGTCTTTTACTGCTAGACGATTTTTCTTGTTCTGGAGAAACTTCTAGCAGTGGAGGGGTATAAATATCTGAATACAATCACCCGGCAATAATGAGAATGAAGTGAAACATCTTCATCGTAATAATCTTTTGCTGTGTCCAATTGTAAATCCCAGGTTGCAGTCGCAGTGTCATATGATATTCGCAGTCGGTGACACGGGACTGACTGTTAACATTTCTAACATTTTCACGTATCTTTGTACAGGTGGAAATCCCAAAATGGACGTGCCAGTAATGTGTAAACTTGCCTTTTCCTTCAGGTCGGGAGAGGAGGCTACACTTATTTTATGACTATGTATCTATTTTTTAATGCGAGAAAATCCAGAATTTCGGTGACATTGATGTTCATAATTCTTTTGCGAGTGGCCATGTATTATATTTCTGTAACACTGCGTACCAGTGTTATCTCCCCATTGTAATAATCCCCCTTTTTGCAATATCCATCACTTGCACAATATCTTTTTATTTTTATTTTTTTTTTCAAGACAAGTATCCTATATGTTGGTGTAGCATTTTTTGGTATGAATTTTTTTTTTTTTTACCTTTTTTTTTTGGGGGGGGGGGGAGGAAGTCTTTCTGGTCTATTTTCAGTTTGTGTGTGCTTTTCCTAATGGACGCAAAACAGATTTTTTGTTTGTGCGTTTGTCTGTTTCCAAGGTACACACACACACACACACACACACACACACACACACACACACACACACACACACATACTCTCTCTCTCTCTCTCTCTCTCTCTGACCGGCATAGTATGTATGTGGTATATATATTACCTTGGTGGTGGCCGAGTGACCCTCTGGTGAGAGAGAGAGAGAGAGAGAGAGAGAGAGAGAGAGAGGAGAGATAGAGATGGCGAGGGGAGACGGTCATACTCTCCCTCATTGCAGAGAGAGAGAGAGAGAGACGGTCATGCTCCCCCTCATTGCTATGCACCACGCCTCCTACTGCCTGCTCACCACGCACCCTCCTCCACCCAAATTTTAAAACACAAACATCAGATTTTGTGTTTCGTGTTTCCCCTCCGCTTAGATCTGTGTGTGTGGGTGTTTGGAGTGTGGGTGATGATGGTGATGGTGGTGATGATGATTATGTGGTGATGCTGATGATGTTTGAGTTCTTGATATGATGAAGGTATGGGATTTTGATTCTGGGATTGACTGATGGCGAGACTTTTTTTTTTTTTTTCCTGACGTACGAGGAGGTAGTAGGAAAAATTTGAGTTACTGTCTTGGGTTGTACAGTTATATCCTTTTTTATCGAGGGTGGGAGAGAAAAGTTATTAACCCTTTTTTTTTTTTTTTTTTTTTTTTGAGAGGGGGAGGAGGGTTTAGTGAATTTCTTTTAGCATTTTTGGCAAAGAAATATTTCTCCGCGAGTGGTCGGCGAAAAATTTTGGTAGCCAACTTTACGAGCGGCCTCTTGCGCTGAATATAACCGTTTGGCTTTGCGGTATTAAGAGTTTAATAAAAAAAAAAATGGTGATCATGTAGCCATCTGGTATACTGTAATTACCTGTCTTGAGAAGTTGATGAGGACGGTGATTACTATCGTCGGAAATACGGTATCCTCCTTCCTTCAGCCATGGTTAATTTACTGCTGTGGTCAGCAAAAGCTGCTGTGTAATGTCTAGTGTTCCGTTTTAATCTAACAAGATTCAGACCTTTTAAACCCACTGGAATATTATTGGAATTCATCAGGATTTTGCGTAGTACTGACAGTTTCGATGTGTTGTGGAGGAATTAATGAGCGCAGCTGTATATCCGAGAGACGGAGTGTCAGCATTAATCTGAGTGAAAAATTAAATATCCGCTTTAAATTTTTTTTTTTTCACTACACTTCTTCCCGCCTTCAACCTCACGTTCATACACTTTCCTTGAACCTTCGTCCTTGACCCTTACGTACAACAACAGCTTTCCAAACTTTATCCCATCGTCCACCTCGCTTTCATACAACCCTTTCATAAGTCTGACTGAAATCGGTCTCACTTAAAGACATTCCAGAGTCTTCCCACTTTGAACCTCATCTTTTCGTACCGTCAACCCAACTTTCACATACCTTCTGCCTTGAACTTGATTTACGCGTTATTTTTTTCCACTTTTTTTTTTTTTTTTTAATACCCCCTCGTACCTTCAGCTTCACTTGTTCCAGGACCGTGCTATGCGATCCCTTGTGGCTAACTAACATCCCTGCAGCCCCAGAGCGTCATAAAAAAAAGTGGCATTAGGTGGAATTAAAAAAAAAATACCCAGGTTGAAAGCGTTAAGGCACGACACTTTGCATTTTTTGTTATCAGACGCCTGGTGCCACAGCATATCAAGGATACTCTAACGAAAATGTCTCCAGTCCTCAGTCTCAGAGCCTTTGTACCACGCCATATTCGGTGTATGTTGTTTGCTCCACGTTACCCATCCAACTCTTTCTTGGTCTTTTATTCCCGTGCGTCAGCTTAATTCTGAACCTTGCATTTTTCCTATCTTAATATAACCCCCCCCCCCTACACTTTTTTTTTCTGTCTAAGCCCTACCCGTATTTTTTATTTTCCTGTCAACCTTTTTCTTGTTGAAATCCATACGTGGCTATTTTCCTATCTAAATTTCCGAACATAAGTTTCCCACATCTAAATCAGTTTTTCCTTCTATCTAAATTTGAGAACATGATGGCATCTACATATAAACCTGTCTTTTTTCGTGTTCAAACTTTTTTTTCTTCTACATTTAAACCTTTTTCCCTGTCCAAATTTAAACCTGGCTCCCCCTCCCTCCCCCGTGGCTGCGTGTAGTGGTGGCTCAGAGGTACGTGACTCAGGTGTGGGACGAGAGTGTTCTCTTGGGCAACTCCGCCATTCTTAAGTGCGTCATCCCATCCTTCGTGGCAGACTTCGTGAGCGTCCAGTCCTGGGAGGATATGGAGGCCAGGACTTATGTGGCCTCTGATAACTATGGTAAAGGAATGTCATCTGTGTCATCCTCTACGCCCAGTAGATTTGTAACACCTTCACATGTCTCCATTAGGGCAGTGATACCATTGCTTCGAACGACATTCCAACACTGCTACTTGACTACCATGCCAGCAGAACGTTATTCCGGGCCAGCAGTTATTTAACCAGATATTGTATATACGTCGTTTCCATAACTTAATATATTTTCTTTAACCGTAGAGAAGGCGAAGTCACTCCTTGGCCGAATAAATTCGTCTGGGATTGGCGGAAATTAGATACGGCAGCTACAGTTTCTTACGTTGTTAGAATTCCTCACGTCTCTGAAAGTGTTTTAAATGTTGAGCTCTAATTTCACATCTTATTGCACTAACTGGTCTCTCACCACTTACAGATGGCCTGTATCGTGTGTCGCGGTGCCTTGCATGTATGTGCTAGAGCTTTCAGCATTTTTTTTTTTTCTCTGGGCTAGTTCGTGGAAGCTTCTGCATCACTGAGGAATTACACACACATCTTGAAATTGTGGGTATTTCCATCTGAATGATTCACGGCTTGGCGAAATCAGAACACATTATGCATCACATTTTATTGTGACTTGGTAAACAGTAGTCAAGTGACCAGTTTCCAACAGTCACATGAGACATTTATGAGCATTAGATGATGTTAACCTTCATGACACACTACGATATACGCACTAAGCAGCGACATGTGAAGCCAACTGTGCATTACTCCCATCATGTCTTCCGTAAATGGCTGATTCGATACTCCTTCGCTATAATTATTTTTATGAAGGGTGGAGGAAACCAAGTTGAAGGTAGAATGCGACGGGAGGAGGGTATATGAGGGAGGATGGTATGCCATGGAAGGAGGCGTCGTTACTGATTAATGACAATTGGCTGGAGATAAAGTCGAGTACTGTGGGCTATGTGAGGGAGGGAGGGAGTTGTGTCATGGTAGAAGAGGTCGTCGCTAAATAGGAACAGAAATTCCCAGGGCTGATGTAGAACTGTATGTGTGGGATGAGGGGGTGTCGTGAGTAGAGGGGTCGGTATTGAGAAGGGGCAGAAATATCTAGCTACTCTGTTGTAAGATAAAGAACGGATTAAAACGAAGCACACTTATTCTTGTTATGTTGGCGCAGTCGTTAAATCCTTGAATAAAATGGTCATGCATTAATCCGAAAAAAATCGCTAAATGCAGTTACATTCATTCATCCTGCTCTGTTCCTGTGTATCTTTCTCTTTAATGTGGAAGGAACACATCTTTCTCACGTTTCTTGTTCTTCCTTTCGTCCTCCCCTGTTCACCTTCCTTCCCACTTCTCTTTCCTTCCATTCCCCCATCCCATCTCTCCCTCTCATACCTTTATGTCACATCGACTCGTCCTCTGCATTTCGCCCCTCTGCTATCTCGTCCTCTTCTTCCTTTCTTCGCTCATTTCAACCCGATTTAGGAGAAAGCAAAGCAGAGGTTGAGTGGGATTAATGTACTCACCCAGGGGCGCATCCAGAAATTTTCTAAGGAGGGGGGGGGCCGTAGTGAGGTGAGGTCAGGTAATCCGGTAATTACAGGGAGGTCACATGCAGGTTTAGGGTCAGGGAGCTGCTGGCTCATGTGTTACTCTTTGTTTGTACCTGCCAATTTTTCATGTTTTGCTGTTATCGAAATAAATGTATATAAATTTTCAAAGGACCCAGAGAGCTAAGGGGTGGGGGGCCGGGCCCGGTGGCCCCCCCTCCTGGGTGCGCCCTTGTACTCAACTATACCACCATAGTAGTGAAAGGGTTACTCAGTCCAGCGTTTAACTCTGTAGCTGCTAGAATATCTCCCAACCTAAAGTAATTATCCGGTGTTAGTCACACATGGCGCTGAACCTAGCAGATGGTAAAGTTGTCGTACTGCGTGAGGAGTGACGACATGACCTTGACCCTGCCGACAGATTGGAAGCAAACGCAAGAGTGTCGTTTATTGTCTGTTGTAGGTGTTGGCGGGACTCAGGCATGGGGTGATTCTTGTAATGGAGGGCTTGGAGATTTCACTCATTCATTACAAAGAGTCTTTTCTAAGCGCCATGTAATTTACTGGCGGTAGCGAGAATGAAGTATAAGGGTACTTCTGAGATTAGCCGTTACATACTATTGTTTCTGGCTTTTGCTGGAAGATTTTAAACAGTTTTTCAAGAGACTCCTCGGCCTGAATAAATTCGTCATGCGGTAACTAGTGATTAAAACCTAAGTTGGGTTTACCTTCAAAAGGGTTAAGCTAGCAAACCAAGTGAAAGCACAAGGTGAATCGGTACGAGTTGGATAATTGTGAATATTTGGTCGGTAGTGGTGACGCAGAAGTACGTGACGCGTGTGATCGACGAGGACGTGTTGGCGGGCAACTCAGCCATCTTCAAGTGCATGATCCCATCCTTCGTGGCCGACTTCGTCAGTGTTCAGGCCTGGGTAGACTCCGAGGGTCGCATGTACGCGCCTGGCAGACCCTCTGGTAATACACATTGTCTTTTCCTTCAGTTGTCGCCTCCTCAGTCACTGGCGTCTCTTTGGCTCTGGGTGACGTTTGTATGCTAATTATTTCATTATCCTCTTAATAATCCCATCAGACCTGTGAAGATTCCATGGGCAGCATATGCACCTTGGCGTCCTTGATTTGTTCTTGGCACATCTTTGACTTCGTGAGAATTTTACATATACTACTAATCTTAATACTCTCACATACTATCATCCTCAAGATGAAAGGTCTCATCAGAGCTGAATGGGTCTTCTGGTGTCACTGATTAACTTGCTCATTGATGGGGTTTCTTCTGAACTCAGTAAAATCATCTGGCGGCAGGAAGGATAAGATGCCATTGTGCAGGAGTAAATCAACCATCTTCTCAAGCATGGTTTATAATTGTGTGGTCAGGGTGTGTATTGTCCTGTTCCTGGTCACGGCTGGCTGGCACACAATCATCGGCAAGATGTCAAAGCTGTCAAGTGTAATCAGTGAACAGTCGCTCCAAAAAGTATATTTACATGGGTGATCAGTAGTTTCATAGTGAGCGTTTTGTGTGTGTGTGTGTGTGTGTGTGTGTGTGTGTGTGTATCTAATGTTTCATATGTTCGTCATTTTTTTCTATCTTGTGATCACAAAAATAGCAGACAGTACATTGTATACTTGGGATATTACTAAAGAATAATCATATTGAAACTTTTCGTCCATTGTTTCAAAACATAAATGCAGGAAAAATAAATATACTTTTATGAGGGACTGTACCCTGTGTATGTATCCATCCTGGGAGGCGGTGGGAGGTGGCTGGCGGATATCTGTTATCTTCAGTAATGACTGTCCTACTTAGAGCTTGATCTACTAATTAATATTTTGTTTTCAGCTTCGTGTGAATAGTGAAGTATAATGATGGCCTCACATCCTCGTTCGCTACGCTTATAACCTTATCCAGTTCGTTATACTTATTTCTTTAACTCTTCTACTCCTGTCATGCTCTTATCGTTCAAACCTCCACGCCCACGCTCTCCTTGCCATATCTTGATCATACTAATTCATTTCATCCAGTCATCCGCACTGCATTAACTGCCTTTAGTATCATTATCCTTCTTATCACCCACGCATTCACACCTGTTACAAACGATCCCCTTTCCGCCGTGTTTTCCGAGATGGTACAGTACCTATTTTCTCACTCCTTTTCTCATCACCCACACCTCTACACTCGTTACATATTATCGCCCCGTCGTGTCGTGTTCTCTAAAGAGGGCAAAGTTACATGCAATCGCGAGTGTTAAATCTGACGGCGGTGGGTTGGTGCTGTTGCAGTGGTGGCTCAGCCGTACGAGACCCGCGTGTCCGACGAGTTTGTCATCAGGGGGAACGCGGCCATCATGAAGTGCTCCATCCCCTCCTTCGTGGCCGACTTCGTGACCGTGCAGGCCTGGGTCACCGAGGGGGGAGAGGCCTTCTACCCCTCAGACAACTACGGTATCACTCACACATCCATGTTCACCACATAACTTTAGAATATCAAAACATCCTCTTAGTTTACAGACCGATCATTCCTTTACCCAAGCACATATTCGTCATGTACAACTCACAAATTGACAAGTATATTGACTGAGAAACAACAGTATTTTAATCACTGATTTTGGAGAACAACTAAAGTGGTAGACGAAAAGATTATTTCATACAGATTCGTTAGTAGCTCACCCTTCTCAGTGGACAGTGAGAGGAGGATGACAGTTGTCGCCAAGGCTGTACCAGTAAACTTTAGTCTGCTATTGTAGTTGTTTTCAAATGACAAACGTATCATTGCTACCCTACGTTATTGAATCTCGACTGCTGTGGAATCCCTGTGTGAGACTGAATATCTAAGGTAGTGTTTTTTTTGCTACGTGTTTAAGCGAAGTAAAGTTTTATGGAATTGAAAAAGAAAAAAAATCCGATCTTACTGACATTCTCAATGGAAGATCTGTTGTTAGTCATGATAGTGCACAAGTACCAGCTTCTTTTTTTCAGATTCCTGAGAGGAGGCAACCCGGTGCAATAAAATCTGCTCTAACAGTATTCAGCTCGTGATTTCATGTAATGCCGGCAAAAATATATGCTGACTTATTGTATTGTATATTCTTGCACTGAATTCAAAGCATTGGTGTAGTTAGTGGCTCCCCGCTGGATAATGCTGCTTCTTTAATCCCTTCGCTACAACGAAGCACTTTTGGATTATTTTCTTTCTTCTACATGACGGTTTTAATCAACATATGAGAGAGGCCTTGTGGTAAATGGGTTAACGTAGACTGTATCTAACATCTAAATATCGAAAACTAAGGTGAATAAAATCGTTTATAGATAGCAAGAGTTAAAAGAAAAATTGGATTGAAGGGGTCAAGTATGACTTTTACCTATTCACCTTTACATACTTAGGCCTCTGCTTCTATCATGCTTCGCCTGAGAGGCAAGAGGAATGAGTTTGAATGTTTTAAGAGATGAAGATGACCCATATGCTGAAATTCTTTTTATTGTGAAGATAACAGTAGTTTCGTTCGACTGTGATGCAGCTTCCAGCGGGGATTCAAGTGTGTATTGTTATCATTGTTATCTTCAAGTCTTTGGTTCTCGCAGCAGGTTACCATGGCAGTATCAGAGAGGATCGATGGAATGGCGGGATCCCGTGTCCTGAAAATTAAAGATACACATCAGCATTTTTATTTTCATGTGCATTTCACACAGTATATCATGGAGGATCAGTGCTTTGGCTTGACCCAGTTCTTGGATCATGGGATTTTACGTTATTGTACAGTATTTTATTTTTCCTTATTTTATTTTACATTATTGCCTTAAAGTTTTCAGCCGTACAACCTGTCGGAGTGTATTGGCATGGTATCAGACTGTATAAACCAAATATTTTAATGTGCTTTTATGTACAAATTTTCAGTCAGTATAGGTAATTGAGAGGGTCAGTGAATTGGGTGTATTTTACATTTAATCTGCAACTTAAAATCCATACGATATAAGGATCAGTGAATTGGTAGTGTCCTTAGCATGTTTTGAGCCTTTTTTCTTCGTAATGTTTAACCTAAAAAATTTCAGTCCATACAGCATACAGTATATAATGAGACGGTCGATGAAGTGGCGTGGAATGCTGGAAAGCCACATCCGCAGAGTTCATCGTCATATACTCAATGTCTCCAACCAGTGTTATGCTACCTGACAGTTATGATTTTTATATCCATGTTTCCCAGCTTATGGTAGTATTATTAAAAAGTGTTTACTGATCCTCACTGCTGACTCCGCCTCCCTGGTGCAACGAGCTGAGGCAGTCCCTGCGATAAAAGGTCGTTGTTTGCTGACCTTTGCGGATGTCAGCAAGTCCTGCCTGAGTCATATAGATGAATGTCAGCGGTGTTTTAGCTTATTACTTCCTACTTGCATCTATTACTTCCTACATTTACTTACTAGTTGACATCGAAGGTCCATTGTGTGCTCCCATTATATACAATACATGTATTATATTTCAATGTAGGTTGAATAAGCTCAGAGAAAATATCAGGATGTAATGATCCATTATTGGGATAATTTCTAAACCTTTCACTACGAGGAGTCCCTTCAACGCTGAAAAAAAAAAAATTGTCTAGCAATAAAAAGACTATAATACAAATTACGTCTTTGTATAGAATGGATCAGTGACAAACCTGACCTGAAGGATAAAAATTGGGTCGTCTGTCTTGATATTTTCTTTGGACCGAATTTTACAATACTGTACATACTTCCCCATATGACGATGTGGTCAGGTGTGAGTTATGTCGTAAGATATATGCAGGTTTATTGATAATTATATCAGTGAATTTTGCATTAGTGTAATGATTATGAGTATTGGCAAACGTAATAACATATAGTTACATAGTCATTTGTAGAAAATTGAAAGAATACAATTTCATAAAAGTAGAGTAATATGTAAAGTGAGTAGTAGCATCTGTAAAGTAATATTTTTAAAATTTATTGTGAACTGTGCATTAAAACACTTTCTCATTCATACTTGTTAACTGCATTTTTATATTAGGGTTTTAGATAGGAAAGTTAAGTAGGTTAAGAATAAGTAATTGTGTTTACTATTTTACGATCTAAATTATAATGCTTTTGTATGAGTGTGCTGTATGCCATGTTACCTTAGCAGTACGGAAGTTTAATCGTCGTAGTCCTGCCGTATATTTGCATTTTTATCATTAAATCTGATTAATGATTTTCCTGTGGAGTAAAAATAATTGGAAGCAAACTAATTTTTCTGACTTCACTTTAAAATATAAAAAGTGCATTTTTTTTTTTTTTTTTTTTAACTGATGAATTTTGTACCAGTAGACCAGTTCAGGAGCCTGGTAGCTCACAGGAAACGTGGCAGACACAATCACTCACATTTTTCCACCACGGATTCACCTTCATTTGATTGCATAATTCATTCATTTAAACTGTCACGGCTTTGAAACATGGTGGTTCAAATTCTGGCATCCTTGAAAGTTGGCCCCCCTCCCAAAGCCTCCAACCCCGCCCACTGCGACTGCGCGGAAGGATGTAGGCGGAGCTGAGGGAAGAGTGGGTGGGGCTTGGAGGCGGACGGAGGGGTAGAAGGGGTGGAGCCAGTGAAAGGTGCCGTGAGGAAGGGGGGAGAAAGGGGGCTGCGATTGTAGGATGCAGATTCACTGACTTCACGATCATATCCCAGCCGTACGACTGGTTTTTACTGGAAGTACAAAGAAAGAAGGGCAGTGTAGAATCTCCCCCTGTCTCTTGTTCTTCCAGCAAAAATAAATCTTGGTTATGAGAGAGAAGCTGTCGTGAATCTCTTGATCTTAGTTCCTGGACGATGATTCACAAAATAATGTTACTGTCGAATTCCTGTGGTAACGAAGATGTATTTTTCCAGGAAGATCAGGGAGAGAAAAATGTAGAATGTTGCCGTATGTTCTTCCTGTTAAAACATCTTAGTAACGGGAGGAAAACGATCGTAAGTTATTTTGTGAACGTGAGCCCTGGACGCGGCCCCCTGGTCAAAGAGGACGCGCAATTTGCAAGTGTTTGCGGAGGAAGGTGAATCTGTGATGAGGGCATTGTGGCGGGGCTGTGGTGCGCTGCGGGGGGCCTCACTCTTGGACTTTTACTTTTGACTTACTTCAGATTGTAATATTCACAGTCTTAATTTTTCTTGCCTTCAGAGAGTAATGTTCAGTTATAATTTTGTCTGACTTTAATTTGTCATATTCACAATTTTTCGCTTGCTGTCATATTAATGTTGTTCGCAGATTCAATTTCCATCATAAAAGTTAATAATACCAAGTAGTATTATTTGGACTCAGTATTGCGTTCCTAATGAAACTATAACACTCAGTTATGTGATAATTATATTTATTTAATATTGGTTGGCTCAGATTGGTTGTTTTAATTCTCGGGTCAGTAATATTTGTTTTGTCACATTGGTATTTAAAATTATTTAGAGCAGTACCACTTTTTTTTTTTTTTTTAATAACTGGTAGTGTAATTAAATTTTTTTTTTTTTTTTGTAACGTAATTTTGTAAGAGAGTAATTTAACAGCCTCAAAACACGAAAGATGTAGTAGTGTTGCTAATTGCTGATAGTTCAGTTCCGTAAAAGTCCAAGGTGTTTGCTATCTCCGCAAAGACCAACACTTCCATCTCTTTTAGCCTGAGGTGGCTGTGCTGGCGTTTGTGCCTTTCTCTTTACTGACCCCTCCCTCTGTCCACCCACCAGACGGCAAGTACCTGGTTCTTCCCTCTGGCGAGCTGCACATCCGCTCCGTCAGCTCCGAGGATGGATTCAAGAGCTACAAGTGCCGCACCGTGCACCGTCTCACTCAGGAGACCCGCCTTTCTGCCACTGCTGGACGTCTGGTTATCTCCGGTAAGTCCGCACTCGGTTGGTACGTAGTAGAAGTTAGGTGGGAGTTACAGGGAAGATAGGGCTGGCAGCGAGGTTAAGTTGGGTAGGGGGCAGCGGAAATTAGGTTGGGTTAGGTTAGGGAATTAGGGGGAGGGGAAGTTAGGGAGATTTAATGCAGTAGGGTTATGTGATGAGGGAGAGGAGGAAGGGCCGATGGGGTGAGGCTAGTGCTCAGGTTAGTGATGGGGTGAGGAAAGTTGATGTTAAGGCAGGGTAGTGGATGTCTAGGGCAACAAGGGTCAAGTAAGGAAGGGAGGGGTAGTTAGAATTAGAGCGGCGGGGAGCGAAGTTAGGCAAGGTCTTTGGCAGCAGAGGCAGCTTAGGTTAGGGTAGGGAAGGCATAGAACAGAAGGGGTCAGATGAGAGGGTAAGGAAGGTTTAGAACAGAAGGGGTCAGATGAGAGGGTAAGGAAGGTTTAGAACAGAAGGGGTCGGATGAGAGGAAGTTAAGTTGGACGGCAGAGTCGGGTTAGGGTTTGTAATTTTAAAACAGGTCAGGTGATAACAACTTTAAAATGCCGGCAGCCTAATGGAAGGCAAATAATAGTACTGGGTGTCGCCATTTGATATGTAATTTAATGTTAGAATAAGTTTGGAGAAGGGAAGGCATGGTAAGGTTTAAGTATTGGCGATTCGACATACAAGAAAATGAATAGAAGGCCAAAAAGGTATACAAAAACAGGGAAGATACCAGTACAAGTGTAACTCATGACGTAATAATATTGCTATAAGTATACTACATGGCTGCAGCTTATGATGTTAAAAATATATACATGGAAATCAGTAACAAACTGTACAGTGAAGAATATATTGTAACGTAAATTCTAAGTTAGTGTTGTGCTATACTTGTAAAGGTACCGGAACCGTTAAATATGTTAGATCAGTAACTTTTGCACAGACGGTTCAAGGATATGCCGATCAGACAAATTAATTATCACTGTGATTAAAGGAACAGAAAATTTAGAGAATATTAGTTTTTCCCCGCACAGTGGGATGAAGGATACCGGATATCACAAAAATAAATTAGCATTTTGATTTAAAGAAAAAGAAAGGAAAAGAAAAATAGGTCACCATCTGCACAGTAAGATGAAGGAAATAATATTAGTGATATGCTAATCCACTCCATTTTTTTCCAAGGAGGGGAATATGATGATGATGATGAATACGTTTTGCTTCATCTTTCAATATTAAAAAGACTATATAAATTTTAAGATCACTAGTTTTTGCACAGTGGGATAATTGGAGGTTCCCCATGTGGTTAATAAAAATTCATATCTAAATTAAGATGTCTAAATTTGCGCAGTAAGTTGAAAGCTAGTTTATTTGAACGCGTCATGACACACACAAACACAGTGAGATAACTAGCGGGGCTGCTTTAAATATACAATGGCCGGGAAACCTTTTGATAGTCAGGTCCTATTTTTGCTAATTATTGTGGAAGTGCAAAAGTGGATTTGGGTAATAGGGGGTGAGTAGTGTGTTTTTGAGCCATTTTAGGGGGTTGGGGTGAAATTTTGACGTGGATTTCTGTGCTGTATATTTCTTTTTTATTTATTTATAGTGAGGATAGAGAAGTTAATAAGGCTGAATGGAAGGGTAAAGGCAGCGTAAGTAGGAAAGTTGTTTGAAAGAAAATGAGAATAGAACCTGATGAGGATAGTACTAGTGAATAATCGTAAAAGGAAGGGGGATGTATGGAAACAATAGTGTTGGGGGATAGAGACAAGGGAGGATAAAGGTTAGCCAGGATAGAAGATAGTGAACATGGAAAGGCTGAAAGGAAGGGGAAGCTTTAGGAGAACAGTATAGTATTGAGGGTGAATATTAGTGAGGATACAAACTATATCCTTTTTACTCTGTGTTTGGCCTAAATTTGCCGTTTATCTATTCTGATTGCTGGGTTGAAAAAAAAAAAAAAAAGATTAAGTGGAATATAAAGTCAGTCAGAAAGAAGTCCTGTGGAATGGATATATAGAAACCGTTTTTTTTTTTTTTTCCTGCCATTGAGCTGCGGGAAATAAGCTACAAAGGAACGAAAATCTAGGCCAGGTTAAGGTAAAAAGAGTATAGTAAACAGCTAGTGGCCTGGGCTGAAAGGAAATAAGGGACAGTAGAACAATAGGACAGTTTTTAGGAAGGATGGGAGGAGGGATGCAGACAGATAGGTAGCCAGGATTAGAGAATAGCATAGAATATAAGTTTTTTTTGCTAAATTTAAGTGTTATATTTGATTACAGTAAAGTTGAATAATATATGAGATTTTGTTAATTAGCTAAATATTAAACTAACGTAAACTTCCTGAATTGTTTTGCCTATCTTGTGAAATATATATGTAATAGATGTGTTATATTGTATATATGTATTGGATATATGTGACACACGGCCAGCGGCAACCTTGGAGCGACATTATCACAACACGACGAAAGCGACTGATGCCAAAACTGACGAATTATAGGGCCGACAGTAGGTGGCATGGAGGCTTCGTAGCATTTCTTCCCTAGCGATTTACTTTGCATATTACACCTTAATATTCTTTTGTACGGTACTGATATTGTTTTAGTGTCGATAAAATTTGCATCAGTAACATATAAGAGGATATTGAGGTCTAATATGCAGAATAAATCGCTGAGGAAGAGGTATTACGAAATCACACACGCCTCATAGAATAAGATCAAAAAAGCGTCGCCTCGTGGTGTGGTGTGTGTCTGGGGATGCCGCTGGTCTGAACAAGGAGCCTGAATGTTGGGATAGGGTACCCCTGCCGTCTCGCTAAACTCTCAGTCACACTATCAAAAAATTAATACATTGGCTTTTAACTTGCCTGATTTAATGGCATTGTCAAAATTTATCTTGATCATCACTTGACCTGCCTGAATTGATGGCATTAAAAAAAAAAAAAATCGATAATCACTTACTGTTGTCAAGATTCTAACTGATCGTCACTTGGCCTGCTTAAATTGATGGCACTGTATAATTCACCTTATTGCTTGCTGTTGTCAAAATTGAGCCGATATTCACTTAATGTTGTCAAAATTCAGCCGGTTATCACTTGCTGTTGTCAAAATTCTGCCGATTATCATTCGTTGTTGTCAAAATTATCGCAGTGAGTAAAAAGAGTCACATTATTGCTATCGTTCGCCTCTACCTGTGAGTGTTAGTGCTTCACTTGATGCCTCCGCCGCGCCGAGCTGGGTTCATTTATATTAGGGTCATGCGCAAGAGAAGATTCCGTAGCACCGCACGTCACCAACACAACACACGCTGGTTAGGACACAGAATGATGTAGGGTTAGGATGATGTGAAGCTGAAAAGTCCGTTAGGAATAGAGTGCATGAAGGTTATAAAGTGAAGTAGGGAAACAAGTGAGAAAAAGAGTTAAAAGTATAAGAGAGTTTAAAAGTGCACTAAGGTTAACACTGTCAGTCAAAGGACGTCTTTTTTTATTATTATTATTACACCCTGGTAACTGACGAATTTATTTTGGCTACCGTCAGATGATTTTATTTAACTTACAAAAAAAAAAAATGACAGTGTTAAAGAGTGCATAAGAGCTAAGGAGTATGCATGTTAATGAAGTATATTTAGAGTTAGTGTGCCAGAGTCAGAGATTAGATTAGGTTAATGTGAGGTGATGCACTCTGTGGTTAGGGTGAAGGGTGGTAGGGTTGGATGAGGGTGTGGCTTGAACCTGACCACTTTACTGACATGTTTCTCTGAGTGCTGAAGTAGATGTGACGGTCAGTCCTCTCACCGGGGTCCTGATGGCGTCTCAGGTAAGTGAAGCTTCTCTTGTTTTTTTCTCCTGTTGGTGCGTCTCAGACTTCACTCTGTCTGCAAGGCGGGGAGAGGGGCGGCCTCCCCTCTGCCTACAGTTAGCAAAAAAGTATCGTTGTCCTTGCTGTTTTGCATTCTGAAATACAAAATGGAAAGTTTAGAAGTGCTGTACTTTCTGAACAACTCTGAAGTCTTTTATTGTATGTTTACTTTCACTTGCTTACCTCTGAAGCTCACAACTAAAAAAGTGTTGAGTAATGTGCTATGTGTCCTGTTGCAGTGCCCATATATCGCTTTATGTCTTTCTTTAAACTAATTCGGCAGCAACATGAGTTTTAAGTCTCTAAATTTTCAGACATTCCGAAAAATTGGGATTAAACGTCCCTTAGTTAACGATACTTGCTTTGTTGACTGTATTTGTAGCAGGATTTTTGCCGTTTTCTTGGATTGTGTTTTTCGTAGCGAGTTTCACAAGCAGCGTTGATGGGTTGTGGTTCTGTCTGGATGTTTGACAGTACTGAGTGTAACCTTCCTCATCTTGGTGTTTTGTTCATATAAGGAAAGTGCTTTCATTTTTGCACTAGAGATGTATTAAGCTGTGTATTTGTAACCCTGAAAAGAATTTGTTAAATTATATGGAAATTATCCATTCTTGATGTGTTTTTAATCGCCGTATTTACACTTTTTCCATGAAATTAGGAAAAGAAGTGCAAGAAATAAATTACATTATTCTTAGCCTATATTTATGTACGGATGTATAACACGTCGTGATGTTTTAGCCTTCCTTTACGAGTATACGTGAATGTGAGGGTGATGTTAACCTGCCTATATTCGTGAAAGTGAGGGTGATGTTAACATGTATAAAAACGTGAAAGCGAGAGTGAAGTTAATCTGCCAATCAACGTGAAAGTGAGTGATGTTAACCTGTATATGTAAGTGAAAATGAGGGTGATGTTTACCTGCCTATATACATGAAAGTGAGGGTGATTTTAACCGGTCTATCTTCGTGAAACTGAGGGTGATGTTAACCTCATTCTAAACGTGAAAGTGAGGGTGATGTTAACCTGCCTATATACGTCACAGTGAGGGTGATGTTAACCTGTCTGTATATATGAAAATGAGGGTGATGTTATCCTCCCCATATACATGAAGGTGAGGGTGATGTTAACCTGCCTATATACGTGAAAGTAAGGGAGCTGTTTACCTGCCCATATACGTGAAAGTGAGGGTGATTCACGGGTTCCCTTCTGTGGTTTGCCCTTTGGAATCTTACGTCAGCCTTCCACTGTCATTAGGCCTGGTAGGTAGGGGAAAGTTAGGGGCTCTGGAACTCACTTAGGGCTTATTACGTTAATATTTTCCCCTCACAGAGTGTTGGAGCTGCTACGTAAGATAGGTTTCATCAGCTCATGTAAGTCTTGGGAAAAAAAAAATAAGGGACAAGGAATTAGCCGTGAAAAACATCTGAAACCGTATCAGTAAATTATCTGTCACTTATATTAGCTATTGCTTGTATCTATGTTTGCCTTCCGTCATACAGCAACCAAGCATTTTATAGCCAAATATGAGTGAATATGAAATCGAAAAAAAGAACGAAACCACTTATGATAATGATTGCTTGCTGCGGAGACATGTTCCTTAAAAACTGACATATGTCTTTTATGCATGTAACTCTTGGATGTTGAGAGTGGAAGATTTTCTCAGCTTGGTTTCTTGTACTTTCCCCACAATACCCTGCAAGCAAAACAGTGAAACCCGAGGCGGTAACCAAAAGAGAAGAATAAAAGAACGGAATTAATGTGCGAACGGTACAACTTTCTGCCGTAAATATGACATTTTTGTGGACGGGAGGAGGGTAGAATTCCAGGTTTTCTGTGCAAATAACTGGCTAAAGAAAGTTTTGCTTTAGCGGCGAAACGGAGTCAACGAGAAGGAGGGTAAGGGATGGGCTGGGAAGGCTGATTCATGATGGTGGTGGTGGGGGAGGGGTAAGAGGGGAAAGAAAATGTAGGCGTGGGAGGAACACTGTTGATCAAGATGAGGGTGAATGAGGAGATGAAGAGGGTAGAGGTCGGGTTTGGCTCTGAGAGGGGATAGTTTAGGTTACGTTAGGTCAGAGTAGAACGGAGAGACGTTATGTGAGACTTGTAAAGGAAACATACAAGAGGAAAAAAATATGGGTGTGAGTGGAACAGTGTTGATCAAGATGAGCGTGGGTGTTTGACGAGAGGTTAGGGGAGTGTTTGGTTCGAGAGAGTGGAGGTTAGATGTCAAGAATGGCCTAAAGGGAAGGATTTAGGGAGAGAAAATGGTGGTGTGGGAGAAACTGTTGAGCAAGATTTGGGTGGTTAAAGAGGGGAAGGTAGAAGTGGGATTGGCTGGAGAGAGGTTAGGTTAGGTTGGGCCTGGGAGCAAATATGAAATGGAGAGATGAGAGCGATTCAAGAAGAAAAAAATGCTGGGAGGAGGACCGACGGTGTAGCTGATCAAGACGGGGTTTGTTGAAGAGAGAAGGATAAGGTCGGGGGGTGGCAGGTGTGGGGCTAGCGTAGGTGAATTTGGGTTAGGTACAGAAGAGGAATTTGGAAAAGAATATTTGAAAGGATGAAGCTTGAAGGATAACAAAAAATGACAGGAGGAAAACAGGATAAGTTTGGCATTACTGGCGAGAATGGGGTTGGGGCTGGGTGAAGGAAGATAAGGTTAAGTTAGCTTAAAACAGTGAGAGGGACATGATAAGGAAAGATGCTGGTAGGAGGAACTGTGTGATCAAGATGAAGATTGTTGGAGACGATAGGGGTGGGGTTGGTTGGAGAGAGAGTATACTGTATGTTTGGCTAGAACGGGGGGGTGGGGGAGAGTTGTTGTTAAGATACGTTAAGTTAGAGTTAGGGAGGAATTAGATTAGATTAGGCTAGGTAAGGTTAAGTTAAAACGAAGGAACAAAGAGGGTAGGAAGATTCGAAAGGAGGAGAAATCAAGGAAGGACATCTTAAAGTGGAAGGGTTTGTCGCCATTGGTAAGGAACTGAGGCGGAAGGAAACGGAGAGAGGGTGATTGTGGTGTGGGAAGTGGAGAGATGTGGTGGAGAGAGGAAGAGCAGAGATGGAGGGAGACTGTTTGAGGAGGGAGGATGAGAGTTTAGAAGAGGTGAAAAGAATGGAAAACTCTATTAGTGTTAAAGGTGAAAGTAAGTGGTGAATAGAATAAATAAGAGTAGAAGTAGAGGAGGGAGAAGAGGAAGGGTCATTGGAAGAGGAGAAGAGATGAGGAAGGAGAAGAATTGGAAGGAAGTGGAAGAAGAGAGTGATCGTGGCGTGGGAAGTGGAAGTCTGTGATAGGCGAAAAAAGGAAGAGTAGAGAAGGATAAACTATAAGAGAAGATGAGCTAAGAGTAGGGAGTGTGAATTGAAATTGACTGCGTGTTATTCGTGATACGGGTGGTACAATCTACTTTCAATGAATTCACAGTATGTCAGTTGAATATGTCTCCTTTGTTTCTTACGGGTAACCAGCACCCTAGTATGAGTGGTGGACTGCCTTGAATGTTGAGTAAATGGACTGATGAGGCGAGTGGTTAATCCTGTCATGATCGAGACAACTCTAGTATTTTATATCATATGCCAAATGATTTTATTTAGCTGAGAGTGAGTCATACGATCCTGATAATGTTGGCTGAACCTAGCAGCGTAACACCAGAGGTTATGAGTGGAAATGTGGTCCAGCGTTACTAGGTACTCTGGCAATAGTTCTGCTTATGCGTTTTTGCTGTGTATGGATCTGCGTTTGTAATAGTGAAAAGATGGTTAAGATGAGAGTAATGGAGGTGTAGGGCGTTGTCGCTGAGTACTGACCATAGTCCTCTTTCATTTTTTTTTTTTTTTTTTTTTTTTTTTTTTTTTTCCCCCCTCGGCTAAAGATGTTGTTTTGGGGGACACCTTTGTTTATCTGTCTGCATCCAACACTGGGAAACTGTTGGATGGAATTTTGTAATAGTGACTGATGATCATAAGAGGAGCAAGTCATTATATTTTGTGCGACAGAGGTCAGGGTTAAACTGGGGCTTGGTGCTGCCCTAATTAAGATGTGTGCTGTGAATGCACTTGTTCCTGTTTTTGGACCCTATCTATCCCTCGGTCAGTGGGCACTGTGATGATAGTTCTTCCGTATTTGGGTTTTTCCTTATTCCTTTTGTGGATGATGATGATGATGATGATGATGATGAGGAGGAGGAGGAGGAGGAGGAGGAACAGATAAGAGACATTTCACAATTATTTACATTTGTGGAACTTAACATGAGGCTGAAAGTGCAAGAGTAAATTAGAAAAGTGTACGGACTACGTTTGGGGTACTAAAGTACTTCACCCGATTCCCCAACAATGGGTCCAGGTATTTTTTGTGAAAACTTGCACAGTGTTGCGTGTTTTGAGAAATGGCGGGGGTGAACTGGGTGGAATAAAGGTGTATGGGGGATCGAGGTGGAGAATGCCTAGATAGAGGGTGTGGAGAAGGTATAGGTGCAGTGACAGAATGGATGATGACCAGGAGTGCGAGGCTATGGAGTGGGTGGAATGAGAGAGAATGGGGGTGGCCTTGGGTGTGTGGGTGGTTGGTAGGTGGAGTACCGGTAATAGTGTGGAGAGGATACAGATTGAATAAGAGAGTGTGGAGTGGTTTGAGAACTTGGAAGAAACCCAGTAAAATAAATGTCAGCGGATTGGTGTGGATTGAGAATAAGGAGTATGGAGCTAGATTAGGGTGGAAAGTCAATATAGTGAGGATACAAGTGGAGTCAGAGAGTGTGGAGTGAGTGGAGCAAGAGAGTGCGGAGATGGAGTAAAGCGTCCATGTGGAAGGAAGGCAAGCGAAGATATTAAAAAAGTCTGGTCGAAGCAAATGAAGGGGAAAAGAGCTTTGGGGCTGGTATGTGATGAAGTTTGGTGGGGTCATGAAAGGTGAGAGAGAGAGAGAGAGAGAGAGAGAGAGAGAGAGAGAGAGAAGGATGGTGCTGGTGTATTTGAAGTATTAAAATAAATACTATAGAAGGGGTGAGAGAGAGAGAGAGAGAATGGTCATACAGTCAGGAAGAAGGCATGATGGACTGTGAGTGAGTGTTACTGAATGGAAGGTTATGAAGGTGCGAAAGTGTGGGTGCATGAGAAACGAAGAGAAAAATGAATGTGAGATAGAGATGAACTGAGAGCTTGGATGACTTCAGAATTTATAGTTTGAATCTGAAGTTTAAAATTGTGAAAAGGAGATGATGCGATTACACCAGGTGAGAATTTGAGGAAGCGGTGAAACATACATGATTGAAAAGAAATGAATTTAAAGATGAATGAGTAGGTGATTAGAGGCTTATAAAATGAGTCAATGTAGTGAGTGACTGTAGGTATTAGGTGAGTGGGTGAATGAGTTGGCCTGGAACAGTTGAATGAAAAAAAGCAGCGTTGAGTAAGTGAATATAGCAACCTGGGATATTTAGTGCAGGGAGGGGGGGTCTGAGTGAGAGATGGAGCGTGGAGGAATGAATAGGTACGTGAGTGAGTGAGTATGGTGGAAGCAGTAGCGGACCTTGACAGCTTTATAAATATGTGATCGATGAACAGAACCAGAAATATGACTGAGTAAGGTTTGGAGCATAGAATTGAGTGAGTGAGTGAATATGTTAGAGAGTAAGTATGGAGTTAATAGAGACGGTGAGTGAGTGAGTGAGTAGGTGAATCAGTGAGTGCATAGAAGTTAAAATAAGTGAGTGAGCGATTGAATAAGTGAATATGATGATGTTAACAGATGGTGGGGGCAGTAGTGGACCGCGCCTCCCTTCACGTGACCGCTCCGCAACTTACCTCGTCCCAGCAGGCACCCCCACCACCCTCCTCTGTCAGGCCCAGGCACACCCCCCACCAGATTTCAGGTATCCACTCTAGCCCGCTGTACCTCCAGAAGTACCGATGATACTGTTTTCCTGCGGTGTTTGGTGTTGTTACGATATTGCCACTGCCCCTGTTGTTAGATACCCTCATCGTCTCTTGTGACCGAGATAGCATATCGACACAAAAATAACAAAGAGCCTCCAGCTGGGCTTAAGCGCAGGTCCAGTACAGCTGAGTTGTTGTGCTGGTGTTTCCTGATGTGTTGTATGGTGTGGTGTGCAGCACTACATACCTTAGTGCCCTATGGTAGGCGTAAATATCGGTACACTTCTGAACGCAAGTAATATGGCAGTGGACAGTGACGTTCGAAACCAAGTAATGCCATCGTATGGAGACTTACGAACTTTTCATAGTATCGTGGAAGAGTTTTATGTATGAACGAAAATGTGGAGTAATGATGTCCGTAGCTGTACAACTGCTTTCATTAATCGGGTGTTACGAACAGTTGAGGCGAAATTACAGCCCGCCTAGCCTGCTCGAATATTACTGGTTAGCTTGAGAGGATTCCGGTAGATTAATACACGATGTAAGAGTGTAAGAAAGATTGATCGCATCCGTATATATGTTATCTCTGGTATTATCTAGTCTATGTTTGTATGAGACTTGGAATCGAACATTGAGTGAAGGAAGTAACGTTGGTTAACTAACTCAGTAATCAGGAATATATATATATTCTAGGCGAGTGAGTGAATTAAAAATGAAACAAGACGGAGGGGATTAATGCATCTCGAGTACGCTAGGATCCTTAAGGCATATAATATTCTCTAAGCCCTAGTCATCCCCTAAAATACGATCCACAGCAATCGATGTTATATCCAGATCCTCGGTTGTATTGCCGGGTGAACAGGGACGAGGGGGAAACAGACTTTTTCCAAGAATCTGATTGGCACGAGAATCGAAACCCGAGTTCTTCCAAGTGCAAGTTGGACGTGCTGCCATCCATCACCCATTCCCCCCTCAACTGGAACACAGAAAAGTGAATGTGTGTGTGTGTGTGATGTTACAGGTAGTGAAAAGAATAGTAGACTTTGTTTAGCTAGTGGTGCGTGAGTGAATGAGTGTGGGGTGAAAAAAGGACGTTTAAGCGAGTGAATGGTAGTGATTACGTGAGATATTGAATAAGAGTGAGTATGATGTTAACAGATGGTGGAGGCAGTAGTGGGCCTCGACTGCCCTCTCGTGACCGCTCCGACACCTTCCTAGTGGCAGCAGGCACCCCCACCACCCTTCTCTGTCAGGCCCAGGCATACCCCCCACCAGACTTCAGGTACCCTCATCCCTACTCCCCCATTCCCAGAAGAAGTACCGTTTGTCTATCGATGTTGTTGATGGTATTAATGCTCTTTTAAGTATTACGATATTATTGTTGTTAGATGGCCACGTGATCTCCGGCTGAGCAGATCTGTAGCACGAAGACAACTCACTGACTGCACCAGGGCGGAATTAGATGTTGTGGTGTTTTGTTGGATTAGTAATGTGTGACTGAACACAATGACTTGTTTTGTTATATGGAAATGTATGCAGCTTTATTTGGTGTACCATGTCGTCCATTGTGTTTGTCTGTATATGAATATGAGTTGGATTTGGTGTACATAGCATAGTCTAGCTCACTGCATCTTGTTCATAATTAGTGTTAAAGATGTTGATGGCGGCGTCATATTTAAAAAATAGTTTTCAAGTACCATCCGTAAAGAGAAATGGATTTTGTAGTGGAGTGTTGGGGGGTGGGGTAGCGTAGGGCTGTGAAGTGTCATGTTACAGAGGTCAGTGTTGTTATTCGAGGGCGGAACTCAACGCCGTACTGAAGTGTCGGGATGTGGTTTTATGGAAATATGTGTGAGGTTGTGGGGTGAAACATAACACCATGGTGCAGGGTAGAGATGGAGATGGTGGGGTAAGGTAGTGAGAGGCTGAAACAGGAGAGCATCCTTTTCACGCCCGTATACCTGACGGGCGCATTCCTGACCTAAACAAGAATAATTACTGGGTCGTGCTTTTAATACTTTCAGCATCGGCAGGCACGTTACAGGCTACGACGTCTATTTACCACGTTTCTGACAAGGAAGACTGACTGGGAGAAAGTACACACGAGGCCTAATCAGTACGTGTGTGATCTGTAGGGCGAAGTCACTTGGCGTTAATATTTGTGATCAGTGGGGCAGAGTCACACGGCGTCCGATTACGTCACACCAACGGCCTAGTCCGACTGATCCGTGGCAAACTCTTCTGGTGTCTTCTTTAACATAAACCAGAACACAGATTCAAAACTAGATAATGGATAATATTAGCGTAACAGTTGATGATCATCAGTGTTTGATAAGGACGGAATTAGTAAGGTGCGAGTTGATTTTAGCGCATTGTTGCAGTGATGATACGGGAACCAGTCTGAGTATTCGTATGATGATGTACAGTACAAATCCTCCTTACCAAACGGCGGGGAGTCCTTATGACAGAGAGAGAGAGAGAGAGAGTGTGTGTGTGTGTGTGTGTGTGTGTTTGTACTGTGGTATGTGAGTGTGTTGGTGTTGCAGAGGGTGTGGGCCTGTCTGGTCCGCGGCTGCCCACCAGGAACAAGGCACAAAACTTCGAGGTGTCTCAGGGGTCGGCCACCACCCTGCTGTGTGAGGCCCAGGCACACCCCACGCCCACCACCAGGTACAGGGAGGGGGGAATGAAGGAGGAGAGGTGATGAGGGCAAATAGGGGATGAAGAGGTCCTTCGTAGCGGCTAGGGTACGATAGTGTGAGAGTGTAGAATGAAGAGGTCCTTCGTAGCGGCTAGGGTACGATAGTGTGAGAGTGTAGGAACACACGTGACTCAGGGCAGCGGTAGCCTGGGTGTTGCTACTACTGCCACCCTGGTAATGATCCTTGGTTGTTGAAGTACAAGTGCGGGAGTAAATACGTTTGCCAGTGAAATGTAACTCTTATAACTTAGCAGCACGGGTGGTTAATATACAGTAGATCTGCCAATTTGTGCGGTTTTTTCGTAATCGCTACGAATTTAATATTTATTTTGCTATTATACAATCAAAGAAAGCATACAATTTCCGAAAATACACACACACACACACACACACACACACACACACACACACACACACACACACACACACACACACACACACACACACACACACACACACACACACACACACACACACACACACACACACACACACACAGAGTTGAAGGGTGTTAATGTGGATAGGAGCCGCGGAAGAAAGTTTGATATATGCTTTTTGCGTACAATTTTTAATAAGTATCTATCAAGTGGCTGAATTATTCTCATAATTTTAAAGTAGTACTTATCCTGCTTAATAACACAGTATCATTTAAGTCTTTAGTGCTCCTCCATTTGTCTAATTACTAAATGATAAGGGTTTGCATAACTTATTAGAGAAAAAACTTCATTGTAGATAATTAGCAAAAGAGTTTAAATTTAAAACCATTTTTAAACTTAAAAAGAATCATGCTTTCGTGGAGATTTAGTCTCGAGATGTGGAATCTACGCTGAACCGTACGATTTTTGGTGAGTGAAAGATGACAGGTAAAATAGCGTACCTGGAGCTCTTAAGTTTTGAGAATTTATCGCAGACTAGTAACAGTTCGGCATTAGTCACAATAAAATACCGGTACCTTAGTGTTCGTGGCGCAAAACTCTAGGTAGGATTAAGCAAGTTAAAGCTTTGAACGGCAGGGAGGAACCCTATTAAATAATAGGTTGTGAGTTTGTGGGTGTTGGTGTCTTTTTGGCGTGGGTAACTGTTGTGATGGTGATGATGGTGACAGAGCCGGTGGGTCTGGCTTCACCGCGGCTCCCCAGCAAAGAAACAGGTTCCATGCTGACTCACACTCAAGGCGCCTCCTTCGCACTCTTCTGCCAGGCTCAGGGCAACCCGCCGCCCGCCGCAAGGTCAGTGAATGCTAGGAAGGTCAGTCAGGGGCAGGCAGTGGCATCTCTGAAATGTACAAAACTGGTTTCGTGCTTAGGTCCAGACAATCAGGCAGGCCGGTATATAAAAGCATGATTTAATGCTGGCCATGTTTTTCAAGCGATTACGGTAGGGTTGCAAGCTCATGGGGTAGAAGAATTGAAGGATAGAAATGAATTAAGGCGTTGCCTCCATTGAGAGAGCTTTGGTTGAAGCGCGAAGTGCTACACACTTCAACAAGCCCTCCATATAGGAGTGTTCAAGTCGTAACAATGCATCAGACGGATGAATGAAGTATGTAATTGAGGTGCACATGACGAGGGTCGCAACCCTTTTTAAAACTTGGCGGTCGACAGAATACTGTCTAACCTTCAAGTGTTGCGAGAGATACTTCATCAAAATAAGCTAAGACTGTAGATGTATATTGTGCTTATGAAGTGAACCAAGAATTCCATAGACTTGATTAACGAGTGTACGGATGTATGTCCCATTCTGCTGTTTTCTTCATTTAGTGTTGCATGACTAAACAGAGCAGTGTCAACAAGTAAATGCCAAAACTTGGAGTGAGGTTTTACGATTCTTTGGACTGAAAGTAATTCACAAACAGATGGGGTGAGGTAGGATCAAGAAACAAGGAAATTCACAGTCGAAAAGCTATCAGATTGCTTAGATCTATAGAAAAAAAGAAAAAGAAATAAAAAAGAACTCTGCATGTGAAAATGTAAACTCCGTGCTGATAAGAAGTCATGAAGGAGGAGAGATTATTCAAGCTAGTCAGGTCAGCATTAAACTTCATTAAACCCTTCGCTGCCAAAATCTTCCCCCAAACTGACAAAAATCGTGTGTAGGTAGCAAGAATAAAGTATTAATGACATCCTGTAGCTGAGAGGGGTTGACGATATTGTAAATACGAGAAGTACGATAAAAAGTTGCGCGTGTAAAATCTTCCCGGAAAATCAAATAGAAACTCAGAAAATATATAAAGAAGGTAAATACGATAGAAGTTGCTTGCGTAAAATCGTCCCGGAATATATATAGAAAAAAGCGCTAATAACAAGGTAAGATGGAGGCGGGCGGTAAAGGTTTTGGTACCAATGAGTTTAGAGCGGCGGTAATAGGAGGTAATGATGTGTAATTAGAGTGTGTAATTAGAGGGTTGGCGTCGTCTTGAGTACCCAGAGGACCCAACATCTAGTGCTCCGGGGGTCCATTAGGTGTGTACTGCCTTTGCCGGGAGGAGGCACTTGCTTTAATGCTTTGGGGTATTTTGCTGTCTGGATGCTCTTTTCTTGACTTGCTCTTGTTCCTCTCTCTCTCTCTCTCTCTCTCTCTCTCTCTCTCTCTCTCTCACTCACTCACTAAGTATAGATTAGACAGTCCGTTCCATGAGCCGTACTAAAAAACAAAGGTCGTTATATTCCTTCACATGTCACCAATCGGGTTCAAACACTCATCGTCCATATTGAATACGCCAGTGCTACGTCTGTCTCACTCAGTAATAATATTGACAGGGGTCCTTTATATCTCGGTGGGCCCAGTGAAGATCAGTTGAAGCTGTTGTAACGAATCCAAAACTCCAGATTAGACCCTGCACCAGCGAGAGGTCGATTTTGCTTCCCTTACACACCAGTTCAGCATTCTACTACCTTGTCACCATCCCTCCCTCCTCGTTTTATGTTTCCTTCCCTTCCTACTTGTCGTCTTCTCTCTTATCCCTCCCCCTCGCTTCCACTGTTACTCATTCATTCCTCTCTCTGCTTCCCGCACTCATCCCTCTTTCCAATTTCCCTCTCATTCTCGTTCCCCTCCCCTTCTTTTACCTATTTCTCATTGTCCCCCCCTCTCTCCTCCTGACCCCTCCAGCCCCCGTGGGTAGTAGCAAGCCAGATCTCCCCACCCGTGAGAGGGGGGACATAGTGGGGCAGTCTGCTGGCTCCCCCGTCCCCCTCTTCTGCCCCGCACAGGCCCACCCACCCCCGCAATTTCGGTACGTCCCCAAATCCTTACAGCCCCTTCTTTGTCTGTCTTATTTAATGTTCTTTTGTGTCCTTTGGGGGTCTTTCTATTGCTTTGTCTCTTGTACTTCCTTGGTTCCACGTCATTATGGTTTTGTCCCCCGTATCTTGTTTTCCTCCCCTCATTTTATTTCCTTCCCTGACAACTTTTTCTCTTCTTCATGTTTCCCAGCTTCCTTCCTTCCCTCTCTTTTTCCTTCTCTCCTCACTCATACTCTCCTCTCCTTACTCTCATCCTCCTTCCTTCCCAATCCCCTCACTCAGTCATTCCTCTCCCTATTCTCATCCTCCTTCCTTCCCGGTCACCTTACTAATTTTTTCCTGTGTTTACTGTAATTCGTCATCCTTCTTAGTTTCCACACTTATTTCTTCCTCTCATTACTCTCATTCTCCTTCCTTCCCAATCCCATCACTGATTTCTTCTCTTTACTCTCATCGCCCTTTCCCTTTCTCTTCTTACCCATTTCCCCCACTCCTTACCCTCAGTCTACTTTCTTTCTCTCTTCTCCCTCCCTCATCCCACTTCCTCACCTCTCGCTCCTCACTCATCCTCTCCCTCACCTCTCTCATCGTCTCTCCCCCTTGGCTCCTCTAGCCCCAGTGGGTAGTAGCAAGCCAGACCTGCCCAGCGGTGAGAGGGGGGACATAGTGGGGAAGACAGCTGGTTCCCCGGTCTCCCTCTTCTGCCCCGCACAGGCTCACCCACCCCCACAGTTTCGGTACGTCCCTCGATGGATCTTAGTGGCCCGTTTGTGTCATTCGCTGGCCAGTTTTTAGTACCTTTTTCCTGTCTCTTTTAGCGTTTTTTGTCTGTCATTTTTACTGTTTTCCTATGTCCCCATTTTAACCCTTTTGCTCTGTCTTTTTCGTGTGTTTTTTTTCAACTGTTTTGTGTCTCGTTTTTCATTTTTATCCCCTCCGTTTCATCCCGTTCCCTCTCCTTTTCTCATTTTCCTTCTTCCTTTCCTTCCTTCCTTTCTCTCTCCCCCGTCGCCCTCTTTTGACTCCCCCCCCCTCTCTTTGGTCCACCCACTTCTATAATTTCTGTACGTCCTTGGAAATAACTAGCTTGTTCCTGTCCTTCCTTGTCGCCCTGTTATCTCAGTCCTTGTCCCGCCTTTCCTCCAATTTTTGTCATAATATAATGTCCACCTTTTCCTCGGTCTGGGTTTCTTATTTTCTTTTTTCCCCTCTCAGTCTGTTTCTCTTGTGTGTCCCTCTTTCTTTGGCACTTTGTTTTCGTCTCTTAAAGCTTCCCCTGTTTCGGTCGTGTCTTATAGTTTTCTCCATTATTTCAGTTTGTGTCCCGTATTTTCCCAAGTCTGTGTTGTTTTTCTGGTCATATATTACCCCTCTTCCCCAGCCTGTGTCGTTCCTTTAGTTTTACAGTCCCTCCTTTCCCAGCGTTTGTGGCCTTTCATCCCCTCTCGTATTTTCCTGTTTGTTTTGGTTTTCCTTTTTCCTTACTCCCTCTTGGATCCTCCTTCCCCTTTGTAATCACCCTCACCTTTCTTCAGCTCCCTTCGTGTCTCCAAATCTTTCCGAATCCTGCCCCTTTTGTGCTATTTATGTGATGCGTCCTTCTTCCCTGAGGCTTCTTTCATTATTCTCCTGTCCCTTTTTGTACTTATTCCCATGCTCCCTCCTCCTCTTCTCAGCCGTCACCATTCTGTTCCCACCTGTCCATGTTTACTTCCTCTCCTCCCCTTCTCAGCCGTCACCTAGAGTCTTTCATCCCCCGTCATTCCTCATCTGTCCCTATTTTTATGCTTTCCGCGTTTATCCCTACCTATCTGTATCTTCCTCTCCCCTACTCGGCTGTTCCTTGTCTCCGAACTGCCGTCCTCCCCTCCCCCCACCCTCAGCTCCTTTCCTGCCCCCTCCCCTTTAATGGCAGCACCACGTTTATTTTCGCCAGCCCGGAATACTGTGGGTGGCGGTGCGAGGAGTGACCACCAAAGTTGGCCTCATTTTATGCGCCGCCTTTTTATATACGCATCAGAAATTCGCTAGACGATATTGGCTTCCTCGCTGCGGTGGCTTGTGTGTGGGAAGTTATTTTTGTCGCTCTGGTGTCTCTTGCTTTTGTGTATTTCAATTGCTGTATCTCCTAGTACGAGTTGGGATGACGATGATGATGGATAGAAATTTTACATACAATTTTCACTTACTCGGTGCGTTGGCTTATGTATGGGTAATTATTTTTGTTTCTAGAGTTTCTTCTGCTTTTGTGTATTTTTTTTGCTGTTTCTGGTAGTAGGAATTAGAATTGTGGTTGTGGTGGTTGTGGTGATGATGATGGTTATGGTGGTGATAGTGGATAGAAATTTTGCTTATTCGATGGTTGGTTTCGCTGAGTTAATCGTCTGAGAATGTTTTTGTTTTTTACCGCCAAATTTCTTAGTTTCGTCATCTTGTTGTGCTTTCCTTTAGCCGTCTCCTGCCATCCTCGTGTTGGAAAGTGGGATTAGAGTGAAGGCGGTGGTGGTAATGATGATGATGATGATGAGTTTTGTGTTTGTGTCTACTGTTTTTAAGATCCTGCCGAAATCTAAAGTAGTAGGGAGTAGTATTAGGAGAGATGGTGATGATGATGATTATGATGGTGACGATAGTAATGATGACAGTAGTGACGACGATGATGATGATGGTGACGATAATAAATAGATGACAATAATGGCTATGGTGATTATGATGATGGTATTGATAATGATGATGATGATGATGGTGATAATGATGACGATGTTTGCTGTGGCGAGAAATGGCTTAGCGAAGAGTTTATTGGTATTATATTTCTGAGGCGTCCGAGGGAAGGTTGGTTGTGATGAGGGTGGATGGAGACGGCAGTGTGTGTGTGTGTGTGTGTGTGTGTGTGTGTGTGTGTGTGTGTGCCTGGGAGTGAGAGGCTGGCTGTGTACCGGTGTATTATAGATGAGGCTCCTCTTACCCACTACCTCTCTCTCTCTCTCTCTCTCTCTCATCAGTCTTTGTTGCATATGTCTTTCTCTCTATTTGCGTCCCTCTTCACAGTTTCCCTATCACTGCCACCCACTTTACTACTTACAACTTCTCCCTTTCCTCCTACTCCTTCTCCTCCCTTCCTGTCCTCCGTCTCTCCTTCCCTCCAACTAACCTCCTACACCCCCCTTGACGGCACAGAGGGCGTAGGCAGCTCTGCACCTCGCCTACCATCAGACGACAAGATCAACACGGTGACGGTGCCCTCCAACACAGATATGGCGCTGGTGTGTCAAGCTCAGGCCAACCCTCCCCCTCGATTTAGGTACTAGTGCTGATGGAGTTTGTGTGGCTCTGTATGTCAACCTCACTCCTCCACCGCCTGACTTGCCGGATGTGCTTTGGGTATAATCTGAAGCTTCTGTTTGCCCGAGTGCTAGGGGATTGTCTCTCCCTCAGGCCAACAATTGTGAGCGGAGGTACTTTGGTTTTACGTATCTGACAAAGCGAGACAATTATTACCTGGTCGTAGTACAGTGGAATGTTGCCTGGCTTTCAGCTGAGAGTCCCGGGTTCCATTTACGGCACAGTACTGGCAGTGTTAGTTGATTTTTCCTGTATTGTAGCTGATTTCCTTCACTCCAGCGCCACGCTTTAGGGACTGATGATGGTGATGATGATATGGCTCTACTGTGTAAAGTTCATGCGACTCCAACACCTCCTCCGAAGGTACTGATGTTGATGGTGATGAGTAGGAGTATGTTGGTGGTGATGATAGTTTTTGTGGTATGAGGCTGGTGATAATAAAATGATGGTAATGCTGATCGGGAGACGTATATTGATTGTACTCATGATAGTAGTGGTGGTGGTGATGTGGTGGTGGCCATCGTGTTTTGATTATGCTGTTGTGATGATGAGGCGATTGATGTTGTTGAAGAGGAGCAGAGAGATGATGATGATGATGATGATAATGTTGATGATTAACGATAGTTATGGAGATGATACTGGGAATGATGATGGTGGTGATGATAATGGATATGTGCTTTAATTATAAAACTCGCCATGTCCACGAGAATACGGCCACTTTCTTTCTTCCTTTCTTTCTCTTTAATTTTGACACCCAGACTGTGAGAGTGCAAAGAGGTGGTAGGTTGGAGGGTCGTCATGCAAGGGTTCTTCGTGGCGTTATTGCGTTCTTTGGCCCCTTGAGTGGTGCTTGGAGTCAGATGCTGTGTGTGTGTGTGTGTGAGAGAGAGAGAGAGAGAGAGAGAGAGAGAGAGATGTTACTGACACAACCAAACTGATACATTGTTAAAGTTACATCAAGTTTTCATCTGTATAAAAAGGTGTATCACAAAAAAAAAAACCTCCATTAGAATATAGAAATAGTTAAAACACACACACACACACACACACACACACACACACACACACACACACACACACACACACACACACACACACACACACACACACACACACACACACACACACACACACACACACACACACAGCCTCATGTAATCAGATGCACAAAAGACAGTGAGAGCTTCCCAGGGCTGTGAATAGCAGCTCCCTACCCTTTTTACCCTTCCCATTGTCTCGCATTCATAACCCTCGCACGTCTTTTGTCAGGGGGAAGTATAAATAGAAGTTCATGCGCGACGTGTTTGAACGGGAATGTCTTTAAGTGAGTATTTGTTGATTTTAGTTCGTCTTCATTATACTGTAGTTTGATACAAGGGATTTTACGTAACGCGTAGATAATGAGGGGCCGCTCCTAAGTTGAATAGACTCGTCCGGCAGTAGCAGTAGTGTAGGTCTAATATTAATAGGTGTCACTACAAATAAACACTTACGGTTTTATGAGCAGGTACTATTAACCGGAATAAAATAGTGAGTACCATAAATAAAATGGTTTGGGTGTCGTAGGCCATGAAAGCATTAAAAGAAAAGAAAAGAAAAAAAGTTATACTGGGTGTCCGCAGAGCCCGTGGCCTTCTCCGCGCCTAAAGTGCCGAGCCAGGACCTGATCAGATCATCACATCCTCGAGGCTCCAGCTTCCCACTCTTCTGTCATTCACAGGGCCACCCCGTCCCACAGTTCAGGTACATAACAGAGCTATAAATAAACTTGTTGCATCGATCTTGGCACACACCTTATTTTGCAACTTTGGAAGCAAGTGAGTGGGTCAGTGACTGTCGTGCTTGTTCTGTATCACCCCGCTGATGACGATAGCGAGCAAGATGCAAAATCGGCTCACACAGTCTTTTCAGATGCAGTTAAGGGCTGGGAATATAATGGTGATGATGATTGGTGGGATCATCATGAGAGGAGGCAGGAGTATTGAACCAGGTGTTGGCGTGAGTGTGGACTGAGTGTTTGTGTGCTGTGTTGTGAGTGTTGGTTTGGATGGTGAGGATGGTGATGGGTGCCCCGACAGAGCCCGTCGCGGCCTCCTCACCACAAGACCCGAGCCAGGACCTGATACAAACTGCACACCGACGGGGCTCCACCTTCCCCCTCTTCTGCCAGTCTCAGGGTCACCCCGTGCCCCAGTTCAGGTACACTTTTAAATATGCGTAAACATATAGCTTATTTCCAGCATGAACAATAACATCATAAACATGGGCAGAGAAAATAAGCATGTCCTGCCGTCATGTACCTGGTATTTTACAATAGTGAGAAAACTTGACTGTCTTAGTAGCCTACTCTCGTGTTCGTCTCAGAATGGGTGCTCGTAGTATGTCCATTCATAAGCATGCATTGGTTTATGTTCGTACTTGGTCGTTTCATGTCGATGACATACAGACTTTAACACCCATAAGCATAACCAGCACAACACACTCACATCCACATGTACTACTCCCGCTGTGAACACCCTTTCCCGATCCGTACTTGACCACCATGAGGAAATGTTCACTCTCCCTCCGAAGGGAAGGAACTGTTACCCTCCCTCCCAGAAATTACGGTATCGTATTGTAACTCTGAAGGATTGGTACACATATAAATACATCTAACCCTTCGTAAATTTTCGGATTTTTATTTGGCTTTCATTTATTCGCCTTAGTTTAGTTGCAAAAACTTTTGCAACGTTTCAGACATTAATTAATCCTTCTCGACGATGACGAAATTTCTGTTATACTCTTGTCAACGTCAGATTTTTATTAAGGGGAAAAATATCTTAGTGAAAGTAATAAGGTATACCGCCAGCAAGGTTCTGCAGTGGAGGCCAAATCAGTTAATATTAGGTGAAGGTCATCGTACTGAAAGTGTTGAAAATCTAAAGGTAACGTACGAGATAATACTGAAATGCAATGTGCAAAAGAAATCGCGAAGGACAGACGGAAAAACAGAGGACACTGTTGTTGTGGTGTAGGTTTAGTTATTTGATTGCTGCAGACAACCGAAAGTCTGTGTGCTTCCTCCCACCAAAATCAGTGGCGGGCATTGGTAATCGAACCCACGTCAGAGCCTCCTCCGAAAGTGAGGCCAGTACCAGACCGACGGAGTTGCCGACAATATAGTTGTGGCTATTGATGGAGAAAATGGCGCGTAAAGAATGTATTAAGTGAATGCTAATTTTGAGCAGGCAGGATGGATACAAGACATAGACATCAAAACAGAAAATTGTGGTAGTATACAGTAGACATCCCAGGCCTCCCTCACCAGACCCCGTAGGCCACTCCCCCCCGCGTGTGGCCAGTGTGGACATCGTAAGGGCCATCCACGACGCAGGCAGCAGCTTTGGTCTCCTGTGTCGGGCTCAGGGCTTTCCTCTCCCACAATACAGGTACGTTACACGCACACCCAGGGAAGCATTAGTTTCCACATTGAGCCCCCAGCTGGAAGAACCGAGTTCGATTCATAATTCGATTCTGTGGCTGGTCACCCTGGTGGACAAAGTTTGCGTCCTGTATGTCCCTTGTCACCCAACGCTATACGGTTGTGGATCTGTTGCCTTGGAGAAGATTTGATAGTTGCGTTGACGCTGTGACCTAGGAGGCTGTCTAGTGGAAGGTGGGGGACTGCTGGGCCTTAGACAGCAGACTAACCAGTGCACTGTATGCCCAGAATCTGTCGAATGCATAAGGAGAAAAGTTGATTTAAAATTTCATGGACAAATGAGTATGGAAAACAAGAATGTCTTATTCCATGATAAGTAATTTATAGAGATACATCAGCGTAAGCAAAGGCGATGAAAAGAAGAAAATCATCCATAGCCCCCCCCCCCCCCTCCACATACTGTACATTTCAGCAGCAAAACAAGGGTTCCTCATTTTTGAGATGCTTGTGGCCAGCCTGCGGAGTGTTCGAGAAGATGGCTTTGTGTGTATATCCGCTGATGTGACCACCTGGTCCTCACCGTCAGACCTGGCCCTCCTTTTGCTCGCAACACAGTGACGGATGGCCAAAGTTGCATCATTACGCGAGACGTAAACTTGCGGTGTTGCGGTTCTCAAGGGTGGGCTAAAGTTGTGGTGCTGTGGAGGAGTGAACTGAATTTGCAGCGTTACGGGTCTTACTCGTAAACTGCTTCAGGTCTCAGAGGTAGGATAAACTTGCGATGCTGGGGAGGAGTGGACGAAATTGAACACTTTGGGTCTTATTCGTAAACTTGCGGTGCTACAGATCTCAGGGTAGGCTGAACTTATGATCCTGTGGTGGGGTAGGCTAATCCTTTGGTGTTGTGGTGAAGTAGGCTAAACTTGCGGTGCTGTGTCTTAGAGGATGAACCTATGGGACTTGGAGGTAAACTTGAGGCTCTCGTGAGTAGGTTCAACGTGTATTGCTGGTATTAGGGGTAAACTCTCACGGGTAAACTATACTTGCTGGTCTTGGGGTAAATTTATGACACTCCTGGTAGACTGAGCATGTGTTTCTTAGGGGTAGACTAAACTTGCTACATTGAGGGTAATACTGTAGGAGTAAACATGTGGCACTATGGCTCTAAAACAAAGATACTAGCATGTGTTTCTTAGGGGTAGACTGAACTTGTTACACTGAGGGTAATACCGTAGGAGTAAACATGTGGCACTATGGCTCCAAAACAAAGATACTACAGCTTTCATACGTATGCTAACTTTCGGTCGTGTGTGTTTCAGGGTGCTGCGGCTCTCTTGCGTAGGCTGAATTTTGCTGGTTTCATGGGGAGGCAATACTTCAACTTTGGGGTCACTGGGGTAAACGTACAGTGCTAAAGTTCTCAGTTCTCAGGGGCAGGCCAAACTTCCGGTGCTGTGGTGGAGTTGGGTAAAAGTGTAGGGTTGCGGGTGTGAGGGTTAAGCTTGCGGCTCTTTGCCCCTTCAGTGCGATGATGTTTTTATTTAGTTTATTCTTCAGTGCGACGATTTTTTTGTATATAGTTTGTTCTTGCTCCCTCACAGCGAAATTAATTAGCTGAGCCTAAGACCTCTCGTGTTCAAGGGGTTGATGAAGACTTTATATAATTCTTACAGTTTGATAAATCTCTCAAGCT
Source organism: Coenobita brevimanus (assembly GCF_032717465.1). NCBI lineage: Eukaryota > Metazoa > Arthropoda > Malacostraca > Decapoda > Coenobitidae > Coenobita > Coenobita brevimanus. The sequence goes on from NC_136978.1 coordinate 10,109,472, forward strand.
CATTTAATCGTCAGGTGACAGTAAGAATAAATGGAGTAGACGGCATCACAGGTACTGATTTCACGTTTATCCTCTCCCTCCGCTCCCTCTCCCACGACCATTGAATAACAATTGCCAGCCAGTCTTTTTGGTCTCGCTGTTCAGGAAGTTGAAAATGTTAGTTTCTATGAATTTTATCACCGCAGAACAAAGAGCTTATTACGTTCACAGCGTCATTATATGAGATTATAAGGGAGGTACTGCATTGTTGGTTTTACAGCATGTAAAGAGAAGAAATGACTGGGTTATTGTTAAGGGAATAGAAAAAAACAGTTTTATTATACTTTGTTGCAGAAGAACAAAGAGAGTTTCAAGCTAAAGGGTCAGTATTTGTGTTAGATTAAGCCGAGTATCCTGTTGATGGAGTGAATTTTTTGTCGTTAAGGAAAAGAGTAATTGCTATAGCTAGGGGAAGATAAAAGTGTAAGTGTTAGTACAGAGCATCATCGGGGAAGAGCGAAAATTTCAAGTTTGTAAGATCAGTAGCTGTACGAGATTATGGGAAGGATACTTTGACCATCTCTCAGGCCTTAGTGCGTGCGAAGGGAGAAGTAGCTAACGGCATGATTTTTTTTTTTTTTTTTTACTACTTCACAACGATGAGGCCTTGTTCATTTATCCATGCTACTTTAGACGATTTTATGAAGCGTATGTTAAATTTCTGGTAGCGAAGGGAGTTAGAAGCAGTGTGCATTAAACAACAGATCCTGTGGGTTTGTCGGCTCCCAAGACCCCCCTGGATGACCTGACTCGGACCTCAGTTGGCAGTGGTCAGGGATGCTCTCTCTTCTGTCCCGCTCAAGGCAGCCCGCCCCCTCAAGCCAGGTAGGACGAAAGTACAAGTCAGAGGTGATAGTTTGTGCAGCGACCCACTTCTTCATCGACGAAAAGTTGTAAGAACTTTTGTGAATGTTTTGCCTTTGAGAAAAGTTAAGATGTTGAGTTCGTTTCTGTGGACCAAGACGGTACCTTTTCAGCTTTGGCATATCACTGTGGTCTTAGAAAGGTTCAGTACCATATACTGATGTGACCAAAACTTTTACCTAAAGAAGAATCACAGATAAATGCATTTGGACGTGTTTGAGTTACTAGGAAGAATGTCTAGTCTGCATGGATATTGAAGAGATGAAAGTTTCACCCTAAAGGTATTAGAGACGAAACCCTCCATGAAGTTGCTTACCATCAGCTTTTTTGTATCCTTTGTGTTCAGACGACTGGACCATCAAGTACTGTCTTAGTAATCTAGTCCCAAGTCCTGTCCCATTTGGTTTCATGCAAAGTATTGAAAATAGCATCGAAAGCAACAAAATATGACACAACTCGGAATTTCAAGATCGGATACAGTACGACTTTATGATGATGATGGTGGTGATGGTAATGGTGGTGATGATGCTCTGAACGGAGCACAAGGGGATAAAATGGTTACTCATGCGGAAGACTAGCAAAGGTACTCGGTTTCTTGGGTTGTGGTTGTACGGAGCGTGTGGATGACGAATTGTATGTTGGGGTATGATCGTGCACTAAGAGGATATGGGTGTAAGTTGTGAGTGTATTAACTGTCAGTGTGTAAATTAGCCCACATGTGGGGTGTGTGGATTTCTTGAATGTGCTAGGTATGCTTTTGTGTGTGTGTGTGTGTGTGTGTGTGTGAAGTGCATGGGAATGTACGTGTTGTGAGTTGTTTTCAGGGTATGAGAATGTTTGTTCTGAGTGGCGTGAGAGTGTGGACTGTGGTTGGGTGAGGTGTGGTTATGACTGACGTGACTTCCCGTCCCTATCACCAGTTAGGCCTGACTGGTCCCCTCCCTGAGTAACCTGGGGTGTGAATGAGTGGGTGTGAGTTACAGGAGTGTCAAATGTTAGAGTGCCAGGTGTGTGTCTGCCAGGTGTAATTATTTGTGATGTCAGGTGTGTATTATGAGGGACATAGTGAATGTCTTGAATGTAGAAGTCTGTGTGAGTGTATGGTGTGGTGTGGCCATTGTAAGTTAATGTGTTAAGGTGAAGTTTGTATGTTAGTGTAGGGTTTGATGTGATCGTTGTGAGGGTTAAAGTTTGTGATGTGAAAATGTGTGGCGTGAATGACGTGGGGGTGTGTGGGTTGAATGGCGTGAGGTGTGTTTGGGGTGGGTGTGAGAGTATGGGCTGTGAGTAACGTCAGTTGCGTGAGAGTGTGTTTGGTGTGAAGTGTGTGAGTGTGAGGTGTGTGAGTGACGTGCCCTCCCACCCGCAGCCCCGGTAGGCCTGACGGGTCCCCAGCTGGCGGACTCTGACCTCTCCCGCACTCAGGGCCGCCGCCTTGGTTCCACCTTCCCCCTCCACTGCCAGGCACAGGCACACCCTCCCCCAGCCTTCAGGTAACCTTTCAACCACGACACACACGGGAATATGTTAGACTTCATATACACAATTATTTACACTGGAAGGCACCACGGTATTGCATTGTGATACAGTTTTACAACATTTTTTTTCACGCTTGATGGACTAAGCCGTTGACGGGATTATACTGAGGCGTTTAGCTCTTTGCTACCGAATGCCCTTCCTGGTGTCAGCAAATTGCCCTAGTGTGAGACCCAACACGCGACCCCTCGGTGACAATTTTAACCTTTTCAGTACTAAGATATATTTATTCTTGTTACAGCTGCACAAATTTATTCGGTTTAGAAACAAGCTAACAGCTGCTTGTGATGATGGTGATGATGCTGAGGAGGAGGAGGAAGTGAGTAAGGTACCTTTTTTTTTGCCAAATGGTCGCAAACACTAGTATGTCAGTAAGTTATTTATTCCATATTAATTTACCTTTTTTAAGCTCCGTGGCAACCCCAGACCAGAACTATGAAAAGTGTGGGAATGTTGCCAGAGGGGCGTCGACACTAAGGCTTTTTGAAGGGAAGTAAGATCAGGCCATGACGGGAAGGCCAACATCGTCATTATGTCGTCATCGTCAGGGTCGCAAGTCACGCTGTTCTTCGTTTTCCTAAAATTACAAAACGAAATATTGCTTTATGGAACTGTTACGTCCCTGTATTCAGGCTTCGTGTAGGGTATTGAGTTTTTGTTTGGGAGTTGGAGGAGGCAGCGGTGTGTGTGTGTGTGTGTGTGTGTGTGTGTGTGTGTGTGTGTGTGTGTGTGTGTGTGTGTGTGTGTGTGAATGGCGTGGTATAGGCGTGTGGTGTGGTGTGTGACGTCCCTGGTGTCCTCAGCCCCTGTGGGTTTGACGGGACCCCAGCTGGCGGCATCAGACCTGTCCCGCACCCGCCAGCGAGTAGGCTCCACCCTTTCCATGAACTGCCCGGCACAGGCTCATCCACCACCAACACACAGGTAACACATCTCTAATTACTCCATCATCACACACAAACCCCTACACAACTCCTCCGTCCGCCCAGGCCATATCCCCTCCACAAGAATACTGTTAGCTCCATCCAGAACTCCTCTACCCACACACAAAGATTTCTCTATAACTGCGTTCACAAGAGCATTGGCCCCACAGCTCCTCCACCCGCACACTGATATCCAGACGGTATCTTATCGGGTTGATGGCTCTGGTATTATTGCATGTTTATTTGATGAAGACAGACCTGAGGGCATAACAGCAAAAAGCAAACACAAGCATTTGAAGACACAACGAAATCTTTTGCTCTGGAGATAAGCTCCACTGGTTCCTCGGTATTGGTGGTTGGTATGACTTTGTTTGGGCCTTCCTCTCTGCAAGTTTTTGTAATTATTTTATATCGGCACTGGCTACCTTCGATACTGACGGTCAACATCAGGCTCTGAGCGCGGACTGAAGGTGGTATAATATTGCCAGCCTCAAGATTGTAAAGTTTAAGAACCTCACTTGCCCCACACAGAGCCGGTGGGTTTGTCGGGGCCAAAGTTCCCCTTCAGCGACACCTCCCGCAGTCAGTCTCGCAGGGCGGCTACCACACTCACCCTCCCATGCCAGGCCCAAGCACACCCACCACCACAGTTCAGGTAATCCCATCACCTGTCACAGTAAGGGCCATGGCCAAAAGCAAAATAAAAAAAAAGTAGTAGTCCAAAGGAAAGCGACAACAGATTTATTGGTGATTTCAAGGCAGCATATCACAGTGTAAGACACGGCCCTATGAAGAAGTTTTAATAACTGTCCCTTGCAGTTTCATCGAGAGAAAAATTGTACTAGATCGTCAGTTTCTTCGTCTGCAGTCGTAGTTTACCCTTTGCTGGACAAACATTGTATCTCCAGTATGTTTACTTAGTCTTGTTGACTACTAGCCTGTTCCATTCCGTGTCTCCCTAGTATAGCAGTGGATCTCGTCTTCGTGTTTGGTGTTCATTTTTCTTCGGTTTCACATCTCTATTTAATATGTCCTCGGTTGTAAATCTCCCTCGATTTTCATATTGCCTTGGGTTTTATGCACTATCTCCTCGTGTTTTATGAGGGATAGTGTACTGTGTGCCACATTCCCAGTCAGCAGTAGATAATGTAAACGCTCCTTGTTCGTCGTTTGTTCTTGCTAAGCGTCGTGGCTTGGTGGTGCAGCTGACGCCTTTTGTGCCTGACAGAACCGGTGGGACTGTCGGGGCCTAAATTCCCCAACATTGATGTGTCGCGGACTCAGGTGAGGCGGGTCGGCACCAGCTTCCCTCTCCTCTGCCAGGCACAAGGGCACCCCACACCTGCTTTCAGGTAAATCACAGTTTGATCTAAAGTAGTAGGAGTCAATACGGAATAAGAGATCTTCAGTATAGTCACCGCAGTAAGAAGCAGAGTGCTGCTTTGGTTCACTGAGAGGAAACTTTAGGTAGGCATCTCTGTTATGATGGCGTAGAATCAGCACACCTCTCTCTAACAGGGCTGACAAGGAGAAGCACAACACTAACAGAAGCTCATTCAAGAGAGGCTTGCACTTGAGAGAGGCGAATGGACTTTGTGACAAACATGAGTAAAGCCAGGTGTGTCCTTATGTAAACCCAGCTCCTGTTTTAAGCCGACTTAGGCGATACGCTGACCCACTGCTAATGCCATTGTTCACCACCCAGTGCCAGTGGGTCACTCTGCCCCAAACTTCCCAGACAAGGAGGTGTCCCGAACCATGCTGGTGGAGTCGGGGTCAGGGTTTTCTGTGTTTTGTGATGCCCAAGGGTACCCGACACCCAGCTACAGGTAGGACGTAAAAGAGAGGACTTTAAAAAGCATTCATATGGTACGTCTTTTATTATGACATTTAACACAATCGTCCCTCTAGGCGGAGGTAATGCAAAGCGAAAAAGTAACACCCGACTTTCAGGTACAAGCAGGACGTGAAAAAAATTTGCGCAACAGTCATACGTTTGCATTTGTTACTCTTGACACATCAAACCTCTGAGTGGATCTAATAAAGATGATAAAGGTAACTCAAGAACAGTAATTCTATGAGAACTGCAGTAACATTTTACGCATGCTTACTCCCAGCTACAAGTAGGAAAAAAAATAGTAACACAGATACATCTACTTCAGTTTTAACCCGACGGAGCCAATGTTCATACCCATTTCATTGTGAGGACGAGTTTATATTATTCGTGGTATCTTCAGACGACTTTGGTTAGCTTCGGAGAGACTTTCCCAGCTGGAGGGGTTAGACATATCCTTCGTTAACCCTTTCCCATTTTAGCAGTTTTTCTTATGTTCAAGATGTCTTATGTCGGTATCAAAAATAAGAAAAAGAGGTCATCTTTTTAAACAGACCGATTGAAAATTAAAATGTAAATCACGAACAGTACAATACGTGAAATATATTAGCATCCATTCCTAACTATGGCCATATTTCAACTGTGTATGAAGTTTTAATAAAAGGTAAAGGAGTAAAACTTTTTGTTGGTTATTGATGGTTTGCCGTAAAGTTGTTGACGTGTTGTTATTGTTGTTGCCTCTTGTTGGTTATAAGTCGGTGAGATGTAAGGCAGAACGGAAATGTGTTTAGAAAGGGAAAAATGTGCAGATGGTTTTGCTTGTGATATGATGCCTCGATTTAGGCTTTAGTATTGCGTGAATGCTTTTATGGCCTATTTCGCACAGCGTGCTCCTCTTGCATTTGTGTCTGTCTTTGTTTTGGACTACAACTTCTCACCGTCTCTTTGGTGGATGTTTGAGATATGTTGATGATGATGATGATAAGTTCGACTGATATATGAAGTAAAACGCTGACACTGTCATATTCAGTAATAGCAGTGTGACCTTATCTGTCCAAGGGGCTTCTCTTCACTTAGGGAAAATCTTGTGACGATGGGAATGATTTAAAAAGAAAGAATCGTACCGAAGGGATTAAATGCTAGCCTTAACTCCTTCACAGCAAGAATGCCCACTAAGCTAAATGATAACGTCTGGCGGTAGTATAAAAAGAAATGTAATAAGTACCGTAATGTAGGGATTCATAGGAGGGAGGATTTTGTACAACAACATTATTTAATAAGTGTAAATCTTGATCTTTTTAATACGTGAGATCTTTCGTAAGTTTAATCGTCGTGAAGTGTGCAGCAGCAAGGTACTAAAACCGGTTCATTAATCAGAACAGTATTTAGTATTTGGGAGTGGCGAGTGGACTTACTCTTCCAAACATGAGTGAGATCAGACCAATCCCGGAAACAACCAGAGCATTCTTTTTAAAGCCATCCTTAATGCCATGTACGGGTATGAACCCACTGTTAATGAAGTTGTTTACCACCCAGACCCCGTGGGTCACTCTGCCCCAAATTTCCCCAACAAGGAGTTCTCCCGCGGGTTGCTGGTGGAGGCAGGCAAAGGGTTTTCTGTGTTCTGTGAGGCTCAAGGACACCCCACTCCCAACTTCAGGTAGGACGTGACAGTTGATAAATGTACATACTACTTGTCCAGCTGCTGGGCACATAACCAGTGCTTCGTAACTGGAACCAGTGAAATAGAAAAAGGTAACCCACGAACAGTAATAACACGAAAACTATAATGACATTGTAACTGTGGGGATATTTTGTGTAATCGGGTGATATACAGAGTTCTTTTAGCTCCTTGCCTATCCTCTGAAAGGAAGATGAGGGACAGTAAATTAACTCCAGCCCGCAGTCCACTGGGTTCGTGTCCATACGAGAGGTGTCTCATAAGATAAATAGAATCACTGGGTAGTAACAAGAATGTAACACAAAAGTTATCATCATCCTGAAGAGGTTATTAGACTGAAGAGTACAGAGGAAAAGAAACGGCAACAAACTTTCTGATCCTTTTGTGACCGATTCTTGTAGAGGTAATATACTGAAGCAAGACGGAGGGGTTCCGAAATGGCGAATGTGTGAAGTCTTAGATACTTGAATTGAATAATAGCCCTCCACCAAAATGCCATCCCCATCACACTACTGATAATTTTGTCTTTCTTTGACTTGATTTCCCTTCATACCAGAGCCGCTGGGTCACTCTGCCCCAAAGTTCCCGAACAAGGACGTGTCTCGCACTACTCTAGTGGAGGCGGGCACCGGGTTCTCTGTGTTCTGTGACGCTCAGGCACACCCCGTACCCAACTTCAGGTAGGATGGATAGAGTGGGCGAGCAAATATTACAGGCCCACTCAGGTGCTGGCATGTAGACAACAGACACTTCCAATCCAGGAAGTGCCTCGTTCAACCACACTCTACCATTACGGTGGCCATGCAGCACCCGTCAGTCTGACCACTCGCACTCTTTTTTCTGTCCACCTTATTGATGAGAATTAAATGAGCATTAATCGTTAAGCCTTAGATGCGCATACCTGAAGCAGTATGCGATGACTTTCTTCCACTTCTTGCTGGAAAACATAAGTTTGGCAAAGTTCGTTCAATTCTGGCACATAAGAGAGAGGCATAAGTGATAGTTCTCTTCACCTATCATGCTTCAGGTTAATGGGATTACAACTGGTATTGGAGTCTGTTAGTGATGTATTTGAGCCTGAATGAGGGGCAGTCATACCTTTGGTTTCCTGCTTACTTCACTGGTTTGTGTTGTGCGTACGAGTATATAGTGGTCGTTTGGTACAGAACAAATATGACTGCGAATGATTGCCGTATCAGTTTGCTTTGCTTATGTTAGATTTTTCCAGTTTGGGAAGTTAAGGCTGCGGTTTTCATTAAAGAATTTTGTTATTTTGTGTGTGTAATTTCAGTCCTTAAGGGGTGTCTCTTAAGCGGAATGTAATAATCTGGCGTGAGCAGGAATGAAATATGTAAGACGTCATCGTACTGCAGGGGTTGTTGAGAACATGTTAAACCCTTTCTGTCCGAGGGTCCGTCTTTCCATACTGAAGAAATTAAACAGAACATCCATAATTCAGGCTCCGAATATTTGCGTAGACTATGTTGTGAAGCTGAAAGTGCGATGGTGACGTAGTTGGAGTGGTGCAGTTTGTAAGCAAGTACGGGAATCAGAGTATGTAGTATAGTGTGAATGCTGGAAGAGGGCGTTAGTATGATTGCATTAAGTGTGAGTGATGGAATGTGTGTTGGTGTGAGTGTTGTTTGCGTGTGTTGGTGTGTTTGAGTGTTGGAGTGTGAGTAAGATGTAGTGTTCTGGGGTGGCAGGGAGAGTACCGGCATGTGAAAGAAGTTGTTAGTGTAGGTTGTGTTATTTTGAGTGTTAAAAGTTGGTGTGAGTGTTGGAAGTGTATATTTGTAGGTGTTTTCAAGCAGGTGTGTTTAAGCTAGTATTATCCTTGTTGTATGGCCAGACCCTGTTGGCCATTCCGCTCCTCGCCTGGCCAGTGAGGACTTCACCCGCGGCAAACTGAAGGCTCAAGGCACCAGCTTCTCCCTCTTCTGCCAGGCTCAGGGCTTCCCCGTACCTGCCGTCAGGTAACCTCACAGGCATCTTTACGTCAAATCCTGGCCCTTCACATGCCACTGCCCGAAGTAAGGTTTTGTTTTTGCAGGAAGGACCAGGGGAGTGGGGACAGAGTCTTTCATTCCCTTTTCTTCCTGCAGAAACTGATCATGGTTACGAGACGAAAAGTGATCGGAAGTTATATTGTGAATCTCAGCCGTGAAATTAAGACTGGAGCCTTCCATGTCAGTCATAATTCTGCCAGAGTGGCAACCGCTGGCGCCGTCTGTTATAATTTAGTGCCTTTCTTCTCGTGCGTAATGACATGTTGGTTTATTAATCATCGTATCCACACCAGGTGGCATACAGTTTTTTTGGGTGTCGGTGTTTTCATTCATTTTTTGAAAGTTAAAGGTATTTCGGCTGCGTAGTAGGTACTGAATGTAGGTTTGATCTGGATGTCTTTGTGTATAGTTAAGTGTGCTTCTGCCCTTCTTTTTAAGCTCTCTACTTGTGAAAACCATGACAGAAATATATTGTAGGTTGGTAGTTATTGTCCATCAGGTTCCGACATGAAGATCATGGGTCAAAGGTCAAGCTCGCTGAAGTGAATAGTAATCTACTGTAAGTGAAGTCACAGGGCTTTCTAGTTTGTTGTACAGTAAGCCATGGGGGTAGAGTAGGGAAAGCGTCACAGTGTGAAACATGTTGACTGTTCGTGCAGTGGCCAGTAAACATGGCGACAGGTGATCGTACTTCGTACAGGCTGTAGAGAGGGACATGGCCCACTCCTCCCTAAGGCTCCTTGTTTCCCACCATTACCGTCTCAAGCACAACCTGAGTAACCTCTTGCCTCGGTTTTCAAGAGCCGGTGGGTTTGTCTGGGCCCAAGTTCACGAGTGAGGACGTGTCGCGGTCTAAGGTGAAGGCTGCCGGCACCAGCTTTTCCCTGCATTGCCAGGCTCAGGCTCACCCCGTTCCCAAGTTTAGGTAAGTCGAGTCAGTCTCACTCTCACTCAGCCAACATCTGTGCTGTGCTTCATGGAAACGCTAACGGATTCTCAGTTTTGCAGGTTGTATTTGTTTTAATATTTGGATGATAGTTTTACAGTTATTATTACTATTATTATTATTATTATTTTTTCTGTGATGTCTGACTCATGGCTGTCTTTCTCAGTTACACTTGATCTCCGCCGAACCGACCTTTAGTTGAGACATTCTCCTAATTTATAGTTTTACCAGTAAGTCAGCCGCGCCCTAGAATAACATTTGCCCCACACTTCGTGGAGACTAAAGGGTTAGGAGTTTATCGGTTTATATTTGTATTAGCTTCACGTGCCCCTCCTTCGACTTCACAAGCCGACCAGGCATTTTGACGACGTCTGACAAAATTGTATGGTCTAAAACCGACTGTTGCGGTTCGTGTTGTGGGGAAAAGATTGGGTGCTTGTCAGTGATCGAACCATGACCTTTCAACATTCACTGACTCTATATATGCCCGTTTTTAAATTTAAAGAGCAGTGCAGATATATTTTTTGTGCATTGCCGTGACAGACCCGGTTGGCATGTCGATTCCCAAGTTCCCAACGCGTGACAGAGTTGCGACGGACAGGACAGAGGGCGCAAGCTTCCCCCTCATGTGTCCCGCACAGGCCAGCCCTCCGCCCCGCACCAGGTACATCACACATACCACACACAAATGCTGTACTTCCATGTAACTTTCTAAGGACTCATATTCTCTTAAGTACCATCATGTGAGGCCGTATGAATTATTATTGTTATACCATTTTTAGATTCTCAGATAATCGTATATAAGTACATTAATTTGTGAAGGAATAGTCATGACATCACTTCCCTTGAACAGGGAAAATGCGTTTGGATCACCAGATTTCCTACTATCTAAGAGACGGTGGAATTGACCATCAAACTATCGAGCATTTCTATTCAAGGTGAACTGGTCGCATATCTCTGCGTTATAGAACTACTCTTTTTTGTCCTTACTACCTGAATTGAAGGCAGTGTCGCAGTTCACATGTTTCCTCATGAAAAATACCGTTAGAATGATGATAATTTTGAACGTAAATCAAGCCAGAATTCGGTATGTCTAGCATCGTCTCACTCATTCATGCCAGTCGATGTGAAGAAGCTGTATGAGAGAGAAAGAGAAAGAGAGAATAATTGTGTGTGTGTGTGTGTGTGTGTGTGTGTGTGTGTGTGTGTGTGTGTGTGTGTGTGTGTGTGTGCAGTTTAAAGAGACTAAGAAGACGTGATGGCGGCATTATCCATGGTCGTGGCTCCAAATCCCTCTTCTTCACCTCTCTCATGGTCGGCAGATGACAGTACTCCCACCGATGTTTTGGCACCTTCAACACAACGACCTCTTATTTTTTGTTGGTTTTTGTTATCTCTAGACGATTTTATTCAACATGAGAAGGGCTTTTCGTTGTGTGGGGTTAGTGACGGCTGTATTTAATCCCTCTTAATCGAAAGGCCTCTCGTAAGTTGAGGAAAATCGTCTGGTGGTTGTAATAAAATAAAAAATACGTCCATTCACCACACACACACACACACACACACACACACACACACACACACACACACACACACACACACACACACACACACACACACACACACACACACACACACACACACACACACACACACACACACACACACACAATGTTTGTCCCTCCCTCCTTCAGAGCCTGTTGGGTTCTCTGCCCCCAAATTCACTTGGGAGGAACGAGTGAACACACTACTGACGGTGGTGAAGCCGGCAGCCTCCAATGTCGTTCTACACTGCGAGGCTCAGGGGTTCCCGGTGCCGGCTGTAGGGTAAGATGTAGAAGAAAAAGGGTTCGTACTTATGCCCTATCAACTCCTCGAGGGTCAGTAAGGCAAATGTTATTTTAGGTGGGCTTTTTTTTTTTTTTTTTTAGGGGGGAATCGTGAGTATTATTTCTGATTACACTGGGACTAGGCGAAGGCGGAGGAAGGTAGTTTAGTTGCATTTGTTGACGATCGTGGATATTGGCTGATGAAGTTCAGGAGTTGATGGTGACCGCGGGGGTACTGTTGCCATCAATTGTTCCCGTCTGAAGATCTTTGTTGGAATTTAGTGAAATCCTGTTAAGCTGACCATAAATGTTCATGTGCAGTGTAGATAAAACATTTCAGGCACTCAGAAATGAAGGAAGACAAGTCAAAAATAGGAGATTCTTTTTTTTTTTCTCGTACAATAACACTGAAATCTCAGTAGGTGACATATTGTCGCTTGTCTTCCTTTACTTCCGAGCTTCTACTTTATAGTCAATGTTCGACTGATGTATGCGTGTAACAGAGCCAGTGGGCAGCTCAGGGCCCAGACTGCCATCGAGTGACAAGATCCACTCAGAAAGCAAGGCGAAGGGCACCAGCCTAGCCCTCACCTGTCCCGCCCAGGCCCACCCACCACCCCTCTTCAGGTAGAGTCGTAGATGTTTTATGTGGATCGTGTTCTTTAGGGATGGAGCCAAATATACTTACGACTTTAATAATAGATGAATAACTTACGTGGATTGTACGCCTTTGGGATGTAGCTGGAAGTAATGGAGGCTTGAATAATGAGTTAATTTTTATGTGGAGCGTGTGGCTGTGAGATGGAGCTTAAAATTTCGGAGTCTTGAATATGGAGTGATTTTTCTGTAGAATGTGCGTCTCTTCAGTGAAGCTGACAATTGAGGCTGAAATAATGAGTGAATGGATGTGTGGTTAATTTTGCTGGGCGTTGTTAGTAGCTGTCAATCTGTTATCGTTTATTTTTACAGTTTCTTGATCCTACTCACCCCATTTACACACACACACACACACACACACACACACACACACACACACACACACACACACACACACACACTACCTCTCTGATCCATGAAGTCATGATTCCACATCTCTGACCAAAACTGCACATCTTTAATGCAACATAATATTACCCAAACCTTTGTTTTATTATGCATACATATCAGGAATTGTACCTGCGACGAAATACTCGGTAGAGTCTTGGAAACTCGTAGGATAAGACAGCGAGCGACTCAAGACCAGGCGGACGTCTTTGGTCATGCATAAAAAGTACTTGTTAATATAAAATAAACCTAGAGAGAAACATACGTCGCTTTAAGAATCTTTGAATACAGAAAGCTCAGGTAGCGGCGCTCTGAGTTATACGTCTGATAAACGGTACAGTCGATCAGAATCACAGTAATCTATTATAAAATGGATGTCAAGCAAGAAACTGATTGGCTGTCGCCGGAAGCGAGTGGGCAGCAGTACCCGAGGTATGAGAAAAATTACCAGCGTTTGGAGACGGAAAGTTTATTCTATACAGTTTCAGCGGCTACCATGACTTTCTTCAGTAGACAGTTAAAGGTACAGACAAAGGACGGCCAACCTCTGCCTTTACTTTTAGTTGTCAACCGACCCATTATTAGTCGAAACTGAGAAGAGTAAGCTTTTTGTCTACCATAGGTGGAGTTCTCATACATCGGTGATCACTTTTTTGTGATTGCCAGTCATTTGTAGAGAAGGCTCTTGGCATAATGTTGTGGCTCTCATAACACTTGTCCATGTGTGTGTGTGTGTGTGTGTGTGTGTGTGTGTGTGTGTGTGTGTGTGTGTGTTCAGAAGCGGCAGGCAGTTCCGCGCCGAGGCTGCCTGTAGAAGACACCATCACTGCCAAACTCACAGGGGTCGGGAAAAGCCACGCCCTCCCGTGTAGCGCCCAGGCCTCACCCCCTCCACATTACAGGTACCCGTATCATAAACCACTATTGAACCACTTCAGGTCATTCTTTTTATCCTTCTGTAACAGCAGTCGTAGAGAGGCTCTAAATAGGTTCTGATGCCCATTTACCATCCTTACCATGCTCGACGACAGATTCGTGGTAGTAAGTTTGCGTTTCTTTGGGTATGCAATATAAACAAGTTTCAGTGTTACAGGATTAAGACGAACGGCAGGGTACTTAGTATAGATATCTTTTGTGAATGGTGTAAGAAAATTTCGGTAGATTAGCTGTATTGTAATGCATCTAGATTGTAGGTGAAGGAAAAACCTGTCAAATTTGTGCATGTATGTGGACGTGTGTGACAGATCCTGTGGGTAGCTCAGCGCCGCAACTGCCCCCTCGGGACACTGTCAGTAAGGAAGTCACTCCCCAGGGCCTCAGCTTCGCACTGTTCTGCCACGCCCAGGCCTTCCCGCTCCCGACATACAGGTAAACAGTGGCAGTGGCGCGCTGTCCATGTCTCTCACAGGTAGACCTCGCAGTAATCCGGCTTCATCCCGCTAGTCGATCTGACAGGCTTCATGTTCGGGTTAATCGGATTTAGGTACTGTTTTCTCTGGTGAAGGGTACTCTTTCACGGGGACTTCTTTCCTTTCTTATTTTGTGGTAGACCCCATGGGCAGTTCGGGTCCCAAGCTGGGTGTGGTGAAGGGTACCATCAACGCCGTCACTGTCGCAGCCGCCATCGCCATCTCTCTCCCCTGTGACGCTCAGGCTCACCCCGCACCTAAATTCAGGTACCTGGGTGATGCTGTGAGGCTTCCTTCCCGTTGAATATAAAGCAGCTCACGTTGCCGCTGGTTGACATTACTTCTTACTCCATGCTTCGTTCCTACTACTCACACTTTTACCATGCTGCCTCGTTAGTGCTTCACTTGTTCCTCCTCATTGTGTTACTGCTGTATCTTTTGGAGTTTGTGATGTGGCTTCCCTTTGATAAACCATTTACAGTTCAGCTGAATATTCGAACATATTGTGTGGCTTTTCTTTGATGAATTGATGAAATTGACATGAATAACGGCGGCTTTCTCGGGTGTGTGTTAGTCCTCCCAGTTTTGCCGTGCCTGCTGTGATGTTGTGTTACTGTGGCGTGAGTTTGTTACATACTAAGATTACTGGGGATGGTTGGAGATTGTGGCAACAGATTTTGTTATGGTTTAGCCGCTCTCCTGGTGTTCCTGTGTATATACAGTATATAACAACTCATTATCGTGATGATTAAACTGCTTTGTAGTCGTTGACCGCTTTCAACAAGAAACTGCTTCTGCCGTGAAAAATGCAATGCTATAATGGTTAAAATATGAATTTTCCCTCGTTAGGTAATATTTGCATAGCTGTAAATGTGAAACTTCTGTTATTTTTTCATAAATAATACATATTTCACTTGTTATTTTTTTTTTAAGATTTTATACCGTCTTACATTTTCATTAAAGAGGACACGTTACGAGCTTTATTCGATGAGTGTAATGAGTATAGTACCCTTCACTTTGATACGAGAAAGCTGTCATGTCCTGCCGCCGGGCCTTGTGTGATAGTCTAGTGGCCTCACCCGTAGTAGTGAAACACGGCAAGTTGTTACCGTAGACATGTATCACTGACGGCATAGGGACTCGTAGTAAATCGAAGTGTAAAGTTAGTACTAAAATGTATGTGACGAGAAAGAGAGAGAGAGAGAGAGTGGAGTGACGCGCGTGCACTTATGAAAGGATATGAGTGATTGTGGAGGGAGGTCTGTTGGGAGTTAATTGAATATGTGAATGGAGGAAAGCGTGTGTGTGTGTGTGTGTGTGTGTGTGTGTTTGTGTTAGGTGAATGTGTAAAGTGAAACAAGTGTGAGAAGAGTGGGATGAATATATTTAGTGAAGTAAGTATCCATGCGTCACCATCAGAACCCGTAGGCAGCTCATCCCCTAAACTGCGATCGAAGGACACCATCAACGCAGAGGGGCTGGTGGGAGCGACTCTGTCTCTCCTCTGCCAGGCTCAGGGCCACCCACACCCCGCCTTCAGGTACCAGGTCTTTTGCTGAGATACTAGTATTACAAAGGAATTACGACACATTGATCACGATGCTTAGTGATGGATTCAACTTTGTGTTAACCAGGAATTCAGGTAAAAACAGATAGGTAATACCATCAGAGCTGATGACAGACAAATGAATAAATTGGGCCGGCGCCTTGATATTGGTTAGTTTAGAGGTAGGAAATGTGAGCATGGTTTCCCGTGCTCAATTTGTGTCAGGTTACTTGTGTCAGCTATTGGAGGTGTGAGGCATCAGGGGACTCAAGTCGTACTTCGTATCATATCACGAAAAAAATTCAGCATCAGATCTTGCATTTTGTCCTGTCTTTGATATGTGGCAGAAGTGGCTGAGAATCTTGAAAGACAGCTGGTGATAGTGTCGCGGAGTTGTATACCGTGAACCCTAAAAACCCCTATGCCTCCTCACATCCCCTTAGAGCCGGCAGGAAGTTCAGCACCCCAGTTGCCGTCGGAGGCTAAGTTGGTGAACAAGGTGACTGGTCTGAACTCTGCCCTGGCCCTCACCTGCACCGTCCAGGCCTCACCCGTTCCTCAGTACAGGTATCTTGGCGAACATCTACGTACATTTATGCGCGCCCGCATTACGAGAGAGAGAGAAAGAGAGAGAGAGAGAGAGTTCTCATGTCACTTCTGGTGCCTGATGACATCCTATTCCAAAATCTGAGTGACGGTAACGCTCTGTAAGTTCTTCAGATTAAGGTCAAGGAGCAACACCTAAGATATACTTCACCAACAGAATTGTGTTGTTTGTGGTAATCTGTAGGTTTGTTTTGTGTGTTATTTTCGAAGGCTGGATATTTGTAAATGGATGTATGACGAGTTTCACTGGCCATTCGCTTGATACTTCTGATACTGTATATTCCTGATTTTAGGTCCTACCCTTCCCGAGGTTGGGATGAAAGGATGATGATAAGGAGAAGGAGGAGCAAGAGAAGGAGGAGGGGATGGAAGTGGAAAAAGAAAAGGACAAGTTGGAGGAGGAGGAGGTGGAGGAGCAAGAGTAGGAGAAGGAGGAAGTGGAAGAAGAGGAGGAGGAGTAGGAGAAGGAGTATATTTTTAGAAATTACCTTAAGACAGATCCAAACAAAGAAAAGAAGCTGCATTCGAAAACTGTCCGGCTGAGTCTTACGTAATTGATTGATTTATTGATTTTTTTGTCGTGTCAAGTCTGTTGGGAGCGAGATTGAAAGTTTATTCCTCTAGTTTCTTTTACCATCCAAAGTGGATTAATGTAACAGTTTGACGGCCGTGGTGAGATTATTATACAGATTCCCTCGTTCAGCCCCTTGTTTATGCTTGTGGTTGGTGTGTTGGTGAGATTGTGTTTGACATAGTGTATGATGCTGGGTTTGTGTGTTCAGTTTGTTTGTGGCCACCTCTTACGGGATTAAGGCGTCTGGCAATAGATAGATATGTAGATAGTATTTCCTCTGGAGTGTGATGTGTTTCTGTGTGTGTGTGTGTGTGTGTGTGTGTGATGTACAATAACCCAGCGCCGTAGAGTAGGCGCTGCGATAACCCCTCCCCTCCCCCTCAAGCCCCGGCAGGCACGTCCGCCCCGAAGCTACCGTCAAAGGAGAAGCTTTTTGCGGACGTGAAGGAAGCGGGCTCTAGTCTAGCCCTCTTTTGTGCCGTGCAAGCCTCGCCCGTGCCCGAACACAGGTATTATGCGCTGTTTACTTTAACTTGCCCTAAAATTATTACTTCCCCATCTTGAATGTTGAGCTGTAACCAGAGATTAATACTAGAATTTGATGTCAGTCACGAAGAAGTGCTATGAAACGTAGTAGAGCCAGAGTATTGTCTCGCCCATGCAGGTACTATACGCTGTCCACTTTATCTTGGCCTAAAATTGCCATCTCTCCAACTTGAGTGCTGAGTTGTAGCATGAAATTTATACTAGAATATGGTGTTAGTCACGACGAAGTGGTGTGGAAAGGCTGTAGAGCTGCAGTATAGTCACCTCGCCTGTGCCCGAACACAAGTACTATACACTGTCCACTGTAACTTGGCCTAAAATTACCTCTCTCCATCTCGAGTGCTGAGTAGTAAGAATAAGGTAATGTCAGAATATTTTTTTTTATCAAGAAGAAGTGCCATGAAACTGTTGTAAAACAGAATTGTTGTCTATTTTACCATTGAAGTACGGCCTATAAGCTGCTAAAGGACGAAAATGTCAGCCAAGTTAAGTATTTGAGGTATACTCTACAGTCCCCCACCCCCCCGCTCACGCGTGTATGTGATATAGGCTATATATATAAACTGCGTTCTGAAGATTATTCTACTTTTTTTTTTCACTTTCCTGTGATCATGAATCATAAGAACATTGATATTTTTCCTTATAGAAGGTAATAGAAGCATTTATATGTCTTTATTATTGTAAAAATAAGAAAATAAAGCAGTAAAAAAAAGTCCTATATTATCCACGTCGAAGTCGAAGTGGCGCTGACTAGGCTACCTTAGTTCAGTACATTCAGTAAATTTCCCCCGATGGCCGTGTCCAGGCGGTCACGCCAATTTGGGCCTTGTAATCTCTCAGCAGGCAAATGATAACTGAGAAACAAGCAGGGTAGTGTGTTTGCGAAGAGTGTTTTCCCCCAGTTCCAGTACATCCAACAGTAAGGAGGCACTAACATGGAAACAGACCGATGCGGCGCATACTTTGGGGGGATGAGTAGGTACTTTTTTGGTTAGCAGTCGGGTCTCATAATTATGTTGTGATTGTTTCCCCTTGTTCAGTCCTTGTGTGTGTGTGTGTGTCTGTGTGTGTGTGTGAGAGAGAGAGAGAGAGAGAGAAGGCGCGCAATAAGCCCCCTTCTTCACCCCAAGACCCAGCAGGCACGTCCGCCCCGAAGCTACCGTCCAAAGAGAAGCACTTCACGGACGTCAAGGAAGCGGGGTCCAATCTGACGCTGTTTTGTGCCGTGCAGGCCTCTCCTGTACCGGACCACAGGTATAGAGGCAGTGGTTTCAAACTTTGGGGCTCCCTGGGGTACCATAGTGTACAGCATTCCACAAGGGTGCCATGAGGCATTTTTGAGTCTTTGATAGTAGAATGTCATAATAATTTTCCCGTGGTGAGATTTGCAGGGAATTCCTCATACATATATCTCGTTCATAGCATACTTAAATGCAGTGCAAGTTGAACTCTTCCAACTTCAGTGCGACTCACAGTCTTTCTAGAGATTTTGGAATGTGTGGATGAGAAAGGCACCTTATTTTCGATATTTTGGTTGTCTGTGTGTTGCTATCAGTCCCGTCTACCTATTTCTGAACAGCCGAGTTTTTCAAAGCTGTTTAGCATCAGCTTGAAAGACCATAATCGGGTGCACATTGAAGATAATCTCCTTGCCCATATTGCGACTCAGTCTCTGATACCACGTTTGGTAGCAAGCATGCCATTTCAACCGTACCACTGAGATTTCAATTTACTTTTTGAGTGTTTTTTCACGTCCATGCTGTACGTATTATTTTAATTTAAAAATTGATAAAATCACATGCCGAACATTCTCATTCGAATGATGTTACATTGCTTTTTTCTTCTATGGAAGATGCAGGGTGCGGCCATGGATGTTACTCTTGTTTATCCAGGGTACCAAAGAACCGGAAAGGTTGACAACCTAGTGTACTACTCTGTACACGCAGCTGTATTGCGGGTAAGCTTTATATATATATATATATATATATATATATAGATAGATAGATAGATAGATAGATAGATATACATATATGCTGTATATATAAATTACTGCATTCGTTTTCGTCGTGTGTGTGTGTGTGTGTGTGTGTGTGTGTGTGTGTGTGTGTGTGTGTGTGTAGGAATCCTTTAAGTACTGATTTCACTTTCAGACGTAAGGATTTTTCACAAAATGAAGAAAATCGTAAAAGGGGTTGTCAGAATTTCAAGGGAATCATCCGAATGGGATTGCGCTCTTGAGAATCTTTTTCGGCTTATGCGAGACGATTTTTTTCAGCTTCGGGAAATTTTGGAGAATCAAAGTAGTTCAGTACTCTAGTTTATAGTTCAGTATTTCTTTATAAATTGGACTTAGCATATGATTGTAAAGTTTGTCAGTCAGTCTTCTCTCATTGTTGTAAAATGTGTTTATTGTTAGCTGCATTAAAGAAGTGGGATTACTCTTTCCATCGTGGGAAAAAAAAAAAATGACCGGTCAAATTTTTGTGAGGAAAGACCTGGGTATTGTTGGTGGACAATGTTTTTCCCCAGTCCCTGTTCCCCTGGCAGTAAGGAGGCACCTGAATGTAAACCGACTGTTGTGGCTCGTATTGCGGGGGAAAGGTTGGGTGCTTTGCTGGTCACTCGCCTGTGTTGAGGTTCTTGCTCCTTGTTCAGTCCAGTGTGTGTATGTGTGAGGAGGGAGGGGGGCGCTATTAAAGTTGTATTTGTGTGTACGTGTAGCTCCGGCCGGCAGCTCAGCGCCGCGTCTCACCACGCGGGACAAACATGTGACAGAGACCACATTAGTGGGCTCCACCTTCCCTCTCTTCTGCACTGCCCAGGCCTCACCCGTCCCCCGTTACAGGTACGACATTAGACATTAGAGCCTAGTCAAACTGGGCAAGTATTCCGACGCTCGTGTATTATCGCTCTCGTATCGGAACTTCGACAGATAATAGACGGTCACCGTCCACGGAAAATTTGCCGGGTATCATACAGCCTTTTTAGAGTGTCCAATTATCTTCCTTGATCTGTATGCACGCTATACTTCTCGGATTGGTATGGATTGGTAGGTGTTTGTAAGCTGAATATCTTGACGTGATTCTGCATGTTGGAGGGAATGGAGAATGAGAAACTGAAGACAGGAGGGGAGAACAATCAACAAACAGGTGGAGAGGTATGATCGAAGAATATACGAGGAAGGGTTGCGTGTTGTGGGAGCAGGTGTAATTACTGAGTAGGGACAAATGCCTGGAGGTCCATCAGTTAATGCTGTATACCTCTTAGAGAGAGAGGGGGGGGGGAGGAGGTCGTGGGAGATGGGGTTTCAAAGATGGGACGTTGCCTGAGTGGAAAGGTTTGTTTAATGTGACGACTGAATGCAAAGTAATTCCTGTTGTGCACTTGTATTAGCAGTCAAGACATGAAAATCGTTTCCTGTTTCATTCTTCATTTTGGACCTGCATATATATAATCTCGGTAGTGCACAGATAGTTCATCCTGTTAATAAGCGGATATCATAATTTATAACGCGTTCTTTCTTGCCGTTGTTTAATTGCGATGCTAGCTGGTGGTGACGCAACAGGACGCTAGATAGGCTTGGTATGAGACACAGGTATATAATAACTAAGTGAATCGCGTATTCCCTTTCACCAGCTCTTCGTTACATTGTCTCGAAGAACGACAGGTTAATGTTTTTCAATCTTTCAAATCCTTCACTACTAAGAGTCCATCCTACGATAAATGGCAATAACAAGACTACATTATAAACGACAACGGCGTCTTCTTATTGAAGGAGTTAATGGAAGGTGCTTCCAACTTTCTCTCTGTCATATCAAAAGCCAGCAAAAATGACCGAAATTAAGCAAGATCGAAAATCTTAGAAACTGTTAAGCCGTACTGAATAGTTGAAAGATGACAAGGTTTAAGCTACAAAAATCTGTTAAACCAACTAACATGATTAAGGTGGCCTAGTGGAAGTAAAATTACAAATTTAAAAAACGCCGTAGTACTGTCCCCTTCAGCCCTGCCCTACATGCACGAGCCTTGGCTGTGCCCCTGACGTGTTTGTTCCCCTCCAAGATCCTGTAGGCACGTCTGCTCCCAAGTTTCCGTCCCGTGAGAAGCTGGTGAATGAGGAGAGGGCAGCCGGCACCAGCTTCACCATCCCCTGCTCCGTCCAGGCCTCACCCTCGCCACAATTCAGGTAGTCCACGCCCTTCTGCATAACTGCCGCGCATCATAATTACGCTGTGTCTGGTCTTGGGCGCCAATCGGGATGAAGGTATAATTGCAGTGGCCATCGATTCGAATCCTCAGGATGTGACTGGAGACTTTTCTTGGAGGGAACAATCTTGCGAGCTTCTGGCATTTGGTTCCCTCTTCCTTAAAAAAAAGAAAGAAAGAAAAAAAAAAGAAACAGGAGTGGAGGCAAGTCATACACAATTTCTTATTTTTTACTACGGTAGCCTTACCTTGAATCGATATTCCTTAGAAAGGGTTCTGTTGGACTGACTCTTATTGTTACGTCGCTTACGATTCTGGTATTGGAGTATTTAGATACTCGCCTCCGTAATTCTCGGTAGGCACAGTGATTGCAGTTGATCGTTCTTTGGCCTAGTTACCTGAATACCTTTGTTTGAGGTAGACGTGTTTGTTGCTTATTTTCACTTGTAGATTGCTTTGAGGTCGCTCCGAATATCACTTAACACGTTGAAATTACGGACAAATATATCTGGAAACGTAGGGTTGTAAAGAATTTCGACCGTTGGAATAAAACTGCCATTTTGATAGTGTTCGTGGCCATTGTTGTAGCTTACTGGCGTTAGTGTGAGTGTATTTTGTTGAAAAACGGATATATGACATTAAGCTTATTGGATGTACAGTAATGTGGCCATATTTGAGAATGAAAGTTAACTGTTATCGTCAAGTTCCTGTTGCCGCCAAATGCACCGGAATTACTCGTACTTAATAAATGGTAGATGACAGGAGTAATGTTTGGTTCAACTTTATCTGGAAAGAACAGCTTTCACAAGTTTTTTTGTTTTTTAAGCTGTAAAATAATACCGGCAGGCTTGCACACGTCTTCGTTTATGGCCGGCCAGGTGGAGTAAACTCGCTCCAGTCCTAGCATGCGATGTACCTAGATTTTTTTTTTTAATGCTAGGAAGAAGGAACCAAAGGCCATGAGCCTGCAATAGCTGTTCCTTCCAAGAGAAAAACAAAATATATATTATACATAACAGGAGACGGTGTGGGTATAGATTTTTTGTGAATCAAGTTATTGAGTGCGTTGGAGTTACTGATACACAACAGAACATAACCCGAGGCGGTGTGGGGTTAGATTTTTTGAGTCAAATTATTAAGTGCGCTGGGTTAACCGGAACACCACAGATCCCGTGGGGTCAGCGGCTCCCAAATTGGCCAGTGGGAAGAAGATAGAGTTTCCCGCCTCGCCCGCAGGAGCCCCTGCCACTCTCATCTGTCAAGTATCGGCACACCCAGCACCAAAGTTCAGGTATCAAGAATAGGATAGGTTAACCCGGGTTAAGTTACAGTAAGGTGGTCTGTTAGGTTAGATTAGGTCGTGTTGGTTGGACTAAGTTGGGTCCAGTTAAGTTGGTAAGTTTTGTTAGATTAGGTCATGTTGGTTAGACTGAGTTGGGATAGGTCAGGGTAGGTTGAGTTGGGTTATGCTACATTATGTTAGGTCGTGTTGGGTTGGATTGAACTGGGTTAAGTTAGGTTGGGATAGGTTAGGTTAGCTTAAGAGAGGGTAAGTGGGGTCATGTAAATTAGATTAGGCTGTGTTGGTTGGATTTATGAGGGTTATCATGTCATATTTGATTAGGTCAGATTAGATTAGATTAAATTTTGCTGTTTGGGGTTTATAGCCTTAGTTGTACGCAGGTAAAAGTTTTAGTTGAAGCGTTGATTTTTTTTAATGGAGAGTGGGATTAAGGAGTAATTATTGTGTGGGTGTTGATGTAATATGCCCTGTGGAATTTTGATTTTAGTTTGTATCCATTGTTCTGTTTATACGTCAATAATTTTTCTCCCATGGTGATGGAGAAATTAGAGTTTCATGTTACCAAAACGCTTAAAACATGTACACATTGAAACAAAAATTCCCAAAGAACTATAAAGGAAACAAATCCCCAAAGAAATATAAAGAAACAGTACAATGATCCTTTCCGTAACATGTATTACTAGTATTTCCATGCAGTAATAGGCTGTAACTGGGTAACCTTGGACTTAAATCGGACCAGGTTTCATTACCCTAAGCCTGCTTGCGCCTAGAAGTGAATTAGAGACCTCGATTGTGAATTATACGGTTGCGTGTCCTAGTCTGGGGGGATGATTGGGTGCGTTCCTTCTCTCGTGCTGTCTGGTGTGTGTGTGTGTGTGTGTGTGTGTGTGTGTGTGTGTGTGTGTGTGGTTTACTGTATAATGAAATGGTAGATTCAGTGTCCTTTGTGAGAAGATGTAGCAGAAACATTGCAAACCGTTGTTGGAGAGAGAGAGAGAGAGAGAGCTACACCAAAATGTATGCGCGTTGTGTCGTGCAGAGAAAGTGGGGACGGGAGGTTGGGTCGAGAGAGAAGGAGAGAGAGAGCACTGGTTGGCCTGATGCGCTGGCGTGATTGAGTGGTTGTGGAGTGAGTGAGAGAGAGTGAGAGCAGCCTGGGACACACCCCCGCGTTCCTCTTTAACTAGATCCCCCTCTCTCTTTCTCTCACTCTCACTCACTCTCTTTACCATTGCCCCCGCCTCTCTCTCTCTCTCTCTCTCTCTCTCTCTCTCTCTCTCTCTCTCTCAGTTTGATATAGTTTAAAATGAGTCAGTTTCATATTTTGACGGTACCATTTCACCTCGTTGAAAAAAAAAATCAACAGTCTTCTTTTTGACACCCATTTTGTTTTTTAATGACGTCATTTTAAGGGATACTTAATTTAAAATCGAAATAATGTAATAATTGGATTGGTATTTTTATAAGCACACCAATTGGTCGAAAAGGTGATATATATATATGTTTTTTTATTTAACTCGTCCCTTTCAATTTTGAGTTATTTTTTCTGAGTGGGCATAGATTAAACAGGTTCTTCTCTAAGGCCCTCCAAATACCTCTTGCTAGTCGCCTTCTCGTGTCACCACTTTTGCACAAATACCCACCGTCCATACTGAACACATGCAAAGGCAGTATATTCTTGTGTTTTTTGATGGTTTGAATGATGACTGAGTGGAAGTGAATCCCATTTTGATGCAAGTGAAATATGAAAGTTGGTAGGTTTTGTGTGTGTGTGTGTGTGTGTGTGTGTGTGTGTGTGTGTCTGTGTCTGTGAGAGAGAGAGAGAGAGAGAGATTTATAAATTTTGTTGTGTGTTTTATCTTCCCTGTCCCCAACAACTTTCTCTTTACACTTAATTTACAGTACCCCCTCCCCTCTCCCCTCTTTCCAGTCTCATCCCACTCATCCTTCCTCTCCCTCTTCCTTCTCTTATCCTCCTCCGCTCTTCTTTTCTCCAATTTCTTCCCATATATCTCTCCTATTCCTTTCCCCTTTTGTTGTCATCTTCCTTTTGTCTCCCCAGTTCTTTTCTATACCCCT
Organism: Coenobita brevimanus; assembly: GCF_032717465.1. NCBI lineage: Eukaryota > Metazoa > Arthropoda > Malacostraca > Decapoda > Coenobitidae > Coenobita > Coenobita brevimanus. The sequence goes on from NC_136978.1 coordinate 10,134,446, forward strand.
TTTCTTCTCATTTTCCCTGTTTTTACTCTTGCACTTTCTTGCCATTGCTTCCTTTTCCTGATCATTTTCTTTACTCCCATTTCCATGTTTTATTTTCCCCCTACTTTCTATATCGCACTTCCCCATCATTATCATTCCCTTCTTCTCCCTGTGTCTGTTTCTTTGCATATCCCACCTCCCAGTCCTTCACCCTCTCTTCTCGCCTTCAATATCCCCTCCCATCTCTTTCACCATCCTATCCACTCTCTGTCTCCATTTATTCCTCCTTCTCGTGTCTCCATTCATCCCCGCCTTCCCTTCTCCCTACTCCTTTCCACTTGTATTCCTTTTCATCCTCCTCCTTCCCTCTACTCAACTCCCCCCACCGTCCCTCTCCCGCTTATCCATTTTCCCCATATCACCCCCACTCTTCCTTCCTTACATTCTGTTTTCCCTTCCTTCCCCTCTCCCATGACTACACTCTCCCTGCCCTCCTCCCCACCCTCCCCCTCCCCTTGAGTCATTCATCCCTCCCCCCTTCCCTCACTAGATTCTCCCAACTGTCCTCCCTTTCTTGTTTTGCTGTTTTCCCAATTCGTGAATTCGTGTTCATCTGTAATTCTTCCCAACTTTTCTTTTATCCTTCCCTCCTTTCTTATCCGCTCTCCTCCACCCACACTCTCTCCCCTCGTTTCATCCACACCTTTTCTATTTCCTCCATTCCCCTTCTCCACCAGTCCACCAATAGATTCCGTTTCCCCTCCTCCTCAAGGCTTAATCCCTCCCCCCCCTTTCCTCATTCCTCTCTTCCCCTCCTCTCCATGCCTCCCTCCGACTTCATCTCCTCACGTAACCACGTGACCATCAGCTGGGCAGACTGCGTGGCGCCGTCACACAGTTGCCAAGTCTCGCCATCCCTCCCACCACCCTCCCACAAATATTTCCACATTATTCATTTGATCACAAAAGACAGCTTATTGCCTCATCGAACCAGGCACGGGGATTAGAGTGATATTTAATTTTGTTGTTTGGCTGGTTGAGTGACATGAAAATGCAATTTGCGGATATTTTTTGAGAATTGAGAGACGGCCGGGAAGAGGTTTGGCAGTGTTTGGATTCTGGGAATACTGTCTTGTTGCAGCGTATGCTTTCATTGTCTTTCTTGGCGGTGGGTTCCTTTTGCACTCTGTTTTTTCCCTTTGCATACTTATATCTTTTAATTTTGTTTTTCGCTTGCTTATTTATTTATATCTTTTAATCTTATCCCCTTCCATTTATATATTTTGTTACTTTTATCTTAGTTATTTATATTTCCTTACTTTCCTTTCATTTTACACGATACCATCTTTCATTTCTCTCTCTCTCTCTCTCTCTCTCTCTCTCTCTCTCTCTATCTCTCTCTCTCTTGCTTGCTACACTACTTAAAATATACCATTACACGACACAAACACTTTCAAGTACTTTTTCATCACCATATCTCTACCCCCCCCCCCTTAATGTGTCCAGAGGGCGTATCCAGCGGTGCCCCCCTCGTGCCGCAGTCTGCCCTCAGCAACATCGTGAGGCAGCCTCGTGGGTCCAGCCTTACCGTCCCATGCAATGCTCAGGCCTTCCCCCTCCCCTCTTTCAGGTACGACCCCCATCCCTCCCTCAGATTCCTCCGTCCCATTCCCTGCAGCTGGTATCACCCCTTCCCTCTCCTATCCCCGCCCCTCCTTCAGGTATAATCCTACTCTTCCACCCCTATATTCTTCCTCTCTCTTTAGCCTATCCCCTCCCTCGCGCAAGTTTGCCTTTCGCTCCACCCCTTACCTTTCCTCCGCCGTGCTATCCCCTAGTCCTCCTTCAGATATGACGTCCCCCTCCCACTGTTCCACCACAACAGTCCTCCCTCCTCCTTTGCCTTATCCCTCTCTTCCTTCAGATGTGACCCGTCCACCTGTAGTTCCTACCCGTGTAGTAAACACCACAAATATATCAAAGTTTATTAAATAAAAACACAAACCACGTAGACTTATGAATACCCTCTCAACGAGTCGCAGTATTCAAGGTCTGTGAAAAGGACATAGTATAACAAGTATAGAACACAATGTTAAAATCACACAACACAACATAAGCTTTTCTTGACAAAGGCTAGAACGAGCCTGAAGTAGTGTATGCTGAGAGTTGGGATTGCTTGCTTGCCACTCTGTGTCGCTTGTCGTCCTTTTATACACAGGGTTTGAAGTCTCAAAGATTGTCATACCCACATAACCTCATTGACTCGATACACAACTTTTTCCCGCCAAGTAACACACCACCTGAAGAAGTACACACGCGTGACCGTTGGTAGCATGCGAGTATATGGTGGGAATACTGGTCGGTCAGGATCACTGCACACCTTCCACCTTTCCCCTCTCCATTTTTTCCTACAGGTATGACTCACCCCCCACCCATACCTTTCCCTTCCCCCTCCCTCAGGTTAATGGAGGTCTTTCCCCTCATCTTCTTCATGTGAGGCTTACTTGGCTTTACTCTCTTATCCCAAACCGTATGTCGCATCTCGCCCTATTTTCCCTCCTGCAAGTTTTCCTCCCCCATTCCTTTCCTTTCGTTTCTCCCCTCACTTCGTTTTTTTTGTTTTCCCTGTATCACTCCTTTTTCCTCTCCCATTCCGTTTTCTTTTCATTTCTCCTCTCACTTCCACTTTTCTTTTTGTTTCCTCTTTTCTATTCCATTTACCGGTATTGTCATTCCCTTTCCATTCGTTTCTCCTTTCCACTTCCCTTTTCTTTTGTTTCCCCTTTCCCATTTCTTTTTCCGCTCTCCCATTTCCTTTCCTCTCGTTTCCCCTCAGCGGTTCTCCTCGCTGGCTTCAGACATATTTGGCGGCTGTTTGGGTTGTAGTAGAGTCGAGTTAGTAAAGTTATAATGCTGCAAGTTTGGTCTGCAGTTTAATGAGATAAGTTTCGGGTGGGTGGATAGGGGGTCGTGGTTTTGTGTGTGTGTGTGTGTGTGTGTGTGTGTGTGTGTGTGTGTGTGTGTGTGTGTGTGTGTGTTGTTCGCATTCTTTTGATCTTGACTTCGTGATTCATGAGTGTGAGTCTGTGGCAGTGCAGAGTGAAGGTGGTTTGGATTTTCTTGAGAGCATGGTGATTTGTGTTGAATACGTCCAGTTATATGCCTCATCATGATCATCAACATCATCATCATCGTCATCATTGTCATCGTCATCGTAGTGCTGTTCCCATTATTATGAATGGAGTGGTTAGGTTTCAGAAACAGGAAAAAAGTAAATACAAATTTAGAGCTATCACTAGATTGCCCAGCGATATTGGACCACACCAGCAATCACTCATCATTTCACATTTTAAATTTCCTGTTATTGACCAGTAGCAGTTGGATATGGTATCGTTCTGTATACCCCAAAACTGAAATTTCTGCATTTTTATGATACGACAGCTTCATTCTATATTGAATAAAAAGTGTTCTATCCTCTCAAGAGAAACTGTGAGGTAACCATCGCAATGAGAAAATGATGTACTGTATAAACGTAGTGTTAAGGGATCGTTACATGAACGCATGTTTCAACGAAAATCTTTCAACGTAAAATAGCTTTTGACTTCCTGTTAGCTTCAGTCAAGCAGAAGAAATGTAGAGAAAATAATAAGTTATATATATATAAACAAGCAATCATAATAACAAGAGAAACCGTCATTTTCTGCTGACTGTGGGCTGCATGTTTCCGGGAATTGATATGAATATGAAAGCTAGGCAGCAGGGGTTTAAATGTTACTAGATGCCTCATGAACATTGAAAACACCACTTTTTTGACGTTGTTTCATAATTTTTTGGAACTGCGCCGGGTGCCAGAATTTAAGTCTAGCAATTAACGCTTATATGATTTTGCGGTGAAAGTGTTAGTTACAGTTGGCGGTGTTGTTGTCTGACTGTAAAAGTTTGTGCTCATAGGGGTACTAGTTGCTGGCGTGTGTGATTTGACGGTAAGAGTTTGTGCCCTCAGAACCCATGTCGAGCGGAGGGCCTCAGGTGCCAATGTCATCTAGGTTGTCCACTAATATCAGGGCAGCCGGCTCCAGCTTCGCCCTCTTATGTCTCGCTCAGGCACACCCGCTGCCCACCTTCAGGTAAGCTCTTACCTCGTGACGGACTGAAGCTTGACATCAAATTGTTGTCGTCAAATGATAGGTCGTCTTCTCGTCAGCTCCGGAAAATTTGTAGCACTTCTTTCCTAGGGATGTATTTATTACCTACTTCACCTTTCTGTTTTCTTTTGTGTTACATATCTCTTGTAATACGGACATACAGTAGATGGCGATATGTCATAAACAAGAGAATATGAACATACTGTTGTATATGCAGAAATATAATGATAAGAAAGAGATGCTAGAAAACCACCTAAGCTGACGAGAGCCTGGGCGAGAGAGTGAGTCGGATTGACGGGCCTTATTAGGTTCAGTGTCCTCAGGCGTGTTTGAACTCAGGGAAGAAAGTGGAGAAAATAAACAAGGAAAAAGGGAAAGAAAGAGGGTATAAAAGCTGCTGAGTTAGCAAGTTAAGCTGAATTATTAGGTTAGGGTAGGCAGCGTCCCTGTTGTGACTTCTCTTCGGGGGAAAAAAAATGCGTGTTCTCTGACTTGATAATGAGTACCCTACATGTCCCAAGTAAGCGAGTGAGAGAGAATGTATGCATAGCGGTAAGGTGTGTGTGTGTGTGTGTGTGTGTGTGTGCGCCAATGTTACGTAATGTGATGTGTAATTTCATGTGTGGTAGTATGAAGTAAGTGTCTTTGCTCATAAACGTGTGGTATGTATAGCGGGAATCTCGAGCGGTCCGCCCCAGGTAGCAGAACACGCCAAACTCCTGCAGTACACTCGCAGGAGGGGTGATGGTCTGGCCATGTTCTGCCAGGCACAGGGCTTCCCACTCCCATCCTTCAGGTAGGACATGGGAAGACAGGTGGGTGGAGTAAAAATGCTAAATTGGGCTGCGTTGTGAGATTAAATCCTGTTCGATTGAGTTGTTTTTTTTTTTTTTTTTTTTTTTTTTAAAAGCCATAAGATAGGCTAGATAACACTGCCAGCTTTGGTTAGGTTCTGCTGGTTTCAGTCGCTTCCCATGCCAAAGGTACGAAAGTAGTGGTGTCATTTTACTTCCAGACTGTGGTCTGGACGTCCTGACAACCTTCCACATAATTATCTATTGTTTTATTGTTTGTTTTTGTTTAAGTGGATCCAGTCTGAAATTTCTGAGAAAAATTTCTTATTTTCCCCGAGACAGGCGCGAATGATCGATCTTACGTTTTACTACCCATGATGATATCCATTAAATCACACCTCTTGAAAAGATATGCCCTGTGGCATCAAATTGAAGGATGAGGTGCCACATTTCGTGTTTTGTAAGTCATGTCCTGCAGTTGTTACATAACTCGTTTCATCACAGGTAGCGTAATGCGACATCTGTCTTAAATTACTGGAAAAATTGTAGACTCAGAAATACTGGGTAATGTTTCTTGTGAGCGATTTAAGAGACTACTTTTGGCGTAAGTAACAAATGGGTACACTACTGTCCAACTGTTAGGTGAGTTTGCGAGTTGTGATTTTTGTCTGACCCCCACCTGGTCTCAGATGCCTTGTCAAGTGGTCCGCCCAAAGTGCCTGCAGTAGCAAAGTTCAACCAGTTTACGAAACCAGCTGGTGAGAGCTTTGCCGTGTTGTGTGAGGCACAGGGATTTCCCGTCCCCGCCTTCAGGTAGGTTATAAGGCAGTGTTCTCCTTGCATAAGAAGACTCACTGGCATTTTTCTTAAACTTGCATTCATATAGTTCATTAATCTGGTTCTGGGGTTGTGTTCTTGTGGGTTTAGGAGGTTCACTAGCATCCTTTTCCTTAACTCGCCTTAAGATTTGTGCTGGGCCCAGTTCTTGTGGACTTAGGAAACCCATCAGTTCTGTCTTTTTTCAGCAGTCTGTTCTGAGTATATCAACTTTGTGTTGTCATGTGTGTTAGCTATACCTTTTTTGTTTAGATATAATTTTCATAAGCAATATGCAAGAGAAAATTACCGTGTTATTTGTACAAAGAAACGGGTAAAGACTGGGTACTAGCGAGCCCACTAGATCACCAGGTTATTGAACTTGTTTCGGACAGTCACCATCTTGAGGGTAATCTTCTGTAGTTCTGAGGTTCATACACTCTACAACCCATCCATAGGCCAGGCTGATATTGTCTAACTTTTCCATCAGTATTTGTGAGTATTTTTAAACTAGAGTACAGTCCATACACTGTTAGCATAACTCTCATGGAGTCCTACGATATATGCGCAAAAAGTAACAGCCGGAAAGTGGACATGTAACATAATTTCAGACAGGGGTACTTTGTCTTTCAAAATTTACATTCCGGTTCAAGTGTTGGGGAAATCTGAAAGCCTGAGTTTAGCATCATGCACATATTTGGCCACAGACGCCCTGTCCAGTGGGCCTCCTAAGGTGCCGGTGGTGGCCAAACTGAACCAGTTTACCAAGGCCGTAGGGGAGAGCTTTGCCGTGTTGTGTGAGGCTCAGGGCCACCCCTTACCCTCCTTCAGGTAGGACACTGACTTGCTCATGGAGTGATTTTATTGTTGTCAGTCTCTAGCTATCTTTCAGTAACTGTACACTCCATGAGCGACGGGTGAGTTATTCATGATATGCTTGATAGTGTGTTCATTGATCCTGTATCAGAGGTGCCCGGAATAAAAGCCTCTAAACGGAACAAAATCTAAATTAAATTACACACACACACACACACACACACACACACACACACACACACACACACACACACACACACACACACACACACACACACACACACACACACACACACACACACACACACACACACACACACACACACACACACACACACACACACACACACACACACACACACACACACACACACACACACACACACACACACACACACACACACACACACACACACACACACACACACACACACACACACACACACACACACACACACACACACACACACACACACACACACACACACACACACACACACACACACACACACACACACACACACACACACACACACACACACACACACACACACACACACACACACACACACACACACACACACACACACACACACACACACACACACACACACACACACACACACACACACACACACACACTCCTTACAGCGTGATCTTTTGCTAGGGTTACGTAAGAGGTGTGGTATTAACTTGGCTGGTACTGGAAGCTGAATTGTTGTCGACCACGGTATCTCCTCGTGTTGTCAGTACTTCTACAAACACCTCACGATACAGTAACCGCGATGTACGGCAGTGGCACTCGGATGTTCATTGTTGAAGCTCACACTGACATTGTTAATGTTATGACTTGTGGTTAAGACGGCATGGCGAGCGGTCCCCCCAAGGTGCCACGACGGGCGCAGTTCGACAAGATGAGTCTGGGTCAGGGGGAGGCGGCGACGCTGCTGTGTGAGGCACAGGGCTACCCCATCCCCACCTTCAGGTCAGTTCAGCATCCTAACACACCCTCAGCACCGGAGAGTTAAGTACCAGGGAAAGGCATCTTAGTCACGATATGCATGTCCCAGCCTAGTTGCTGAATTCTCCGTAGATCGGCATTGTCTTAGTTAACAATTCAGCATCATCTGCATCCTACCTCTGCTGATTTTAACTGTGAAGTGCACAGTGAAATTGATCATCCTTCTAGATGGCACCGGACACTCTACAACCATCCCCACTGATTGCTTCGTTTGATTAAGTCGAATTCTCCGCGGACTGCCGAAATAGGGTGTGTTGACATGATTAAGGTTCCGCATGTATAAAATTTTATTGCCATAAGACTGCCTGTTCCTTCAAAGTCGTCCACTCTTATGACATGAAGTATTATGCAGGAAAAAAAAAAGAAAAAAAAAAACATTACTCTTGCGATACTACAGTAGCATATGTGACGGCGGGGAAAGGACGTATGAAGGTGGGGGGGGGGGGAGTTCAGTGAAAGTAATATAGTTTGGATGTGTGGGTGTTTAGAATGTTACTGGAGCTGGACAAACTCTTCCCATAGAGCCGTACTCGAGTCAGCCCCCCAAGCTCTCAGGGCCCCGTGGTGATATCCTACTGAAGGAGACTGGATCCTCTTTCGCCCTTCCTTGCAATGTCCAGGCCTTTCCCCTCCCGGACTTCAGGTGAGCACCAGTATTTAACACCCGGAACTGGTGATAAGGAGTATTTAATCCTGAGTGCATTATTACAGACACACAGTTGATTTTAGATTAGCAGTACCCTAAAGCCATAATATGTAAAGCACATCACTCAGTGAGGATAGCATTAATGAAAACGTGTTACTGTTTTCGCACATATATCCCAAAGTTCAGGTGACAGTGAATGCGGTGAGGGAATGGATGCCTTATTTTACACTTCCTGGTGAGATTAGTCGGAGTCTGTACCGAAATCTGTTCTAAAAGAACGGAAAATTGTAAGAAGAATACAGTTCCCTTTTTTCTCATGGGTAGGGTTTCTCTGGGAACATTATGAGAGGAGACTGAGGTCCCATGTCCAGCCACTTCTGTTTTATAATAGACGCTGCGAGAATGTGTGTCACGTCCACGTCGTCCTGAATATTGCGGAATATTTCTCAGCATCAGCTGCTTTTGACCTGTTTCGGATTAGTACCCGTGACAGTACCGGTATGTGGTGTGTGAGATGATGTGTGGTAGTTGTGACGGTATTTGTTGGTTGTGACGATGTGTGGAAGTTGTGACGATATTTGTTGGTTGTGACAATGTGGTAGTTGTGACGGTATTTGTTGGTTGTGACGAAGTGTGGTAGTTGTGACGGTATATGTTGGTTGTGACGATGTGTGGTGGTTGTGACACAGAGCCGCTGTCCCACGAATCTCCGAAGGTGTCAGGCGAGCGTGGCGTGACAATGTTTAGAGCTGAAGGACAGGGCTTCTCCCTCCTGTGTCCTGCCCAAGCTCACCCCGTCCCCTCCTTCAGGTAAGTCTCCATGTTATATCTCACCAGCCACGTTCCTTCTGCAAGTCTGTGCTCCATCTCTCTTGGCATCTGACGTACTGTAGGACAGGGTAAGTCAACCCTTTCTTTTACGTCTTGCGAACTCTGTATTTTATTCTGATTCTCACCAACACAAGCGTTGAGGTCAGTTGTTATTTATTTTAGACTAAGTTAGGTTGGTAATAGGCTTGGAGGTTACCTAGGGAAGAGAGAGAGAGAGAGAGAGAGAGAGAGAGAGAGAGAGAATATCCGAAAATCTCTATCACATAAAGCACTCTTATCTTACATAATTATGAAAGCTTAGACATAATTCTCCACTTAGTCAACTCTCCTCGACTTAACTGTGCGTCCGTCCCCCCACCGCCATTGTCCTCTTAAAACAGTCCCCGTCGCCAACCCGCCAACTAAAACAAGCGCCCCTGCCTCACTGCCGTCGAGGTAAACGTTTGTCTTGTGCAACTGTGAGCTCGACGCTGTGGCTTTGTGGTGGGATGTGCATCTCAATATAGTCTCATTGTTGGCCTGAAGTTAGAAAGTAAAGTGTGTAATGGGACAATAAGGGAAAATATGTAATGGGGGAGTTAGGGAAAACTATGTACGGTGATGATAAGGGAAATGAAGTGCACAGGGGATTATAAAGACATCCTGCTTTGGTTGAAGAGCATGCGTACCAAAACGGTAAAAAAATGCGTTAAATGCAGTGTAAAGATGCATTATTTATACTTTTGATCCAGAATATGAGAAGTAAAAACTTGTAAAGTATTTCTTATAAGGAAAAACATTAGCTTAAAACCCGAGATCCAGATTTATTATGTAATCACCAGATAAAGAAGACATACTAACTTTGAAATCCATGGTCTAAATTTGTTTCGTAAGTACACATGTTCTTTCAATTTGCTTCAGAGCCTTTTTCGAGCGAGTCTCCCAAAATCGCTGGTGCTCAAGGTGAGATGGTGGTGAGGCGTGCTGGCTCTGGCTTCGCCCTCCCCTGCCGCGCTCAGGGCTTCCCCGTCCCAGAGTTCAGGTTGGTCTGTTCAGTGGTCCAGTGGTTTTAAAGCGCTAGTCGGGGTGGAGGTCATGTGTTTTGTGCGTCGATTCGAATACCTAAGTTGTTTTGTGTTTCCAGTCATTTAAATGCACCAGGGACAAAGGTCGATATCATATGCCCTTCCCAGCAGCTTTCCTTTCCCCTCGCTCACCTTTTCTCATACACCATCTCTGGCGTGAAATTAGTGCAATTCACACATCCGGCGTGAAATTATTCAGATTTACAAGACTCGCTGTAACAGCGACCTGCTGGTGTTAATCCCATTGACATTCAAACCTCCAAATTTTGACTTTCCTTTTGATGACGTTGTGTTGTGGTCGTTGGTCAGAGCCATTCTCGAGTGAGTCCCCCAAGGTGGCCGAGGGTGCCCGCAGTGACTCCTTCTACAGGCTCCAGGGTTCCTCTTTCGCACTACCCTGCCCCGCACAGGCACACCCCGTCCCACAGTTTAGGTGAGTCACCTAACTTCCTCACAAGCAGCACCTATCCTTGCTATTTGTAGATTTTGCTGAGATGGCGGCAACACATGGAGGTCAGTGAATCTTTATCATGACACATTTCTGTTCCTTCGTTAGTAGAGATGACTGATGCAAGCTTTAAAGGAAAGGAAGAAAAATAGAAAAGGCAAGAACACACATTTGGCAAAGTCCCCTCCTCCCAAGGAAAAAAAAAAGTCAGGACACGTGCCCGTCTTGTATACCTGTCTTCCCGGGACGTAGGTAAAAGCAAGAAATATGGCATGACCTGTCAGCCTTGACCTAGCTGTCAGCCGTCAGGGGTAGAACCAGCCGGGCGGCAGGCAAGGCACACGCTCTCCCAACATTGACTGAGCGGAGGGTAGGTCAGGGATGGGGCGGTGGGGTCAGAGTGGACGGGTTGGGTAGTGGATAGGTCAGGGTTGGCGTGGTAGAGGCTGGGGGTTGAAAAAGAGAGAGAGAGAGGGAGAGAGAATCTGTGTGGATGACGTAGATAGTGGATAGGTCAGGATTGGTGTGATGAAGGGTGGAAGGTGGAATTGGAGGGTGGGAGATGAACTTTAAGGGTGTGGGAGGTGGACTGTAAGAATGAATTATGAGGATTTGTGTCTACATAGAAACTTTAGAGGGATGGATGAAAATGTAAGATGGCTTTCGAAGGTGGAATATGAGGGTGAGAGTTGTGCTGTGTGGGTAGGTCAATTGTAGGAGTGGGAAATGATCTGTGGGTGTGGGATTTGGACTGCACTGGGTGGGAATTGTACTGTGTGGTTAGGAGATGAAATGTAAGGATGGGAGGTGAACTGTGAGGGTGGTAGGTGGACTGTAAGGGTGGAAGAACATTGAAGGTGGAATATATGGGTGGATTAAGTGGGTCGTGACACATTACTCAGAGCCCATGTCGAGTGAGGCGCCACGGGTTGCTCCTGGTGCGCGTGGGTTCCTGATGGTGCAGCGCAGAGGGGCTGGCTTTGCTCTCACCTGCCCCGTTCAGGCCTTCCCACTTCCGGACTTCAGGTAACTGCATCGCTTCTGTCTACTACCTGTTCGTTTATTGTCTGACGCAGCATCCAGGCTTTTCTATCGTAGTTTTCTTCTCGTGGAAATAAGGGCTAGTGTTCTCATGTTGGTAGCTCAATCTGTAGGTAAATGGACCTTGTAGTTAAGCAAGTACAGTATCTTCATAACCCTGACTTCTAATAAATGAAACAATGGAGACAATTGTAAGTACATTTTCAAACAGTTTGTGCATCTAAGACTTAATGCAAACGCTAATAAAAAGGCCAGTGAAGACGGGAATCGAAATAAAAATCCAAAGTAACTTACATGCAAAGAGATCAAGATATGTAGCAGACGACAGCAAGTGTCAGTCCTAACGTTTGCCTTACCGATTACTGTGTGAGAGGAGAAAGAAGGCAGGCGATGTGAGCTTCACCCTCTTGTATGTAGACCAGTTTTTTGGGGTCAGTCAAAGCGTACACCATATCATTAACTCCTTCACCTTGATGACACTTTAGGCATATTGATCAGGCAACCACCAGACGATTTGATCCAACCATTTGTTCGATTCTAGTTGCGAAGAGACGGATTAAAGGTGTACGTTAACCCTTACGGTTAGAATAGTCTCCTCAAACCTGAATAAACTTTGTCAGGAGATACTGGTAGCAAGATTAATCTCCAGAAGACGTCCTAGGGCTGAAAGAGTTAATTTATCGTGAAAGGAATGAAGGTAGGTGGTGATGTGTGCTCCTGTTTTGTATTCAGAGCCGTTTTCAAGCGAGTCTCCCAAGGTAGCGTCAGGTGCCGAGATAGACTCCTTCAGCTATGGCGTGGGGAAGGCTTTGGCACTACCCTGTAAGGCACAAGGCTTCCCCATCCCGGACTTTCGGTGAGTCAGCCAGCTTCAGTATGAGGTGAGAGAGTATGAAAACTCGCTCCAGAAAGTATCGGTGCAGACTATGTGTTAAATATTATGACACACGGAACAAAGGAAACTGGAAATTGCGGTTCTGTCCTCCCACACGCAGGCATCTCTTGACGATAAATGACTGCTATATCAGATACCTCGTGTGTCCTTCATGATGAGTAGGGAATGGCCGTAAATGTTATAATATATACAGGTATTAACGGGTTATCATTGCCACATGGTCGAATCATTCCGGATGACATCGGACCCACAGTGCACCGATACTTTCTGGAGCGAGTGTACGAGTATGAGAGTGTAGTGGTGTGTTCGGGAAAGAGGGATCGTTGTTGAGTGAGGGCAGAAACGCTTGGAGATCCTTTTGATGAGGTCACTCTTTACTGGATACGGCTTCTGGTAATAGAATAGATATTGTTATTTTCATGGAGAGGGTTGGCGTTTTTATTATATTGAACTTTTTAGTACTATGTAACCAACTCGGGCATAGGCTAACAAGACTTTCTTGAATCCCAACACTCTGCCGCGGAGCAGATGGTGTCATACACCTTCACATTTCACCCTTCAGAACCAGTTACGCACAGGCATATCTTGTGTCAGGCGTGTGTAAGCCACTACAACGTACGTTATTGCAATGGAAGTATGGTAGTTGACTGAGCAGGAGAGACGCTATGCCAGTGACAGTCAGCAGCAAGTTTGATCACTTATTTCTGTTTTGTGAGGTATTAATAATTTGAAAAGATTTTCATATGATGAGTAGGCGTTGAGGACCACCGTACATAAATACACGTCTCAGATGGCCTGTAGGGGTATCCTATACCAGTATCAGTCAGTGCCGTATAAAACTAGTTGGTGGCACTTCGAATTTATCCCTGTGGAGGTTGATTTTGTTTCTGAGTAGGTGTTCTTGTCCTGTTTAGAACCATTTTCAAGTGAGTCGCCCAAGGTGGCGTCTGGTGCAAAAAGCGACACCTTCAGCTGGGGTGTTGGGTCAGCCTTCGCCCTCCCCTGCAAGGCTCAGGGCTTTCCCGTCCCGGACTTTAGGTGAGTCTGTTACCCAACATCTCTTACACATCCAGGTCTCTGTCTGAGGTGCTGGTAACGTGAATATTTTGTATATTTCATTGTCTGACTGTCATTTTTTGGTTCACGCATGGCCTAGTTGACGGTGAAAGTGTGATAAGAGTATGCAAATATTTTGGCTTTCTGCGAGACATAGCGGTACGTGTCTTTTCGAGTACACAGTATGGTGGTAACCAGCAGGTGACAGTATTATTATAAAATTCTAGTGCGAGGAATTATTGCCTGTGCAAAAGCAGTTTTGCTCATGACAAGTTAAATAAACTGAACAAGAAAGTAAGCACTACCACCTCTTACATGCAAATGCCTTCTGTCTCACGACACAGGACTTTTCTTTATCAACATGATACTTTGGGGGTACCTTAGCATTCAAGACAGGCTTTTCTGAGAGAACACAAAGCTTTTACTGTAATGACATAGAGAAAGAGAGAATATGTTATATAGTTAGAGTTAGTATTCAGATTAACAGCATATCATTCCCTCCTTCCCATCCAAGAGCCGTTTTCGAGTGAGTCCCCCAAGGTTGCCGAGGATGCCCGTGGGAACATACTAATCAAGAAGTCGGGGTCAGGGTTTGGACTTACCTGTCGCGTCCAGGGTTTCCCGGTACCAGAGTTCAGGTAAACACACACATACACACGGGCTCCAGGCAAATACATAAGCTGAAGGTTAATGCACACAAGCCTCAAGGAAATATTTTAATACAGCCTCCCACCGTGCACTGTGCGGTAAAAGAAATTACAGAATCTTTCGAATAGGTGAAAACAAAGAAAAACGCCTCCACACAAAAACAAAAATACTTTATCACTTCATTTAAAGAGAGCTTCTTAACTGAGTGTTAGAATGTTATGTGCCAGGTGACTTTGGGTAGAAGCTGTTTGGCTGATAACAGGTATATTGCATTTCTGAAAATACGAGTATGAAGAGTTGCTGTCTTAAATATTGTAAGGCATATATTGTCACTGAAAGCATATTACCTGATAATGCTTTACTTCTGTGAGAAAAGCGGCTATTAATTGATGTTTCAGGCCGGAAACTTGGCACACTCAAATCTCGCTGAATTTTTCTGTGGCAGAGTTATCGATTCTACCGCAACTCTTGGGCTCCTTGTGATACCCTTACTCATCGTCGGTAATAGATCGCTTTAGTTCTCTGTAATAATTGTTTTAGCCATCCATCTCATCTCGAAATTGCACAGAGCCGTTTTCGAGTGAGGCCCCTAAGGTGGTGGAGACGTCCAAGAGCAACACCTTCATTCGCCACTTTGGTTCCTCCTTCGCTCTCCCCTGCCCCGCCCAGGCCTTCCCCGTACCACAGTTTAGGTCAGTCGTCCCAACTTTGTCAGGTATTGTGCAGGTGATCGTGGCAGAGATGAATACTACAATATTTTGCGTTCTGTTACCTTTTTATGACTAATTTTCGAAGGTTTGAATGAATAAATGGAGAGGTCCGTATTTCGTAGGTCGTCTAAAGTAAGAAACTTCTTTCACTTTCCCCTCACTGAGTTCTTCTGAGGCAGTGGTACTAGACTGTCCGCTGTTGTTGGGCTCCTTGTAGTTCATTTTCTCGTCGCTGGAACAGATCGTATTTGTCCATGAGAACCTTCAATACGATGACGTTTTTTTTTTCTTGGCATCTGAAGACGAATTTTCTTCAACTAAGGAGAGTTTCAGGCTAACTTAGACATTGTATACCTTTGTTTAACCCCTTCATAGCGAGAGTGAATAAAGTAATTTGGAAGTAAAAAGAACAAACCTGAGGCAAGACGTCACTGTACTGTAAGGGTTAATAATTACTCTAGTCATTCATCTCGTCTCTAAACTATACAGAGCCCTTTTCGAGTGAGGCCCCCAAGGTGGCAGAGATGATCAACGTCTTCACTCGCCACTCTGGCTCTTCCTTCGCCCTCCCCTGCCCCGCCCAGGCCTTCCCCGTACCACAGTTTAGGTCAGTCCTCTCAGCTTTGCCAATCATGCAGGTGGTCGTAGTAGGGATGCACACCTCGATACTCTGATCTCTGACACATATAATGTGAGTCTTATTTTTTATGGCTTTGAATGATGAGTGAATAGAGGTGTGATCACTTTTCACTTGGCATTTAAGGTCAGACTCTTCCTTCAAATCGCTCCTCGCTGAATTCTGAGACAGAGGTACTCATTTTTCCATTGTTATCGAGCTCCATGTGAAACCCTCAGCAGGTCGTTGTAACAGGTCAGTCAGTTCATTTTAATCTTTATTTTAGTCATCCGTCTTATCTCCAAATTACACAGAGCCATTCTCGAGTGAGGCCCCCAAGGTGGCAGAAATCGTCAAGATCAACACCCTCACTCGCCACTCTGGCTCCTCCTTCGCCCTCCCCTGCCCCGCCCAGGCCTTCCCCGTACCACAGTTTAGGTCAGTCCTCGCAGCTTTGCCAGTCATGCAGGTGGTCGTAGTAGGCACGGTGATATTCAACGGTCTGACTCATTTTCAGTGGAATTTACGTGATGATTTAGTTTGGTTTATTTGCATGTTGAATTCCTGTAGGTGGTGATGTTGAGTACATTCTTAGCATCAGCTGTACACAAAGATACCCAACCTCTTGACACTGAACTTTCGGTTGCATACCGGGAAAGGGTTTTAGCTTTTTATTGTAGTATATTATTTTTAGAAGAAGGAACCAAAGGCTGAAAGTTTCGTAGATGTGGCGAATTGAGGCTTCTTGTGACCATTACACAAAACATGGGAGTATCCGTAGTGGTGTTTATCATGGTAACCAGTTTCTTTACTAATGACCTCACCTCAGAGCCGTTCTCGAGTGAGTCCCCGAAGGTGGCCGAGTTTGCCAAGAGTGACACGTTCTCGCGGCCCTCAGGCACCTCCTTCGCCCTCGCCTGCCGTGCCCAGGGCTTCCCTGTTCCGGAGTTTAGGTCAGTCACTCCCAACACACGCTTATCTCACCCAGCCCTCCTCACGCTGGCCTTAGTAGTAATAGTAGACGAATTATGGGCCGGTATTCTAGATGACATGGAGGAATCGTGATACTTCTTCCTTGGTGATTTATTTTGCATACTGTACTTCAACATATTCTTTTATGTAATCAGTATCGTTTTAATATCAACATAATGTACATAAAATATATAAAAGGATGTTGAGATGTAATGTGCAGAGTAAGTTGCTAAGAAAGACGTTTTACGAAGTTTCCAGGACCACTTAAAATGCTGCCCATGGACCGATACGTATTTCAATTTTATATTACGTAAGCGGAATTTCGTATCTTTGAAAGTTGCCCAGTTTCATTTTATTGGAGCTATGGGCCGCTAAATGCTGCCAGGTTACTAAAGCACATTTACTGTAACCTGACAAAAATCCCTAACCCCTTTCAGCTCTGTTGGTGGTCAGGTGTAGTAGTACTGGAATGTGTCTTTCCCTAGTGCTAAAGAGTCTCATTCCTGCCCCATAACTAAGGCTCACCGAATTTCAGGCAATCACGATACGTATTTACGGTGTGAAAGTCGCTCAGTTCCGTCTGATGAAAACAAACCTGTGTTCATTTTGTGGAGTTTTGGACCACGGAGTATTCTCAGGCGTCAGTTCTTTTAGTGGACTTTCATTCAACAGATTGCTAGGTTTGTATGCGTCAGATAGTGTTTTGGTTAGGTTTACTGGCATTTGTAACACTTTAGAATATACAATAAAACCACAACGACATCTGGCCAATAGGGTAAAGTTAAAGCCTTGTAGAGGCTGAAGTACAGTCTGAACCTGTCTGATGCGAGAGGGTCTTCCTGAGCTTAACCCATTCACAAACTGTAAGGCCTTTTTGAACTCGTTGAGTTATATTAGGTCTTGAACAACTCCGTCATACTAAGGGGGAATTTGCTAAGCTAAATAAAATGATACAGAATTATCGAGATTGAATTTGAAAACCTATAGATAAAGCAGAGGGGGTTGCTCTCTGGTGAAATGTGCGTATATAAATATTCTAAACTGCAACTTCAGCAGTTTTACTTCTGTAATAATAACTTAAAGGGAGTGCGGTATGCATGAACCGTCCTTCAGTGTAAGTTCATAAATAAAGTTACATTTAGGTAGTACGTAAATAAAATATTATGGGAAAACTTGCTTTATTCACGTACAAGATGATCAATATACTGTGCCTAAGTTACCAATCTTTTGTATCTTAGAAAAAATTAAGCGGAAATTACAGCTCTTGAAAAAATGATTGAAACCTTTCTACCGGCATGGTCATATCTTCAGTCACTTTTCTGGAGATTGATTATGCAACATCCATACCTGCGAATCTTCTGTTGACAAGCATATGATATCACTGTGTCGTGAAGATAAGTTTATTACAAAGGAAAATTGAGTAAAGAAGTTGACTCAGGCGAGAGCGGGGGGAGAAGTTGCGTGAATCACCCTATGAGTCAAACATGAATCATCCCAGCAATTTTCCCCTCACGAATATATTATTGTTTATTTGAAGATTCATCAGTCACCCAGAAGTCATTTTACTAGCCACGTTTTGGAGGAACTGTACTTAGAATAGGTGTACGGCAGAGCTTTAAGTCAGCCAGGATCGTGATGTTGCTGGGTTAGGTAATATGAGAAGAGCAACATACATAGTCGACTCTACTCCATAGCGATCGATACCGTCATTGTTTTGTATGGTAGGCGGTCGATGGTGTTGTGTTGTGGTGGCGGTGTGGATGCTAGCGTGTTTTTGTTGTCGAGCTGGGTTATTCTCGTCTCCAGTCTGACTTTCTGAACAAACCGTGGGAAGGTTTGACTGATGCAGACGCCTATTCTGGCCTTGTCCAAATCAGCCTAATCAAACCTGACCCAGTGTTATAAACTGTAACGTACTATAATGAGTATAGTTTTGCCTGACCCAGCTCAACTTAGCCTACTCTGGCACTGTTCAGTTTAACCTAATGTAACCTATCCTATCCTATACTTACCCAACCCAATCCAACCTAGCCTAGCCGAACCTAACCTAACCTAACTATCTACTCAAACTTAGCCCAACCCAACCCACTCCAACTCACTTCATTCACAAGAACCACACCCTACCCTAGCTAACCTACTCAAACCCAACTTGTCTTAATCTAACCTGACTTGTCGTCCTAAAGTAACTTATGTACTGATCAAGCTTAACCTGTGAAAATAACCATCCCTGCCTAGTTATGGTATCCTGTGGAAACCTACGTAGCCTCATTATAAAACCGTCTCATCTGCCATCGAGCACAGGGTTATGAATACTAAGGGAAAATTTTGGTAGCTTCACTGTCTCTCAGGTTTTATGTTGCATGCTAGTTCTTTTCATGATTCAGTCAGTCTCTGCTAGTGGAGGTAAGTCGCCTGTATAGTTATATTACACTAAAATGGGGTCTTTTTTTAAGGCTTGATGTATGCAGCCTGTAGCGACATTACTTTTCAGTTTAGAGTTTGAAAAAATCCACACGATACTCAGGTAATGTATCATACAGTGCGTAAGGAAAGTTACTGTGATGTATGTATGTATGTACAGTATGTATATACGAATGTATGAATGTAATTCAGAAGCCAGTGGCATAACACACTATTACACAGATATCACCTGCCACTCCTCACAGACTTCACACCACCACACACTGACCGCACGTACCACACAGTGTCCACACACAGTCGCGCGTCACACAGGTATGGTCGCACCTTACATAGTACTACCTGTTCCAAATGCACATAAACTTTTCCGACACGTGTTTCTGTACAGCTTGCGGCAGTACAGGAGAGTAGAGATGGTAAACTGATGAATCAGACTTTTTAACGCTGCCCTAAACTAGATTGCCGTCACTCTGACACATTTAGGACTCGAACCCACATTATGGAAAAAATGTGGTACAGACTACAGATTCTTTCATCAAATGTAATTTCGTTGCCCGGTCATAGTTGTGCCCTCCATTTATGAGTACCGACATTCGATATCCGTCATTAAAGCTTATGGGCTTAGAATAGTTTCGGATGGTTCCCGGGGATTTTTTTTTTTTTTTTTTGACAATGTTATGTACTAATATTAAAGCTAGGGAAAAATACTCTGGCTGCAGAGAAAAAAAAAAAACTATCCATAAAGCATTCCCCTGTGCCTCACACAACACATACTTTTCATTGCGAACACTTCAGACACACACACACACACACACACACACACACACACACACACACACACACACACACACACACACACACACACAGAGCACAGCACAGCACAGCACAGCACTCACAACCACGCCCACTCCCACTCCCCAACACTTACACCCATCACGGGCCACGTCCCACAGACCCTGTAGGCAGCGGTCCACCTCGCATGACCAAAGAGACCAAACTGGAGTCCTTCGTTCGTCCCTCCGGCCACCCCTTCACCCTCCTCTGCCAGGCCCAGGGACACCCGCTGCCCACCTTCAGGTACCGCCAACCACGCGTCACACTGCCACACCATTGTCACACGTCACTGCCACCCCGTACTCCGTCACACCCCACGCTCCCATACCTCAAGGCTCATTTCGCACCGCCACACCTCACACTGCCACATCCCCAGTTACGTGTACACTCTTCACACTGCCACATCCCCAGTTACGTGTACACTCTTCACACTGCCACACCCCCAGTAACATGTACACCCTTCACACTGCCAGAACTCACACTACGACACCTCCAATCCCGCCTCCCATCTCCTGCTACACAGGGACATTTCTGACACCTTGCTGAAGTTTCTGTGTTACCTATGGCGGAATCGAAATTTGAAATGGTAGACGGTAGACTCAAGTTGTCTTGTCACTAGACGTAATAGCCTAGGTGGCACATTAAGCACATTGCCAAGTTGTACCAAAGTTGTGGATATTTGATACCTGGTTTAAGATTGTTCCATTAGTTGTAAATTATGTTGATCTGTTATACTTGTGGTCTCTTACTGTGAGTATCGAAGACTGGTATCGGAAAGTGAAGCTTTCGGACAGAATTCTTCAGGCCATGGTCTTAAGTCTTACTGTGGTTAAAGCCAGGCGGTATTATTCAGAGTATGAAAGAAACAGTTGCCTTTACCCGATTTCATATACCTAACAACACACACACACACACACACACACACACACACACACACACACACACACACACACACACACACACACACACACTACACCCATCATGCCCCACGTCCCACAGACCCTGTAGGCAGCGGTCCTCCTCGCATGACCAAAAAGACCAAACTGGAGTCGTTCGTCAACCCGTCCGGCCTCCCCCTCACCCTCATGTGTCAGGCCCAGGGACACCCGCTACCCGCCTTCAGGTACCCCTAGATGCTTCACTCCATCAATGGACACACAGGAATGAGTTCACCCTTCCTGTCCGATGACACCTTTTTTATACTTTGTTTATCTTAGGAGACTCCTCGTTACGAAAGGATTAATTGAAGCTGTATCTAACCCCTCAGTTCGATGTGTCTCTCGTAGGCTTATTAAGCTTATCCGAACACGGCTTGAATCAAATCGGTAAGCACGCCTTTGTAGTGAGGGAGTTACTGGCCGACTTAGTCGAGAGTGAGACATGTGTGTATTTTTTGTTCATTACTGCTGCAGAACTGACGGATAGTAGATACATCTGAATGAAATATACCACTAAAGATAAACTGTATGCTTCATTACATTCTGTAATAATAATAAACTGTCGGAGAGTTGGTCGTGGTGTAGCAAGTGGCACATCATGATCCAGACTTGATTTACTCCTCACCTGTGGAAACTGGCGCATTATATCAAAGCATTAGTGTTTTATGTCCATAATCCTAGTTGTAAACGCTTTAACTGCAGATTTGTCACGTGGACATGAAAGGATTTTATTGTAACATTACGGTAGATGATTCTGTTTAGCCGAATAACGCTCCGTAGCACCCATCTTTGGGCCTCCTCTCTCTCCTCGACTCTTTGGGTCGTGTAAGAGACTCCACAACTATACCTTTCGGGGTCCAGATGATTTACGCGCTTCGAATATTTAGTTGGGTGTATTTATGATCGTAAACACTGGTGTCGTAGCTCCTCAAGGTCAGGGAAGTAGCATGACCGTATGTTATTTTATCCTTATTCATGTAACATACTTAGCCGTGAAGCTCATTAAAGTAAGTCTCTGGGATTGGAGCCCACAAAAATCCGTTCAGTCTCTTTGTGTGATAATAGCGTTTGTCCACTGATTGTACATGACTGGAAAGTGTACATGATTGTTAATTGTATCATACCTGACTGTTGGTGGTGTGACAGAGGCTGTGGGCAGCAGCGGGCCCAAATTCACCAGCAGGAGGGAGTCGGAGACCTTTTCTCTCCGCCAGAGAGAGACCACCTCACTCTTCTGCCCGGCTCAGGCATCCCCGCCTCCTACTTTCAGGTACATTCTATCCCCAGCACCTTTCCCTCATCCTCCCCCCCCCCCTTCCCTCCCGCCTACACAGTCACTCTCCACATCCCACAAACCCTGTAGGCAGTGGTCCGCCCCGCATGACCAAAAAAGACCAAACTAGGGCCCTTCGTCAGCCCGTCCGGCCACCGATGACCCTTTATGCGTGCGCCTTCATGTAGGGTCAACTACCTTATTGCCATGTAAGGGCCCTTCCATAAGCAATAAATCAGTGGCTGTCTTACACGAAATTGTTTAATATCATAACCACCCATGCTGAGTACAATCCCACACATGAGGTTAGGTGTTTCCATTCCAAATGTTTGGCAGGCAGTCCTGTAAACCTCATTACATTTTGTAAGTTGAAATATCTGTCCGAGTGTAAAGCGTGGCGTAGCAGGTGGCAAGCTTATTAATGCTCTATTAAATTTCTTTTATTTTTGGAAATTGAAAAATAAAGTGCTAGTTTGAAGTACACATTACGGCTTTGAAGCCAGAAAAAAAAAAAAAAAGAACACTTTGATCGATATTTCCTCTCTGCATAACATGAGGATTATAAGATGGCTGACGACAGATGGTTTTTTTGAGCTGGAGGAGGAAATTCCTCGGGGACGAGAACTTTAACAGCGTGGCTCTTCTACAAGGCGTTCGGCTTCCCCCATACCTCGTTATGTAACAGATTCACCCGTTACACATCTCGTGGTTCATTTTAACTAAGCGCACCACAGTTTAAATTGGTGTTAATAATGTTTGTAGCTCGGCGAGGTTGAGGCAGTGGCGTGGAGTTAAACGTAAATAATGCACTTTTATACGTCTGGCTCGTCTAAGTGAGAATTGGGGTCGAGGATAAGGGTTCCAGCAGGGGATCCGTTCAGCCTCCTAGTTTGTTAATAAAGATGCCCTCTGACTCTACCCAATTTTAACTTGGTGGTGCGACAGAGGCGGTGGGCAGCAGCGGGCCTAAGTTCACCAGCAGGAGGGAACTGGAGGCCTTCTCTCTCCGTCAGGGGCAGCCTACCTCACTCTTCTGTCAGGCTCAGGCATCCCCGCCACCTGCCTTCAGGTACACACACACACACACACACACACACACACACACACACACACACACACACACACACACACACACACACACACACACACACACACACACACACACACACACACACACACACACACACACACACACACACACACACACACACACACACACACACACACACACACTTTAGTTGATGTTGCTACTTCCTCACGGCCCAAGACATTTCGCTTTGGAGGTGTTAGATATATTCTTCATTAACTTTTGCCACATCTTACTCTCTTTCATCGACTAAAACCGTTTGCAAACAACAAAAATGCTACCGAAGTACGTTACGGTATTAAAGAATTAGTAGCATACCATTTGCCTAATGACACTGAGTCACTTTAGTCACACATGGTTAAATTTTTATCATAATTTTTTCGTTAAGTGGTCACTTTTAAAATATTTGGACATGATATAGAAAATCATGCGAAGAAAATTTTATTTGAAGTCATGGATTAATGTGACAACACGTCATTTCATTTTCCACATTTCATAGCTATAGCCTGTCTTCCATAGGAGAAGTGAGATTTCAAGGGTGTCCTGCTTCAGTACAGCTGAATGCCTAGTGACTACGAAATAGAAGAAAATAGAATTATATGTATTTCTGGACTCCTTGCTGATGTATGCTTGAGCAGTCTTTCATTGTACAAACGATCTGGTCTGTGAGGGGCGAATGTCAGCATAAACTTAACATGATTGTAAACGTGAGGGTGGATTGTTGTGTCTCAGAGCCAGTGGGCAGCAGCGGTCCTAAGTTCTCCAGTGAGCGTCAGTCTGAAACGTTCTCCCGCCGCCTTGGCCAGCCCACCTCACTCTTCTGCCCTGCCCAGGCCTCACCCCCACCCACTACCAGGTACACCAGGCACACACATACACCCACTTGCTTCTCACCCACAACCATCTCAAATTATTTACCTATCGGGGGCTTCCTTCTGGATACCATCACTTGCTGGTAGCCAGAATAAACTCAGCAAGTGCGTTCATGGCCTGAGAAAAGTTTAACCATTTAGAAGTACTGTCAACCAGAATATCTCACAAAAAGGTGTTTCATATTCCTTAGATGTGTATGCTAATTGTAGCAGTAAATTCTGTCTGTCATCACCGTTATTTAAACGAAGGGATTAAGATAAATTCAAAACCTCACTTTTGAAAACAAAACTATTTTCTTCCAGTAAGTAAAAGCTATCATTATATATATTTGCATCCATGGGTCTCCCACGGTTTCTTTGCTTCCCTTCATCTGGCGCGGGTGATGAAGGAGGAGGGTGAGGGGAGCGGCGAACGGAGATGGAGCTTGTGTGAAAGGAGTGAAGTGCGGCGGGATGGCAGGGACGAGGGGAGAGCAGAGGTAAAGTGCAGGCAATCTGAAGGGGACGTGGCCTCAGTTATGAAGCCAGGGAGATGGAGTCAGGGAGGTTAGAAATTCGTGTAGGTTGTATGTGTTTGGGAGTATGTGACTGTGAGTGTGTGGTACGGATTATGTGATTATTTGACTGAATGATGCGTGGCTGGGTATGATTATATACAAAAGCCGTGAATGGGAGTGTGTCATTGCATTCATGTTTCTTAAAAGGGTTAAGGGACTCAAAAAAAAAAAAAAAAAAAAAAAAAAAAAGATGGGGGATGGGGAAAGTGATGGAGCCTTTATGAGGAGAGGGGAGTGCGGCGGGCTGGCATGGGCGAAGGGAGAGCAGAGGTAGAGGCAATTTGAGAGGAATGTGACCTCAGATAAAAAGCCAGGGAGATAGGGTCATTTGGGGTTCTGATAGGGGGTCGTGGAGGTCAAAATGGTGGTGGTGGTGGTGGTGGTGGTGGTGGTGCGTGCGTGTGTGTGTGTGTGTGTGTGTGTGTGTGTGTGTGTGTGTGTGTGTGAGAGAGAGAGAGAGAGGATGAGGTAGGGGGTGTCCGATTTTTTAAGTGGGTTTGCATTTGAGCAGCATTGATTAGGAGTAGTTTGAGATTAGACATGTCATAAAAGTGGTGTAGGGTC
This sequence comes from Coenobita brevimanus, assembly GCF_032717465.1. Taxonomy (NCBI): domain Eukaryota; kingdom Metazoa; phylum Arthropoda; class Malacostraca; order Decapoda; family Coenobitidae; genus Coenobita; species Coenobita brevimanus. The sequence continues at coordinate 10,159,487 of NC_136978.1, forward strand.
ACTGTGAGTTCGTGGGAATGTGGTAAGGAGTGTGTAATTGCTGTATTATGTGGTGCATGTGAATGGCTTTGGCATTAGATAGTGGTTAGTGGGAGGGCGTGATTGCTTTCCAGTGTCGTTATGGGAGGTTAGGGATCATAAAGGGTGATGATAACTGGGTTTGTGGTTGAAAACAGGCACTCAGAGGGGGATGATGTATGAAACGGGGAAGAAGGGATTGTGATACAGGGATGGGGGCGCTGGTAATGAGTCAAGAGGGTCTAAAAGTTGAGACTGGGACTTTGGAGTTGTGGTGGTGGAGATTTTGCTTTTTGTGACTATTGAATCTTTCATCAGTAAGTGAGTACAGCGTCGTTTAAACTGATGGAGAAAAATGTGGAGAATGGCTTTCGTAGAATTCCACGTACGGTCGACTTAAAACACCCGGTACGAATTGCTTAGCGTGACGGAGGCATGCCCTTCATCGAGTTACTGTACTGTAGTTTTGCTTTTCTGCGTGTGACTGGGTTTCTGGTTACGAACTGGTGACTGCTCGCCTTTTCTTTTTCTTTTTGTTAGTGTGTGATTGTTTTGTTTTTGGATATATGTGAGTATGTTTGAATGGCGAGCGATATGAAGTTTGGTGACCTCAGAGCCGGTGGGCAGCAGTGCACCACGTCTGACGAACGAACGTAACCTGGAAGGCTTCACTCGCGCCGCCGGTCAGCCTGTGTCCCTCTCTTGTCAGGCCCAGGCGTCCCCTCCCCCAGCTGTCAGGTTAGTCTGAGCAGTGAAGTGTTGGACTGACGAAGGCGCAGCAGAAGTGGAGGTGCGTGGTATTAGTGGGCGTGAAGTTTTTTTTTTTTTTTTAACAACCGTCACTGGAACTGGTAGGTTTCCGATATCTCGGAAACCTGGTAGCGTATTTAAACGAAAGTGTATGATTGCTTATAGACAGACTTGTATTCTTTAACTTTCAGTGAAAATTCTTAGATCTTCCGTCTGTCGTCAGCTTTTTGAGTAGTAATCGCATACCACTAAAACTATGATGATAAGAAGTATTACGCGTACAGTTAGGGCTCCGCCACACCAAGGCCGGAACCAGACTTATTCTGACGCGAATTGTCCGATAATGTACGTTAGGAGTATTGCTGGTATAAGATCATCTCTTTTCACTGGGTCTCATTCTGACCAGTCTGTTTCTCACTGTTAGACATGATGCAGGGAACAGTGAGAAGCATTGTGGTCAGAATGTGACCTAGTGAAACGAGGTGTTCTTATTCCAACATTGCTCCTAACGTACATAATCGGACAATTCGCGTCAGAATAAGTCTGGTTCTGGCCTTGGTTTGGCGGCGCCCTTATTTAGTGGTATTTTCTGACTTAGGATAGACTTTGTGATACAAATCATTTTCACGGTCCAGTAGTTCCCGCGTGCTGAATGAAGTCTTTGTGAAGGTCAGAGCGTTCGATCATAATGAACAGCATTTCCGTTGAACAGTTTTTAACGCTGATTAAGATTATGAAGACCGTATAATCACATTTTCTGCACAAGGTACGAGCACTCCCAAGAAACTGGGTATTAAATCTGATAGTATTCGCCGAAGATAATTTTAGTTATTCACTTTCTTACGCTGAGTACATTGTGCAATCTGCACTGTGACATCTATACCTGCCACTTGTTGCACACCCCGTTATTTAGAACGCGTGCTTGTTACCCAACTCGCGCGGCGGAGGTTTCTTTGTGAAGTCTATCTATCTATCTATTGCCAGACGCCTCAATCCCGTTTGGGGTGGCCACAAACAAATCGCCTCCAAGTCGCCCTGTCCCCCGCCATTTCACTGCCCTGCTCCCAACTCACACCCCCCTCTCTCATATACCTCTCCACCCCATCCCTCCATCTCATCCTCGGCCTCCCCCTCCCTCTTCCCCCCTCCACCTCACTCACATACACTCTCTTCGTCAGTCTTTCACCCTCCATCCTCTCCACATGGCCAAACCACCTCAGTGTGTTCCTCATAACGCTTCCTATCACATCCACATCCACACCACAACGTTCCTTTATATCCTCATTCGTCAGCCTGTCTCTCCATGTGACTCCACAGGCTCCTCTTAAATAACTCATTTCCACTGCTCTCACTCTTGACTTGTGAAGTACTTGTGATAATTCTGTTCGTGATCTTTTTGTTATGTACGCAGTACGGAAGTTCAGGCTCCATATACATACTTATGGCTTTATGGTCTTCAGAATTCACATACTGCATATAATCATGCCGTGTGTGTGTGTGTGTGTGTGTGTGTGTGTGTGTGTGTGTGTGTGTGTGTGTGTGTGTGTGTGTGTGTGTGTGTGTGTGTGTGTGTGTGTGCAGCCCCCGTTGGTCACGTTGGTCCACGACTAACGAAGGAGGAGAAACACATCACTTCAGAAATCTACTTGGGCCACTCCTCCACACTGCACTGCAACACACAAGCTCACCCTGCACCATCATACAGGTACTCACCAGGATAAGTGTGACAGTACAGAATGCAAAGGAATGCAAAGTATAAAAGACGGTAAACAGTAACTGACTCACTTTCCTCTTGGGGCAATTTATAGTCTAGTGTATAATGACTGTTGTCTCTTAGTTAAGGATAGCAAAGCAAGAATGCTTCCCCACCCGCTGATCCCTCTAGCTAAAGCTGGAAGGACAAGGCAGTGTATGCCGTGCAGTACAAAGAAACTTTGTGGAAACTCTGAGATCCATACTTACAAAGGAAAGTAATACATACGGTACTCGTAGATAACGTGAAGTACATAGTGATTCATCGAGAGTTGAATAGTGTTGATTGGTAATAAGTTAAGATTGGGTACAGAAAAAAACAGTGTGACCATAGCTTGATGTTCAGACTTCTGTATCAGATGTTAGTGATTTTTTTCTTTTTTACTTGGAACCAAAATAACAAAATCAGCAATTTCTCTTCCGATTCTTCATTCAGGTGTTACACACACACACACACACACACACACACACACACACACACACACACACACACACACACACACACACACACACACACACACACACACACTTTTTTTTCTTCCTTTTTTTTCCTGTTACTTGTGGGTATTTTTGTTAACTGATGTGGTGATGGAGGCTTAATTAATTGTGTTAGTAGTCTGCTGCTGTCGGAGATTGAGGTTATTTCACTTTTCTCTTGTACTCAGACATTAGTATTTGTAAGTGATAAGACACGTTAAGAAACTCAAGACAGACCACATCCTGCAGAGAAGAGTAAGTACTTTTGCATTACCAGCAGTTGAAAGTTCCTAAGAGTGAAAGTTATTAGAAGTGGACTGGGGAAGGAAGGAGGAGGCTGTTAACAAGTTGGCAAGTTGTTGTGATCGAGCAATAAGTCTTGATTTAGCACTCGCGCGTGTGTGCGTGCGTGCGTGCTTGTGTGTGTGTGTGTGTGTGTGTGTGTGTGTGTGTGTGTGTGTGTGTGTGTGTGTGTGTGTGTGTTCAAAGAAGTCACCACGGAAGTATGGAATCTGTAACAGAAAAAGCTCGACATCAAGATGTGCTTAATTTCAAATGCTTGGACACACTAGAATTACAGCCTACGTCGATTAAACGTGTAGAGAACAGGACCGTAAGTATGTTAAGTATGTTTTGTTCAGCCCATGCTCTGTAAAGGGTTAAAAGATGGAGGTCATACATAGAGAGAAAAATACTGAACTGATGCTTTAAGTTTCTATTTTTCTTTAGTCTGATTTTCCCGAACACCCTATACTGCACAACATCACATCATGGACCGGGTGAAATCTTCATTCCTTATCTTAATTTAATCTGGGACGTCAGTAGAGACTAGTCGTAAATGATAGATATTTATGTTCGTTACCGTCTAATTCAATGTTATGATAGTCGATTAATTTATCTGAAACTCCGATTTTTTTTTTCCGATGAGAAGATATGACTGACTCTTTATGTAGCACGCTGACTTTGATAAAACGTCGATGAAAAAGTGATTGAGAGGAGGCATCATGTGACTTCTATTGAGGTTATCATCAGACGATATTGTAAAGCTTTTGAATAACTTCTTTGACTGGAAGGGTTATTGGGCCGCATTGCAGTAACTGAGAATTGTGACGGCTGGGATAAATTTGAAAGATGGAAGAAAAGCGGGGAGAAAAGAGAGAGGAAAGATATGAAAGACGGAGGGAAGGAAGAAATATAACATAGAGTAGAGCTGTTGTACTAGTACGGTGCACATAACGGTGATATTGTGGGTGTGTCAGATCCTGGCAGCCTGAGCGCCCCCCGAATGGCCCTGAGTGACAAGATCAACACCTTGGCCTCCACCACGCCAGTGTCTCGAACTGCCGTCATGACCTGTGATGCTCAGGCTCATCCTCCGCCCTCTTACAGGTTAGCGCTTCACGATAATCAGAATAAATTGTTTGACATGCCTTAAAATTTCAGCGGCATATACCTTGAGAGCTATGGATGACACAGATCTCAGCAAGTATACTTGTCCAGCATATCTCTTTAATGGTATGGATAACATGAGTTATGCTTAAAACTCTCGGCAGCGTATCTCTTTTAATTCCTTTAGTCTGTGGGTTGTCTTTTAAGCCTTTTATTGTCTGGTGGTAGAGAAATAACAGAACATTGATATTCCCGTATCGCCCTGAATAGAGCAGTGTAGCGTGCTTCTTATCTCTCTACTTTGAGAGTATCTAAGCTGAACAGAATTGTTTGACTGTAGTATTAATACATTATGAAAAGACTTCATCATGCTGAAGGGATTACAGAGTTGTTTGATTAGAAAGACTATCGGAATTTCGTATGCGATTTTCTGTCTTCTATCAGTGCCATCTTAGTACACAAAACGACTAGATCGAGAGCAGGATATATTCGTGAACTTTCTCCCGTTTGGCGTGATTGAGAGAAGACAGAGGTGCATCCACACAGACAGGATGGAGGGAGCAAACGGTAGATTAAAACAGTCAGTAGGAAATTCTAATATAGTTTTGAAAATTAGATCCAGCAGGCCTGTCAGCCCCGCACCTGTCCCTTAGCGAGAAACTTATGGGTCTAGCCTCACAGACTTCAGTGGGTCAGTCGGCAGCCCTAACTTGTGCTGCCCAGGCCCACCCTACTCCAAAACACAGGTAAAGTTACGGCCAGTAGTCTCGCATTTAGCACGCATGCAGGTGGATATTGTAAATCGGATGTTGTAAGTGTATACTGAATAAAAGAAAAATTAGGCCTTATTTAATTTCGTCTTCATACACAGTACATCGAAAGCAAGACTGTATGTGAGGTACCTTGTGTCAGGCTCCAGTCATTCGTAAGATCAGGAACTGTAATTATTGATATATATATGTGTGGCGGTCATAGATCCTGTAGGGCTCTCAGCACCCCGCCTCGCTCTCAGTGACAAGGTCGACTTGTCCGGGGCTCTGATAGGACAGGTGGCAACCCTTCATTGTCAGGCACAGGCTCACCCCATACCACGCTACAGGTATATCCGATCTGTCTTAAGTCTTCATTTTTGGCACAGAGGCAGCTGTCTTGGTGTTGGGAATGGTAAGTATTGGTTTTCACCATGTATAAGTTCCTGCCTTGTTGCAGACATTGTTTGGTGAACCTGCTTATGTCGTGTGTGTGTGTGTGTGTGTGTGTGTGTGTGTGTGATGTTCTCAGAAGGAAGTCATGGTTAAAATGACGAAGGCCAGAAGCGGCGGGAATATTCTGCAGATCAGCTGCCTCACATGTTCATTTTTCTTCTGTTTGATTTTACTGCGCAGTTGACCCGTGTGCGGTGTGGTGCGGTGAGGATCTGTCCCTTCTCCCCTTTAGGGCTAAGATGCGAATGAATGTGTTTGAGTGGATGAGTAAATTGGGGGTGTGTCGTTCTGTCTCGGCTACCTCCTTTTCCCTGGGGGAAGCAGCCTAGGTAGGCTATATAGATAGATAGATTGATTGATTTTACTTGACAGTATTGTACTGTATCCACGTCAAGGTAAGAGTTAATCTTCATCCTTCATCATTATTATATCTAGGACCTCTGCAGAGATCACTTCTACATCAGGCTTATTATTTATCATTAATCTTTCGTCTTTCTTTCCTTCAGTCTTTCCTCGTCCTTCTGCCTGCGGGGTGACTTTACACTCCCTCTTCTGTCTTTCTTTCCTTCATTCTTTCCTGTTCCTTCTGCCTATGGGGGACTCTACACTGAGTGACAAGCCAAATGGTTTCCTGTACATCAGGAAACCATTAACGACCCTGGGTAGTAACAATATAACCAAATTTTGGCGCCTGGTGGTTTAGTGGGTAATTATTGCACACCAATCGGATTGAGCCGGTGATGGTTTATATCCAAGGGGTGGTTGGGGTTTATTGCTCACGTAATGCCACTCAGGGATGAGTGAGGCTGGTCACTCTCATCTTAAATGTCAGGACCAACTGCCAAGCCCCGGGCTGCTACGCGCCTCATGGGGCAACGTAGGATTGGATGATGGATGGATAGATGGATGGATTAATCTTGCTAGTTTAGGTATTATTTTTTAATCGCTGACGACTGGAAGGTCATGATAGCCAAGTTATTTTTATCAGATAACGCTGTAAATATTATTTCTATAGGAGAGAATGAATGGATCATGATTTTTTTTATTTCTTTGACTCTGACGGTGACGTTCAACAGTACGATTAAGTGATAGTTAAAGAAATCATCAACACCTCAGTTATACGCCGTCTTTTCTGTTTTACTCTGGATACAGTCAGGTGATTTCCCTGTTTGGAGGGGTTGACCCCTGGTCAAAGGAAGATTTCCATGTTGTTTGATAATCTAACATTAGCTAAAGCAAAAAAGAAGAAAAAAAGAAACGTAAATTGTAAGTAGCGTTTTTGGAATCCATGGACCGCGTTGTAGTGGCTAAGAGTTGTGACAGCAGAGGTCGGGTGGTGGGGAGGGAGGCTAATTGTTACTCAGCAACGCCAGAGCACATTTATTAGTGCAGTTGAAGTAATGTAGTTGCTGTTATGGTTGATGTGTAAGAGCCTGGCAGCCTGAGTGCACCCCGCCTGGCTGTCAGTGAGAAGTTCACCAGCCTGGTCTCCACCACACCTGTAACACAGCCGGCTGTCATGACCTGCGCTGCCCAGGCTTACCCACCACCCACATACAGGTGAGCGGCACTCTCTGATTTTGACAGTTATGGGTGGCGTACTCAAAAGATGCACTAACATTTCTTGACGAGACATCTCCGTATTAAGAAAGAATTTTTAATAGAAAGACCACATCCAGACCTTCGCGTGTCATAGCTCATTCGTACGCAAAGTAAGTTGGTTAGAATGAAGAAGTAGTTGTTAGTTACTTCAAACTTATTTGAGCGATTTTAAGAAGACGGAGGTGCACCCACACAGACATAGGGTGGTAGGGAGGGGGAGGGAGTCGGACGGCAGGGTCAGTGGTGAATCCTAATTGAGTGGTGAAATTTAGACCCAGCAGGCCTGTCAGCCCCGCACCTGTCTCTTAGTGAGAAGCTCTTGGGTCTGGCTTCACAAACTTCAGTGGGTCAATCAGCAGCCCTCATCTGTGTCGTCCAAGCCCACCCCGCCCCCAAACACAGGTAAAATGACTGCCAGTTGTCCCGTACATAGGATGCATGCAGGTGGACATCGCCGGTTGGATGTAAGTGTTAAAAAGAAAAATGAAAACTTTGGTCGTTCTGTCTAGAAAAACAACTGAAATCGAGGCTGTGAGTAAGGTACCCAACCTCCTCGGTACTATGACGTCATCGCTATTTTGTTCCTGCTGCCTGCATAATTTATTCAGTTGTAATAGGCATCGAATTGGAGAGAATATAGTTATCAAAGCCCATATTAATCCCCTTCTCGCTGAAGCTGATCGAAGTCATCTGGCGGTTGCAAGATTGAAGTAATAAAGACGTCATCTAACTGAAAGGGTTAATTATCATGTCAGGCTCCCCAAAATAAATTGTAAGGCCAGGAACCGTAATTACTATGGAATGTTTGGTGGCCATAGAGCCTGCAGGTCTGTCAGCGCCCCGACTCGCTCTCAGTGACAAGTTGGAGCTGTCTGGAGCGGCAAGAGGGCAGGTGGCAACCCTTCACTGCCAGGCCCAGGCGCACCCCACACCACACTACAGGTATTCCACATGAATATGCATTGAATATTCTTATCAGGCATTTCTGAGGCATCGGCGACGGCAAGTGTCATGTGGTATTTCATGTTTCGTCGCTGATACTTAATCAGTAACCTGGGCCAGTAACCTGTTTGTCAGAGCTGAATGACCTTTGATTGTTTGCAGAATACAGGCAGGACTATGGCAGTTTCGATCAACGGTATAATGAAACTTTATTACATTTGTAAGACATTTGATTGGTGAACATATTAAGCGAGAGTTGGTAAGGTACCCTGTCAGATTAAGGCTCCTGAGAGTGTTTGGGAGTATAGCTATTTATACAGTGTATGTGATGGCTCTAGAGCCGGTAGGCTTGTCAGCTCCACGCCTCGCCTTGAGTGAGAAGTTTGTGCTGTCAGGGGCGCCAGTGGGACAGATAGCGACACTGAACTGCAAGGCACAGGCACATCCCACACCACACCATGGGTAAGTTACGCATGTACGATACAGCAACTATACTCTTTTAACTCTAACCTGGCCTAAAATCAGCATCTCTCCATCTTGAATATTAAGGTGTAACAACAGATATACACTAGAATATGATGCTAGTCACGAATAAGTGCTATGAAAAGGATGTAGAGTTGCAGTATTGTCCATTTCTGCCACTGAGTTACGTGAAAAAAATGCAAAAAGACAAAATATCTGGGCTAGGTTAGAGGAAATAAGGGTATAGTAATACTTGCTGGCTGTATTACACCGTAGTCTCGAAACACCTAACAAGTGCACAATATTTTATCACAGGCCAGTTTACTTCAGATCAAGACAAATTCTAAATATCTCAGCTCGTGTTATGCCCCTGAAACATTTGTAAGAAAATTTTTGCTGCATTGCCATTATCAGGCGTAATCCATTACGAAATAGTAAATTTGTCTTCTGTGAACTGGACTCCAATACCCTCAAGCACGTGAAGCTATTAGCAGTGTTAGCATATTTGCCCGTGTCACTCGTCAGTATGGTATATTTATGACAGTTAAAATTCGACTGCATAACTTCATCCTCGCATCTGTCGTGCCTTAGCTTATCATTGGGATTGGCAGTGGCTATACGAAGTGGCTCCTGTGTGTGTGTGTGTGTGTGTGTGTGTGTGTGTGTGTGTTTTACTGACCGCGCCTGGTGTAGAGCCGGTGGGTTTGGCTGGTCCGAGGTTGTCTGTGAAGGAGAAGTTACAAGCTGCAGAGGCTGGCCAGGGCGCCCCAGCCATCCTCTCCTGCTCTGCCCAGGCCCACCCCGTCCCACAGTTCAGGTGAGAGAAGTCCTGCTACTCTTCAGATTCTCTTTTATTCATTCCTACAGGTTAGTACATTAATCCTCCTCCCACTCCTCACATTAAACCCAAACAGAGGACTTACGTGTTACTTCCAGACGATTTTATTTAATGCCGGGAAGAACTCGTATACTTAAAGGGATAATAAAAGCTATATCAAATCCCTCCTGTTCGAAAAAGTCACTCTATGTAGGATATTGTAATGTCGTCTGGCAGGAATAAAAATAAAGTAAAAACACGTCACCTTATTGGAAAGATTAAGTTCAAAACCATGAGATATTAATTCAGTATTCAGGTGTGTGAGAATGGTCTGTATGGAAAGGTAAGTGATGAGAATGACAGTTTCGATATCGGAGAACTGTGAGTCGTTCAAATGGAAGTGTTATGCCCACTTATAAAAAAATATTGTTAATGAAGAGGGTTGTACCTTTCAGTAAACGGAAAATCAGCATATGAGTATAATCCCTCCGTTAGAGGTGTTTGCTGGCGATCGCAAGAACAGGATGACAATATGTACTTTTCAGCATATCTGTATAGGTTTTTGAAGGTATGGTAGGATTTTAGAATGATGATTTGGCAGAGATGATACGGTATTCTGTAGATAATTCACACATCTGATCACCCAGTAAATACACCACACATCACAGTTCGGCTGTATTTCGTGTAAATAGTTTATTATTAAATCCGAAACGTTTGTAAGGACACTTCTATGGCCTTAGTGTCATCATGCGTGGTCCGTCATTAAAAGAAAACTTATGTGAACTGGACTTAGTATTGCCTTCTAGGACGCAAACTTCACCACGTTATTGGCGATATTTACCCAGCTAATAGTACTTAAAACCCGCATCCTCTTTCTTGCACCCGCATTAACAATCCAGTTGGTATTGTTTATGCAAGTTGACATCCGTTTATAACCTTGTATGGTATATGTGTGTGTGAGTGCGTGTTTTATTAAGATATTGAGTTAGTTACTGACCGTGCCTGGTGTAGAGCCGGTGGGTTTGGCTGGACCGAGGTTGTCAGTAAGTCAGAAGTTTGAGGTTGCTGAGGCTGACCAGGGCACCCCAGCCACCATCGCCTGCCCTGCCCAGGCGCACCCCGTTCCGCAGTTCAGGTCAGACCTCCCTTACCATTATTGTGAGTATCCTGTTTTCCATTACTTAGGTTAGTCAGCCATAGCTCGTAATATGTTAGGTGATTTTTCTCTCTCATCCATTTCAGACTCTATTTTTCTTCGTTGTTGTTAGTGTGTCATGGCTTGCAGTTCAGATGAGGCCAAGCCCACTCCAGACCTGCTTGCCTTTCTTCCCTCCTTTTGGTTAGTTTGCTATAGCATGTTTTGCAGTTCGAGTGAGATCTTTCCACGTCACACATGCTTGCTTCTCTTTCTTCATATTAGTGACTGTGTTACTCCTGAAGAAGTCTATGAAGGCGCAAGGTACAGGAAACCTATTTAACATTTTGGCATTTTCTCTTAGTACCCCATAATTTTCTTCTGTGACGTAGCATAAAACAGTCTGATTTTAACACAGCACTCAAGTAAGTCAAGGTTGTCTGAATTAAACTGAGTACGCTAAGGTGTGAGCAAGACCATAACTTTTGATGACCTTTTATGGAACACCCGTAATTGTTAGATGTGGTCATCTTGCATCCCATGTTACAGATATAGAAAGGTCAGGCGTGTTCTTTCATTATTACATTCATCAGAAATTATAATAAAAAATTAGGGGCTTGTCCACACCTGTGCATTTATTAAAAAAAAATAAAAGACCTAAGTCCTTGATGAATGACCTGTGTGGAAGGTGAGTGATGGTTATAGCGGAGCAAGGCGTCATATCAATAGTAGCATATTAAAGCAAACACAGTACTCTTTTCACCTTATCCGCAGGGTTTATGAGAAAATATGGAGGGATTTAAAGCTTCTCATTTGGAAGAGAAAGTAGATGCTATGTAGGTATTTTACTTGTATTTTCAAAATCTGTGCACCATACCTGTGCACTACATATTAGCATAGTCCCTGCGTACATCACGCGTTGTAACCTCTCATTTCATGTTACTTTTGAGGCGATCGTGGGAAATTTGTAACATTACCAATCAAGGAAACTTGCATAAGTTGGGGGTGTTCAGCTCCCAGTAAGTCAGGACGTTCAAGTTTCCATAAAATTTACATGTTCGGAAGTTATATGACTAAGTACCCACATCCCCTTTTTGTCTTGTTTTGGAGTTTGTTTGTGTGTGTGTGTGTGTGTGTGTGTGTGTGTGTGTATTATACTGACCTAGCCTGGTGTAGAGCCGGTGGGTTTGGCTGGACCGAGGTTGTCAGTGAGTGAGAAGGTTGACGCCGCTGAGACCGTCCAGGGTGCTCCAGCTATCCTCTCATGCTCCGCTCAGGCTCACCCCGTCCCGCAGTTCAGGTGAGACTTTTCTTATCGCAGAACCCTAGATCTTTCTTCCCTAAAACTAGTGTTCCATTACTTGGCCCGCAGTTCAAGTGAGAGAATCCATACCTCATTCCAGATGAGTTCATCTTCCTGAATTTACTGTAGGTTAGGGTGCGGTGGCACCTGCCAGAAACGTGATCGACAAGGTTAAACGAAGTACCGGGTTAGAGCCGCTGCAATATCCGAGTCTGGAGGTTAGACGGACTGTGAGCTTCGGTTCCTTTTGTTGATCACATGTTTGCAGCAAGTGTGGCCGCATCCTTAGTCTGCCATATCATGTCTCGCAGCTCAAGTGTGAGAATCCGTACGTAACCCCAGACGAGCTCATCTTCCTTCATTCATGTTAGTCTGAAGTAGCTTGTCTCTCAGAGTATGTACACAACTAGTCAGCAGTGGAAATGTCCTGTAGCTGTGTTTCCCTCAGTCTGTGACATTCAGGTTTTACAGTTAATGCACTGATTCCAGGCATCACGAAATTAATGGTTACTGGTTTTTGGCTCACTCTTGTTTGACTTTCTTTCGAAGGGACAGCATTTTGTAGGCATACAGCCTTTTAAGGTTAAAAAAAAAAAAATGTAATCGAGAGCCTCCTGCCTCACTGTACACAAGCTCGTATTCTTTTCATTTTTTTTTCATTCTTTCACAGTTCATTTAAGGGCGTCCTTATACTTGACAGCTAGCAGGGTCATCTTCGTTCATAGCATGTCCCAAGGTTCTGGTGAGAGCTTCCTTACCTTTCTTCACACCAGTTTTCTTATCTTCCCTAGTGCGGGTTGGTATGTCATGAAAGTTGCGTCTGTTGCTGCCTCTACTGGAAGAGTCGAAAAGGTCGAGACGAAGAATCGATTTTGTCGTTGGTCCCCTACCTTGCATCTTTGCTTTTTCTTTTGATGTGCCTTTTTTAACGACTAAACACAGTACAGTCGGACTTTAACACAATTCTCAGGTGCGCGCAGGTGAGTCAGTCCTTGCTTTACTCAGGGCTTTGAGAGAGGTAAGTGATGTGTCACTCTCGGTTTGTTCTCATTTGACAGATCTGTAACCCCTTTTCAGCTTAGCTGTCGGCCAAGTGTTGTCCAGTAAGACTAGATATTTTTGACTAGTTACCAGGGAGATTCATTCCTACCTCATAACTAAGACTCATCGAATATCACTCAATCGGGACTTAGAATTCGAGTTGTACGAGTGGTCTGTGGGTGAACATATATATATATATATATATATATATATATATATATATATATATATATATATATATATATATATATATATATATATATATATATATATAAAATCTGTTGTAGGTATGAGTGTATGATCAAGAAAAGTTGTTAAAAGTGCGTTTCTGAACATTATCTTAAGCGATTTTTTTGAAACATAGATGGATTTAAATCAGTTCATGTAGCGAAGAAATGTGGTACTTTGTGGATTGATGGTACTTGAAATCTGTAATCTTGTTTATTTAAAACTTTTGTTAGAGTGACGGCAGTGTACTTGTACTTTACAGTCCAGGTCAGTATTTTCTTAACATTTCTGGGGCTCCAAACTAATGACGAAGAGGGCTGTTATTGTTTGCATTCCTATACTCCTTCGTATTATGCAGTTAAGTTACATGTCTGGATTACCACATGATCTCAATTCCTTGTGCATCTGGATTTCCACGTGCACCTACGTGTTTGTATCCCTTATGCATTTGGAATCCCATTTGATGCATTGTGTTGCTGAGTTGCTGATATGTTGGTGTTGTTTATGTGTGTGTGTGTGTGTGTGGTAGAGCCGACGTCAACTGTGCGGCCGACAGTGAAGGACTCAGGCATTAAGCTCCTGGAGAGTCGCGCCAGGATCAGAGCCCGCGCTACCCTGCTGTGTATGGTGCAAGCCCACCCGGTGCCCGCCTTCAGGTCGGTCATATCTCCTCCCTCCCCCCTTCCTCTTCGTACCCACACTACCATCACCTCACTGAATTAGCAGTTTTGTCAGGTTCAGGCAATCTGACACTTGGAATCATGGTAATTATATCCACTGTAACTTCGTTCTTATTATTTTTAGTTGCTGCTTTCGACAAACAGCATAACTCTGAACACACTGTTTAGCTTGCAGCGGAAAATTTCTTGCATCTCTGCTTGCCGGGTAACAGAATATTATCGCTTCGCGATACCGGTTAAAACTTCATATTGCGTTATGATCTTTGTTACTGATGCAGCATATCAGAACCTGTTAGGCAGTGCTAGTATATATTACGAAAAGTTTATTTGAAGTGCCTACAACTGGCTATATATATATATATATATATATATATATAAATATATATATATATATATATATATATATATATATATATATATATATAAATATATATATATATATATATATATATATATATATATATATATATATATATATATATATATATATATATATATATATATATATACTACCCTCCTCAACCCTGCTGCGGCCTCTTGTGTGCATAAGGTCAGGCACTAACTTGGATGGAAGTCACAATACTTACCCTTAAAAAAATAGATAAAAGGAAAAAATAAATGCTTTCCACTCAGTACCTCAGGCCAGCGTGAGACCCACTCGTAAGGACGGGGAGTTCTTAGGTCAGATGCGCACAGTTGGGGTAGGGAGGCCCACTGCCCTCACCTGCAGCGTCCAGGGCTCACCACCACCCTCCGTCAGGTCAGTGGGGTCATGAAATGAGTCGTCAGGATACACACGTGGTTCTTCCTGTGTGTGCCCTGCAGTTGCCATCATTTCAGTGATCCAGTGGAGTGAATTACATCGTCAGGACATGCTTGCTTTCTCTTCTCATTTTGTGCGTGTTATTGCCTTCAAGTTAGTGGTTTTCTGCAGTGAATTATGTCGTCAGCGCACAAATTGCGCTCATTTCTTCTTCTTTCATCTGCTCTCCTTTCCTGTTTCTCCTCCCAGTGTACGTTTGTGGTAGTGAATGGGTCTCCTCAGCAACTCCTCTCGCCCGATTGTGAGGTAACTTAATTATTTCCAGAATCTCTAGTTCACTTGGAACATATCCAAAAGCATTTTTAAAATCAGAGAGGATTTATAATTCATTCTCAGGATAACGAAGACAACACGTATAAATTCAGTATCCATATATTAGTATATTGATGTTATTTAACTAGTTTTAGTCTAGTAACATGACAGTGGCACAAATAGAAACGTGGACTTAGGGAAAACGAGACGCCAACAGAGACAAGCAAGGTAAATGTTGTGACGGCAGGGGAGTGTTGGTTGGTGTGCTGTGTGGAAGTAGAGATAGAATGATGGTGATGATGATAACCGGCAGAGACAAGCAAGGTAGGTACTGTGTGACGGCAGAGGAGTGTTGGATTGTGTGTTGTGCGAAAGTAGGGTCAGGATGATGAGGATTATTAGGGAAAAAAAAATCTCATCCAGCACCCCAGGCCAGCGTGAGACCCACCCGCAAGGACGGGGACTCGATAGGTCAGATGCGTTCCGTCGGAGCAGGGAGTCCCACTGCCCTCACCTGCAGCGTACAGGGCTCACCACCACCCTCCGTCAGGTCAGTGGGCTTGTATAGTGAGTTGCATCTTCAGGATATAGTCGTGGTTCTCCTGTCTCTCTTTGCTGTGTTAATTCTTTCTGGTCATTGGCCAGGTGGAGCAGTTCACGTTCCTAGGAGACTTATTCTAGCTTCTCGTTTTTCTCCCTATGTTGTGTTGATGCTTTCTTGGTGGTGATCAGCCCGAATGAGTCTTGCTTCTTCAGTCAAGGTAGGTAATGCGTGACGACAGGGGTGTATAAGGTTGTGCTGTATGTAGTGGCATGCAAGAGAGGGGTACTACTGTATATACCATCGTTACGTGTATACCCCAGTTCCCCAAGCCAGCGCCGCCCCCAGACTGCGGGAGTGGCCCATCCCTAGCTCAGTCCCCCAAGCGGACTCTCATGCCCTCGTCTGTAACCTCCAGGGCTTTCCCATACCCTCATACAGGTAATACTAAAAAGTATGTACTCTTCTTAACTTGGAGGAACCTTGGCACTTCGCTCATAGTGATTTATTTTATGTATTATGCATTATTATTTGTAACATATTGTTTTTAATTTGTATCAGTATGATAGACGAAAGTATTAAAGTTCCACGTGCAAAAAATAAATTGAACTGGTAAGGAAGAGGTGCCTGAGAGTCTTAGTTGTAACCCGAAGATCCCATGATGTAACGCAAGTACTATATTAGGACCACAGTCTAAGTAATAATTGGGACGGTGTTGTAGAGAGAAAGCGTATATGTGTTGGTGCGAGGTGGCGATGGCGCGAAGAAGTAGGGAACAAAATTTGAGGAATATGTGAAGGACGGCGGTTACTGAGTAGGGACAAAAACGTATATCATTCTTTCATCCCTAAAAAGATTCATAGTGAAGCAATACAGAGAGCGACTATTATTATACTTTTCAATTGTATTATGTCGCGGAAATTTAATGACAGAATCCAAGAAGTTACTTTGCTTTGTGACACGCATTTTTCGTAGTATTTAGCTGAGCAGTAGGCCGGTTATAATCTTTCAAGCTAGCAAAATAATTACGCATTTATTTGAAGCCAGGCTCAGTAGGCAAATAATGCATTTGCTATCCCGATATTCTGGCTGGTTTAGATTAGTGAGTGAGCGAGTGAGTGGCTGGAATGGAAATCTGAATTGAATGTAGGGAGTGAATACGTGAATCGACAAGAGAACTTAATAAAATATGGTCAACTGAATCACTGAGTTTTTGAATACATGAGAGAGCGAAAGAATCAGCCCAGTAAGCATTTGAATTAACAAATTACTCAGGTGAGGTCAGAAAAAAAAAAAAAACAGGCCTCGTGAGTAAATGGAACGAGAGAATTTGTGATTGAATTGAACGAGTGTCAGTAAGAAAGTGAGAAAGGCCAATTATATCCGACACCGGCCGTGAAAAATCAAATTAATAAATCAAGAAGTAAGTTGATGAGAAAGGATATGGGAAAGAAAAAAATCTTCTCGCCTCGAAAATCAGATGCCACGACCAGTACCACCCCGAAGCTTCAGGAGATTCCCTTCCCCGCCACCGTGTCAAAGGGCGCCACTGCTTCTCTCACATGCCGCGTCCAGGCCTTCCCCCTGCCCTCCTTCAGGTAGGCAGTGTGTGTGTGTGTGTGTGTGTGTGTGTGTGTGTGTGAGAGAGAGAGAGAGAGAGAGATACTAGGCCACACCCTGTCGGATCATAAAAGGACCATTTCGCTGTCACATCTGTTTATGCAATCTAGAAAAATTTTAAAATATCAACAACAAGTCCACAGTTTCATAGTAAAGTGTTTTCCCATCTCCTCTCTGTTCCATCACTGAATTGATAAACACTTGAGTATAACATAGTGGACTGAGGTGTATTTTGCCATTTATTTCTGGGTAATACTGTCCACGTCTGTCTGCCACATCATCTTAAGTATCTTCAAATCCAGCGGTAAGAAAAATGCAAGGGGAGGTGGATGGACTTGTAGTAATTGACTGTACAGAGCAAGTCTCGGTAAGATAGGTGCGTGAAATTAGGTCAGAGGCGGGCACTTGAAGGCGCGCGGATGGGAATGACCTTGAGGCGGGAGTGAACTAGGTCTGGTCATGAGGGGTCTCTCTCTCTCTCTCTCTCTCTCTCTCTCTCTCTCTCTCTCTCTCTCACACACACACACACACACACCGGCAGTAAAAAAAATATCGTGACTACTTCCTTTCTGGAGCACTTCTTCGTGGCTACAATCATATTCTAATGTTAATGTATTGCTATAACTCAGCATTCATGGTGGAGGGATGACAATTTTAGGCCAGAGTAAAATGAACAGAGTGTAGACAAATGGATCCTCTAGTATGACTTAACTTTGCTATCCACTGGACTGAAAGGGTTTGGAGAGAGAGAGAGAGAGAGAGAGAGAGAGATGCGCTATGGTTGCACAGATTTATAGTAGCAAGTTCGTAGTTAAAGCGTGAAAGCGTTCGCGATGAATGAAGGTGGTAGACAGTAGCGGAATGGACAGGCTTTTGCTTGTATGTTTAACCTCTTGTGCGCAGACCATTTTTTTTTTTTTACCATCTTAAAAAGTGTTCGTCTCTAAAAGTCTCCCCAAAACTGAAGAAAATCGTCTGGAGGTTGCAAGAATAAGCTAAACTAAGGTGTCATTGCATTGGGAAGGTGATCAGCACTGCCAGTTGTAAATAATAGAAATAATCCTCTCATCTGCTTTTCCAATGCCACTGTCTGCGGTTGGAAAAGCAGGAAGTAGGGCATGATCGCATCTGATATGTGGAACAGGGTTGTATGATGTAAGTAGTGGAAATAAATATAGGTACTTTTGTTATCAGTAGTTGGAGGGTTAACTGTGTGTGTGTGTGTGTGTGTGAGAGAGAGAGAGAGAGAGAGAGAGAGAGAGAGAGAGACAGACAGACAGACAGACAGACAGACAGACCGCTTCTAGTTTACGGAACTGCTTTGAAAGTTGGAAATAACAGAAATATATACCATACTATACAAGACTACCCGTCATCTGTGAGCCATGTAAACTGTGATAATAGTGTAAGATGAAAACTTGACTGTTATGTATCCATCCTGGATGACTCCCAGTGCTGGCTGAATGACATGAACTCAAGTTGTGACTCTAAACAACTTTTATTAATAACTTTTCCTTCTGCAATCAGTTCTTTCTGAAATTTTGAGTTTTCGACACAGACAGACGCACATAGATACATTTCGTATCAAAAATAATGATCATCGACTCCGTCTTCCTGTCTCAGAAAATACTCTGGCGATCAGTATTTACAAGGTTAATGACGAGAGAGAGAGAGAGAGAGAGAGAGAGAGAGAGGATGAAAGTTGTTAGAGAGGGAGAGGGGGGGGGGATGGGGTGAAGGGACATGGACATCGTTAGGGGAGGTCGGAGGGAGGGAGGGGAGAACTGATACGGGGATGGTGGAGGAGGGGGGAGTGCTGATGGCTGGGTTGGGGGGAGGGGACGCCCCGGAGGCTGCGTCAGAAGTGTCGTCACGAGACCTGCGGAGGGGATAGTGGGGTATGGGAGGGAGGGGTGTCTCAGTCCACGTGGTATCGATCCCAAGCCGTCACAACTTAAAGCCGCGCAACCACCTCCTCCCAGCGCGGGTCAACGGCTCCACCACACGTGCCAGTTCTTGTCGTTGTTTTCAAATTCCGGACCGGGTCTTTCGCTGTTTCATTCTCTGGCTACAGTAGCATACTTTTTCTTGCTTATTGTTGTGTAATCTGTCTAGGGAGCTTTTGTTTAGTGGGTAGCGGAATTTTGGGTACGTAATAAGGTCTCGATTTTGAGCTTTGAGTCTCGTATCGTATAGATATTCACAAACTTGGAGTGAATTGCCTTTCGTAACTGTGATTTGCTTTTTGTGGAATGACCCTTAAGGAGGGAATAGAAACTTTCCTTATCTCGTTCTTTCTGCGTCAGCGAATTTTCATTACAAGAAGCAGTCGTAAGTTTGTGAATGTGGATCTTGATTTGTCGTTCACAGGAAAAAAAAAATCAAATGTTTGAACAAAGAATATTCATGTTAACCCTTACCCACACGACTGACGATTTCTCCGGCTTATATAACGCCAGTCAGTTTTATTTGACACTGGGAAACCACTCTAAGTTTGAGCCAAGAAACTCGATTAATTGGCAGATCAGCTTTGCATTAAAATGTAGGTTAGCCAACGTAGCAAGTAGCCTACTGAAAATGTTAATTAGGATTTTAAACGGTAGATTAAAGCATCGGCCTGTTAATAATGCATAATAGTACGTTTGCCGAGATGTAATGTTAGGCCAGGTTAGTTTATATTTCTGTCGTGGTTATACGGTGAAGGGGTATGTGACGCTCATTGGCTCCTTGGTTACACACACACATGGCGGTGAGTGGTTGGTTAAAGTGTGCATGCTACTTGGTGTGTCTGGCCAGCTCCCGGGGGCCACGTTCAGCCCAAGTTGTCTGGAGACCGGCTGCAGGAGCTGTCTGGGGCTGCAGGGGATACTTTGACCCTCATGTGTGTCGCGCAGGCATTCCCTCGACCCACCTTCAGGTGAGAACAGAAAAACGTATGTCAGACTCGACCTTACTCTCAACACCACACCAACCCACCGGTGGTGGAGAGGGACACCTTCACATGGTGGCACCGATATAGCCAGGCAGCTCCACTTCAAGGATATACAAACGTCCCTTGACTCGCTCGCTGTTCCCCATAAATCGAGGATTGTGAACCACAGGAGAAGGGCAGCTTCAGCTTGCAGTCCTCGTTCAGATGAGGTTGGAGTCACAACAACACCCATCAGCCTGCATTGTTCCCTATCCCTAATTTTTTATAGCTGATTATTGTTTGGTTTCCATGTGGAGTAGTTAAGTATATTCCAACTTTTCACATATGTAAGTATGTATGTATGTGCATATGTATGTATGTATTATAGCGTCCATCTTGCACATCGGCCACCATAGTGAGCCATGACATGGAATGATGTGTGCCATGGGTTCGGCGCGGCAACCACATGACAATGGAGAAGTGGCCCAACCCCACCCAGTTCTACACAGTTAGTTATATGCAGTAATATGTTAGTGTAAGAGTGTCAGGGAGTGTGGTAAAATATGATTGTGTTGATTTTTAGTGCGCTTTGGCTTTGACATAACCTTGAGTGGGGTGCGATGTAACTCTTTGTCCAGCTGAAGACGATGAACTGGCAGGTATTTATGTAAAAAAGAAGAAAAGGACAAAAACTTAAGAAAACAACCTACTCAGGACAAGCTGCAATTTACGATTCTCACAATGCCAACAAATGGTGTATCTGAAATGTCAGCATACAGTACTTCCACAATACAAAAACTTCTGAACATGCAGTGCTCAAGGCAGCAACATCACGACACCTAATAACCATAGCTTATCCTAACACATTTTAGCGTGGTAGAAATTCATGAACATACACAAGACATCAACATTACGGCTTATTGTAATAATTCTAGTGTATGAGGCCATACATTACAACATTTTGGTGTGTTAGAGCCTATGAGTCGTGTTGGCCCCAAGGTGACGAGGACGAGAGTACCCGGTCACTGTTGACACTAAATCTTCTGCTTCACTCTTCTGCCCGGCTCAAGCACACCCTCCACCACGCTATACGTAAGCATTAATCACCTCATTCGGAGGACTGTTTTTTATAGTCTCTTTATCCCTAGACGGTTTTATTCAGTTTAGGAATACATATTAGTAATGAAAACGTTAATGTAAGCTAGTCAGGTCAGGTGCGGGTAAGGGGATGGGTCTATTATGATGTGGCAGGGGTAAACCAGCTCTGCTGTCGGGCCCTGCTGCGGATCTCACTCATTGCACTGCGCAGTTGACCCTTGTGCGGTGTGGTGCGGTGAGGTTCTGTCCCTTCTCCCCTTTGGGGCTAAGATTCGAATGAATGTGTTTGAATGGATGAGTAAATGGGGAGTGTGTCGTCCTGTCTCGGCTACCTTCATTTCCTTGGGGGAAGCAGCCTAGGTATATAGATAGATAGATAGTATCTAACTCATTCATTTGCTTCTCCTAAGCTGGACAGTAGCCTCTGAAAATAGCAAGAAGTTGAATAAGAAAGACGCCACCTCGGTAAAGAAGTTACACAGTAAGCTTACAAGGAGTAAATTATATTTATAAATTGTGTAGTTACATAAGTACAACAGTAACCACTTTCTCTGTAGGTGTTGACCCTGCGAAACTTGTTTGTAAGATGGTGAATGGACTTCGAAGGTTTGAATAATGTGTGAATAATTGTGTGGTCAGTTTCACAGGGCTAGCTGTTGATGCTTCTCTTATTCTCATGTTTTTAGTTTCCTTGTTTTTGGATACTGTTTGATTCCATCTTTAAGATGGAATAAGAGCCGGGAGCATTATGGAAGTGAACTGCTAGTGTATGTCACAGTTTGACGATTTTTAAGCGCAAGTATAATAGCATATAACCCATGATGTAACCCAAGAACCATGGGATTATAAGTGGGAAATAAAGTCTAGAATTAAGAAAATATGACTGACTACTTAAGCTTTTCCTCGTGAATTAATTACCTTATATTATGGCCTACCGCCCAAATCGGAGTTTAAATTTCGTGCACGACCCGGCCGGATCAAGATTTCGTGGATATATTTTGCGTGGATCACTGTTATTATTATTATTATTATTATTATTATTATTATTATTATTTTCATCATCATCATCATCATTATTAATTAAATCCCAAACATACAAGCTCCTGGCCAGGGTATGTCCTGGGTGTCACTCTAACAGTAAATGTTTGGCCCTTAATCAGAACCAAAGAGTCGGGTGCCACCGAGAGTAACTGGCAGTCGACTTTTGGAAACCAGCATCGAGGCCTCTAAATCAGTATCCATTTTCTGTCAGGCCCAGGCTCATCCGATACCCAGCTACACGTAAGAATTATTTCATACGCCATTTTCCTTATATCTCTTCCTTCATACACGAAGGCATCACTTTATTCCTGTACTACCTAATGAGTTTGTTCAGCTGAAGGACCTCGTACTCTAGGGATTGAGAGCTTCCTTCTGCCCTTGGTCTTCATTTTTTTTTTCTTATTGTATGCCTACTTTTGCTGCTACCAGCTTAGGGGACATAGTTGTGAAGGGGTAAATGAAAGTTAGATCATACTCTTCGTTTCTAAAGGTGACTTGTTTCTAAGCTGAGTAGAATTGCCTGGAGATAGGATGAATAGATTTTAAAAAGTCATTATCGAAGTGAAGGTGTTGAAGCTGTGAAGACTGATGTGAGCCAGGAATGATATGGATACGACAGTTGTCAGTCTTCATCCCATGGGGAAGACCTCGCGAAGTACAGATTGCGATATTGTGTGGCTGTAATAAGTACAGATACCATTGTTGATCTGGAACTTATATTTAACAGGTTTGCAGTGAAATGTGTAAGTATACGAGATAGTGTTTTCCTAAAAGTAATTACCATATAATTATAATACTTTATAGAAATTCATCCCTACTAACGCCTATTGCTTGTCTTCTGTTATAAAGTCTACGGTTTTTACCATGTTATATTCATATTAATCTTAGTGCGGAGTGGCCACGAAATTACGTTACTCCCAAAGGCCAAGGCGACTTACTTTGTTATGAGAGTGGAGTCTCATACATCCAATGGATGAAAGAAACTAATTATTTTGTTATCGTGCTGTTGTGGGCAGTTGATAGAAAGACCGTACTGCACTGTGCGTATCATGTGAAGAATCTCCCTAGGGATAACTGGTCATTGTGGCCACCCTGTGTGATATATATATATATATATATATATATATATATATATATATATATATATATATATATATATATACTGTATAATATAATCCCATTATTTTTCAGCTTCAGAGAATACCTGTAGTATTTGTCAAATATTGAATATTTCCTCGGCCACTTTGGTTCATTGTTACAATAGTAAGAGTGGCGTAATTTTGCATTATAATTAAAAAATGAAAATATCCAACCTTTGCAACCAGGTTTTCAGTAATATCTATCTATCTATCTATCTATCTATCTATCTATATATATTCATATATTCTGATGAACTGAGTAAGACCCGTTATTTGTAGTTAATTATGTAACCAAACAATATTAGTACTGGTAATTACTAGCACTTTATAATGGTTGGCTGATTCACACTGCTCACTGGTGCAGATGGAAAGCGGAGACAGTTTGAATTGCATTCCTTCTGAATATCAATCACCTTAAATCGTTCATGGTAATATATACATTAATGAATAACTTTAAATTTCTTTAGCAAATAAAAGTGCTTCAAGTTAACAGTTACATTTAATTAAGATATTCATAGGGTAGAGAGGAGACAGTTTTCAACCTGGGTTGCCGACATTGTTAGCCATGTATGAGACGTGGATGTTGAAATGTATTACTCAGTCCCATCTCTTGTAGTGGTGGTTCGGGGGCGCGGTAGCACAGTGGTAGCGCGCCGGACTCGTAATCGGGGGATTGTGAGTTCAAGCCTCGCCCGGGCTGCCGTGCCGGGAGTGGTAGCTCGCTCCTGTA
Source organism: Coenobita brevimanus (assembly GCF_032717465.1). Classification (NCBI taxonomy): domain Eukaryota; kingdom Metazoa; phylum Arthropoda; class Malacostraca; order Decapoda; family Coenobitidae; genus Coenobita; species Coenobita brevimanus. The sequence goes on from NC_136978.1 coordinate 10,183,443, forward strand.
ACCCTAGCGGGGCTATATAGTCCAATACAGGGCTTAGCTCGGGAGAACTCCATTTCTCCCATATGTAGTGGTGGTTTAATTTTGAATATTGATGCTGTGTAAGGTTTCTTTCTTTCTTTTTTTTGAATCTGGATGTTTCAGAAAATGCAGTTAGGAAGATGATCGAGCGATGTAATATCTAATAGGGCTCCTTGTTCACAGATGGTTCAAGTTCTCCGAGAATGGCCGCAAAGCTCCCGTGGAACTTGGTGACCGTGTGAAGCAAGTTGGAGGCACCCTTATCATCCGTGAAGCCAAGGTGGATGACTCTGGGAAATATCTTTGTGTTGTGAACAATTCCGTTGGTGGAGAGAGTGTGGAAACCGTTCTCACTGTTACAGGTAGGTTGTGCACCTGTCAGTTTCGATGGGGTAACGTTAAGTCATAGCTCAGGGAAAGTTCTTGGAGTACATTAGTTAGTATAGATAACAGGAGGCCTGTTGGCCCATGACGAGGGTATGTGTTGGGAGGGAATAAAAAAAAAAGTTAATTATACTAAGGTCAAACTAACGTGTAAGAGAAAACTAGAGAAAAGAGGAAGATTCTCCTCCACCCACCACACCATCCGATTAAGCCGGCAGAAAAAAAGATAGAAGAAACACCATCCTTGTTAGAAAGAAAAATGATGAGACTTTTTATAGCAGCGGCAGAAGAGGAACAACTTTGCACCATGTAATCTGTATTCTACTGATCTGTAAAAGAAAGTGCGTACACAATCGTCGAATGTTCTCAGTATTAGTTATAGCCTATTGTCTCAAAATATTTGTCTAGAAGAATATTTTAAATGTACCGGTATCAGTATTTTTTTTCACTAACTACTCTTGCTGGTAGCCATTTCCATTGTTCTACTACGTGAATATTAAAATAATTTCTTCCTATATTAGTATTGCATCTCGTGCCCTTGAGTTTCATTCATTTATTTCTCGTCACTGTCATTCTGTATTTGAAATGAATAATCATATATAACATCATCAGATTTTTTAGGAATTTTAAATACCTGTATTAGATCTCCTCTGAGCCATTGATGTTTTAGTTTTTATAGTCGCTCTTGCTGGGGAAAATTTCACAGCGAGGGATCATTTTTGTGGCTCTGCGCTTCGCTTTCTCGAGTCAGTCTTCATCCATAATAAGATTCAGGGACCATTGCTGCACGCAGTATTTTAGGTGTGTGTGTGAACTGCAAGTCATCCTAATGTTTTAACTTCGTGGGCAGGTTGGTGGTCAGATGGATGGAGTGGGTGGGGTAGGGACTGTAGGGTGAGCGAATGGGTGAGGTGGGTTTGCGAGGTGGGGGGTGGGAGGTGTGTGAGTGAGTCGGGGGGTAGTGTGAAATGAGAAGGGTGGCATGGTCGGCAGAGTGAGTTGGTAGGGTGCATGGGATGGGTGAATGGCCAGAGAGGTTGGGAAGGTGGGTAGGTAGGCTGAATTGGAAGGATCGGCAGGGTGGGTGGGTTGGCAGGATGGGTATGTGTGTGGGTGGGTGGGTGGATTGTGGCTTTCCAGAGGACAAGGCAGGAGACAGGCTTATTGGCCTGCTCCATGCTGCCCATATTGTCAGTTGCGTATTCTCTCTTTCTTTTATTCTTTCTTTCTTGTTTAATTGTGGCAGACACTTCTACCCTTCAGGATTAGCTGGTTCCAGCCAATCATGGAAACAGTGACCAGCCTATGGCCTAGTTGTGTCTGCAAGGTATTGGAGCAACGGCTGAAAACCCACTTTTCTCCCACTTTTCACGTTTTGAGCTGTAGAAGCATAATTGATGATCGTAGAAAGCTATGATTTCTTTAGGTGTAATCTTGAGGTCATTCCCTATTGGAAGTGCACCATCTTTTTTTCGCTTCTCACCTCTAGTTTTCGAGTGGCAACCCTGCGAAGATTGGCATCAATGTCCCTTGCAACCAGTACCAGTTTTCAAAAATGCTGCTCTACTTCCGCAGTGGCTTGATGGTATTGAATGAAAGTTTGCATGCTTATAGGAATTGACGAGCACTACAACTTTCTTTTGTAAACCAATATGCGACACTGGCCAGGTCAGGAGTCATAGGTCATCAAATGTGAAAATGGCAAAAATAGATAAAATCATGAATATGCTCATGTGAAATGCTAATATTGTGAAGAGTATTAAGCCAGGGCCATGATTCTTGGGTGGAATGTTGCACTGGAGCATGTTCATACAAAAATGACAGTGTCGAAGCTCACTTCCAGTCATTGCCAGCACCTATAAGTTGTACCTCTGGTTAGTAAGTCCCTTTCGGGACTTTGGCGAAAGCTTTGCCATTGCACTTGACATCTCAAAGGCTTTCGATCGAGTCTGGCATAAATCTTTAATTTCCAAACTGCCCTCCTACGGTTTCTATCCTTCTATCTGTGCCTTCATCGCTAGCTTCCTTTCTGGTCGTTCTATAGCCGCTGTTGTAGACGGCCATCGTTCTTCTCCTAGATCTATCAACAGTGGTGTTCCTCAGGGCTCTGTCCTATCACCTACTCTCTTCCTTTTATTCATCAATGATCTTCTAAGCTGTACATCTTACCCTATCCACTCATACGCTGATGACTCCATCCTTCACCTTTCCATTCGGTTCCCGCAACGCCCATCTCAACAGTTACTTCAACAAACAAGGGATGAGGCTATGGCACACCTAATGTTTGACTTGGCTCGTATCTCTGACTGGGGTAAAAATAATATGGTTGTTTTTAATGCATCTAAGACTCAGTTCTTACACTTATCAACCCGACAAAATCTTCCACAGGTATACCCACTAATGTTTAATAATATTCAGCTTAATCCTGCATCATCCTTGAACATGCTTGGGGTTTCATCTACTCGGGACTTATCTTGGAAAGATCATAATTCATCTCTTGTAAAATCTGCTTCCAAGAGATTGGGTGTGCTAAGCCGACTCCGCTCTTTCTTTACCCCTGCACAATTGTTGACTCTATACAGGGGTTTTATCCGCCCCTGCGTGGAGTACAACTCTCATGTGTGGGAAGGCTCCCCACATACAGCTCTTCTCAATAGGGTGGAGTCAAAGGCTTTTCGTCTCATTAACTCTCCTCTTACTGACTCCCTTCAACCTCTGTCTCTTCGCCGCACTGTTGCATCTTTATCTCTTTTCTATCGCTACTTTAATGGTCACTGCTCCTCTGAACTGTCTGCTTGCATTCCTCCACCTCTACGACGGGCGCGTAGCACCCGTCTGGCAGCAAACTCTCATCCCTTTTCTGTCCAACTCTCTAATGCAAGAGTTAACCGTTACTCCCAGTCTTTCATTTATGCTACAGGTCAGCTCTGGAACTGTCTCCCTCTGTCTGTATTTCCTGCTGCCTATGATCTCCAGTCTTTCAAATGCAGTGTGTCCAGGCATCTCAAAATGATCGGATCTTGAATTTGGCTCTCTATTGTATTTTGTTTTTCTCTTGGAGGGAACTGTAACTGCGGGCTCATGGCCTTTGGTTCCTTCTTCCTCGCATTAAAAAAAAAAAAAAAAAGTTTGAGTCCCTGCTAAAGAATTTTCATCTACAAATGAAAAAATCATCAGTAACATTAGTGTACTGTCTACAGGACATTAATAATATACTGTATTTGATAAAAGCTTATCTTTATGCACAGATCTTTAATATTAGCCATTCAAACCATACCAGTTAACTACATCTCACACAGTGTTACCAGATCAAATGGCTCATGGCGTAGAGGCTTATCGAGATGAACTTCTGCTGTCAGCTGTACCTATTTTCTCTCATGGACATATTTTCTCCCCATAGGGAATCACCAAATCACCACATGTACCTGTTTTCCCCTGTAGACTATTTACCCATGGACTTATTTGTACTCACTGCATCATTTCTTCAAAAACCTATTTCCTGTGAGCATATTTTCCCACAAGGACCTGTTACCAGCATGAACCCATTTTCCCTCTACCCACCCATCCACTTACATACCTAAAACATTACCCTATAACCCATCACAGAAATAAGGATGATGACAGGTGATTCACACACACACACACACACACACACACACACGCACACACACACACACACACACACAGAGGCATAGTGAATTTAATAGTAGAGATTACTGTATTGAGTTATGCAGATACAGTATTTGATGTAGAATGGTGTTATCATAGTAAAATATTCTATAATTCACATATGGCTGCTAAAGTTAACATCTTTGATTCCTATGCATCCTTTGTAATTACTTGGTTAGATTATTTTAATAATGTTCACTTTTCATCAATGTTTGAAATAAGACAGTGTACTTTGGGTGTCATAACCCTTGACAGTGTTGGTGGAGGAGTGGAGGGGGGGGGGGGATTGGCTACTGTAATAATTATTCCCTTGTACAAAGGAAAAGGGGGAAAAAAAAGAAATGTGTGGTAATCATAAGGGCATTTGTATTCTTAGTATAATAGGAAAAGTGTATGGTAGGATAGTTATTGACAGAGTTAGAGAAAGAACAGAGAAATTAGTTGGAGAAGAACAGGGAGGTTTTAGGAAGGGAAGAGGTTGTGTATATCAGATATTCATTCTTAGATCTTTAATGGAAAAGTTTCTAGAGAAGGGAAAGAAGTTGTATGCGGCTTTCATGGATTTGGAGAAAGCATATGACAGGGTGGATAGACAAGGATTGTGGAAAGTGTTAAGAATATATGGAGTAGATGGGAAGTTGTTGAATGCTGTGAAGAGTATGTACGATGGTGCGAAGGCTGCAGTGCGTGTGGATGGTGAACTAAGTGAATTTTTCTCTTTGAAAGTTGGGTTGAAACAGGGATGTGTCATGTCTCCATGGTTGTTCAGTCTGTACATGGATGGGGTAATAAAAGAGGTACAGTACAAGGTAGGGTAGTGGATGTTGGAGTGGCCCTGGTGAGAGAGGATAGTGTTTGGAAACTCCTTGTACTGTTGTTTGCAGATGATACTGTGTTGTTGAGTGAAGACGAAGGGGAGCTGCAAGGCTTGGTGGATGAGTTTGGGAGAGTGTGTAAGAAACAGAATCTAAAGGTGAATGTAGGGAAGAGTAAAGTGATGGTCTTTGAGAGAGGTGAAGTCAGTGAATGTACAGCGAAGTTGGATGGTGAGGAATTGGAAAATGTGAGTACGTTTAAGTACTTGGGTGGTGTGATGAGTAAGGATGGAGGTTTGGAAGGTGAAGTGCTTGAAAGGGTACAGCAGGGAAGAAAGGTTGCTGGTTCTTTGAAAGCAATGATAAGAAACAGGGAAGTGAGCATGGAAGTGAAAAAGTTACTACATGACAGTATTGTGATACCAACTCTAACGTACGGAAGTGAAGCTTGGACGTTGTTGGAAGGACACAAGTCAAGAGTGAGAGCAGTGGAAATGAGTTATTTAAGAGGAGCCTGTGGAGTCACATGGAGAGACAGGCTGACGAATGAGGATATAAAGGAGCGTTGTGGTGTGGATGTGGATGTGATAGGAAGCGTTATGAGGAACACACTGAGGTGGTTTGGCCATGTGGAGAGGATGGAGGGTGAAAGACCGACGAAGAGAGTGTATGTGAGTGAGGTGGAGGGGGGAAGAGGGAGGGGGAGGCCGAGGATGAGATGGAGGGATGGGGTGGAGAGGTATATGAGAAAGGGGGGTTTGAGTTGGGAGCAGGGCAGTGAAATGGCGGGGGACAGGGCGACTTGGAGGCGATTTGTTTGTGGCCACCCCAGATGGGATTGAGGCGTCTGGCAATAGATAGATAGAATTTTTTTGTGGGTAAAATTTTAAGATCTGACCAGTTTGAGGCTATAGTCAGTGGGTAATGAGTGTCCAAGTATATTCTAAGATTCAAGATGCAGTAATGCCAATATCATGATTTTTTAAGCATGTAAGATAAGTGCGTACCACCTTCAGAATCCTGCCTGAATCACAAGCTCTAGGGAAGCAAATTTTCTGTTTTCTTGCAAATGAGATGAAAATATTTGCAAATTAGGTCACCATATTTCAGATGTTCCTATATTGTTAAACCACACCATGAAATGAAGCCACAGTAGCTGAAAATTGCCATGTGATAAGTCTTGGGGCAATATTGCAGATTTAGCAGTTTCATTATTCGTCAGTGTGATGAACACCGTCAGTAGATCGCAAGTGAATTGCTGTGTCGTCTAAGTATGGTAATCTTTCAGTTACCTGTCATATAGTGGTCAATGGGGTGTTGGATAGTGTCACAGGGTTAGTGAAAGATTACCCCCAAAACCCCCTAAAGGGGGACTAAACCCAATTAAAACCCTGTAACTGCACTAAATAACTGTTCAGAGATAGAAAAATTACCCATAACTCCCATAATAAGCATGATACAACTTAATTGTATTATAAAGCTACCAGGAAATTGTGTTTGATTGATAAAACGAATGGCTTCAGTTTTTATTTCTGGGCTTCCCAGGGAATTTTCCTTGGGAAAATTCAGTCATTTGCCATGATGGATATGCAGGATAATGCAGCAGTGGAAGTGCTATATTGAATTTTAAAATGAGAATAATAAAGGTTACTTTCCTGCTTACTTTCTGAATGATCACATGTGTGAAATATTCATGTCCCTCATATTAATAATTAATATATACGAGAGGGTCTGGTTAAGACCTATGGTAGGTCCTCCCCAGTGGTTTATTTCCATGGGTAATAAATGTATTTGGGGTGTCAACTCCACCCCCAGTCCTCCTGCATTTTGAACACTGCTTACCAAGTATTGGTGGAAAATCAAGGTGTGATGATGATGACGATGATGATGATGATGATGATGATGATGTTTGCTCACCTTCCCAGCCCCGCTGAGTGCCCAAGTAGAGCCCAGTGTTCAGACAGTGGAGTTTGGTCGTCCTGCCACTTTCACCTGCACCTACCGAGGCAACCCAGTCAAGTCTGTGACCTGGCTCAAGGATGGTGCCCCTCTAAGTAAGTGCAAATGTATCAGTGACAACATACTTAGTTAATTTTCAGTCTTTCTTCTGCTAAGCACTTACTGTGGTGCCATTCCTTCATATTGGTATCTTCATCATTTCATTTCAGACTTGATAAAATTGTTCCTTGGGCAAATACCCCTGAGACTTTCCTCATTTTTTAAAAGGCCTTTTTAAGGGTTTATGTTATCAAGAGTCAAAGCATAATATTGTAAAATATTTGTTCACCAAGGTCTGTCTGATCGAACAGACTCATTGACCTCAGGTAAGCCCTTGCGATAGACAGCATCTAACCAGGGTCAGACCAGTGCCATTCCCACAGCAACAGTAAGTAGTTTGGCACCTAGGTGGATGCTGCAGCTGTTCCACCCTGAGTGCACAGCACCATTATGTGTACGCTTCTCATCAGCTTCGTAGTGTATGTGAAGTATGACAACAACAATCCATGGAGTTTACCATCTTTTGTGAAGAGGGTGTACTGTTGCTGTGTGGGGATCATCCCTCATTCGATTTGGGATCTCCTAACATTCTCATGAGAATGTTAGCAGTCTTACTTTATTCTCTTTTATAAAGCATTTTGATCACTTTATTCGTGCTTCCCCATGACAATTTTGTTTAGCTTTGGAGAGACCTTTTATTGTAGGAGCTTAAAGATGATTCAAATCCATCACTGTGATAGGTTTCCCCAAAGCAAAATTATTTGGAGATAAGTTTCATTTCATTTCGTTTTTGAAGGTCCAACATGCTTGCATGCATTGGCCTTGGTCACTTAATGGCCGCTGTCCATGTTGCTCAATCTCTGGCATCTTCCCTATTTAGTCCCTTATCCCTGAAGCCACACTCAGTGACCTCACCCCAAGCCTTTTTTGGTGTATCTCTCACAGCCCTACCCCCAACATTAACGCTTCTTACTTCCTGCATGCAATTATCATCCTCTGTCCTCTCCACATGCCCAAACCAACTCAGTCTGTCTCTCCTCATCACAACACAAGTACATTCCAGTCCCATCCTACCTCTCAACTCTTCCATAGTAAACCTAGCCACCCTTGGCCTCACACTCATGGAGACACTGCACATCCACCTAATCATTGCCATTTCTGTACTTCAGAGCCTGTGAATATCTTCTTCCTTTACTGCCCAGGCCTCACTACCATACAGCATTACACTCCTAACACATGCCACATAGAAAAATTCGTTAGCATGGAGGGAGAGCCCTCTCTGTGTTAGGAGAGGCAACAGCTCCCTGAACTTCTTCCAACTGCTCCTCACTATAGCCACAGAGCTAGCTCCAACCTCACCATCACGTAAAATGTCTCTCAAATAACAAAATTCTTCCACACATTCAAGAGATTCACCAGCAGGCTCAATCCTTTCTTGTCCAGCAATCTCTTCAAGCACTCCCCAACATATTACATATATGAAATCAGCATTATCTCGCAGTCTGCTTCTAATATCACTACATCTCTTATGCACCCACTTATCACAAACACTGCACAAGATAAAATTACTTCCCAAGCCCTTGTGGCAAATCACAGATGGCCATTCCCCCTCTTCATTTACAGTACTGCCCCCAGCCCTAGATACCATCACTTTTGTTTTATCTGGATTTACCCTTGTGCCCCATACCATTTCTCCACTTCCTAAATCTATCCTCCACCTCCCTTTCATTCTCTGCATTCAACACCAAATTGTCAGCATACAACATCTCCCACAGGAGTCCCTTTCTGAAGTCACATGAGAGAGCTTCAAGTACCACGATAAACAAGGGGCCCAAGACTGACCCCTGATGCACACCAACATTCACAGAAAACTCCTCACTCAAATTTCCATTCACCCTTATCAGAGTGCGGGATGCCACATACATGGCCATAACCACCCTATCCAGCCACTCCTTAATCCCAAGCATTTTCATCACCCACTCCACCACCCCTCTAGGGATTCTGTCAGAGGCCTTCTCCAAATTAACAAAAACAAAATACAGTTACCTTTTCTTTCCCATATATTTTTCCTGAAGCTGTTGAACAATGAATATGGCATCGGTAGTTCCTTTGCGTGGCATAAACCCAGACTGCATCTCATCAGTACTCGCTCTTTCTCTAATCAAATATTCTAGAACTCTCTCCATTACCTTCATTATCTGGTCCAAAAGCTTTATGTCATTATAATTTCCTCTTTCCAGGGCATCACCCTTCCTCCTGTGCACTTTTACAATTACACTCTTCATTTAATCATCTGGGACAACACACTCATATAATCATATCAAATCAGTGACTAACCCCATTCCTCTATCTCCCGAGACTTTCAGCATTTCAGAAGTCAACCCAGACACACCTGCTTCCTTCCACACCTGCATCCTGCCTATTGCCCTGCTTACAGTAGCAGCGTCAATCAAAGGCCAATGCCCAGACACTGGATCTGTTGGCTTCAAACCTTCCCTGTCTCAGTCAAACTCCGCAGTCAACAATCAGATGTGATAGTGTAGGAGTTTGTCTACCCAGTATATGATACCTCCTATGCTGTGTAAAATTATCCATAGGAAGCAAGAACAAAATGTAAAAGATGTCATTGTCCTGAAGAGAGTGATGTACCATATAGGTACTGTACTTGGTAAGCATTGTTTTGGATTACTAACCTATTTTTCAGCATTACAGTCTTGCTCTCTGAACTCATGTATACAGTATGGTACATTTTGCTTTTTTTTTATATGCAGAGAGTTAAGCAAACCTCATCATTCTTTAAGTTTATGCTGTCATTTGTGCTGAACCATCTGTAAAGAAAGTTGTTGCATAAGACATTGAATAGAATTAATACTGTATCCATCCATCATCCAATCCTACATTGCCCCATGTGGAGCGTAGGAGCCCAGGGCTAGGCAATTGGTCTCGACATTTCAGGTGAGAGTGATTTCATTTGCAGAATTCTAAATGTTCTTTTTTAGATTCATTACAGTAAGTGTTGATACAGTAAAAACTACTTTTTGTTTGTTAGTTGTTCTTTTTGTTCTGACTTTTTTTTTGGATGGGGGTGGGGAATGCTATCCAGGTCATATATGAGCCAGTGGATACCCAGAAATATTTTGAATCCTATACAGCTCATCTCATATCATTTCTTTTTCTTCAGATCACAAGGAGGCTGTGCTGCGTATTGACAGTGTTGGACGTGAGGACAAGGGAATGTATCAGTGCTTCATCAGAAATGACCAAGAATCAGCTCAGGCCACTGCTGAACTCAGACTTGGAGGACGCTGTAAGTTCTATAATTTTGTATGTCTGTGTAGTGTATCTTTTTCATTTTTTCTTTGTTAACTGTTTGAAAAAAAGGGCAGTAATTAGCACAGTGCAGTCCCAGTCTGGCATGAAAGCTCTCCTGTTTTTCGTTCAAACAATGCTCATTATAGGTTAGGCTTGTGCCCTAGAAATGTTACAGCTTTGTCCCAACAGCTGATGCAGTAAACCAGGGTAAACTAGTAGAGCATTTTCATAGTCAGCAGTGAAACTTTAATATCCATTTTACTTTTGTAGTCTAATACAAATGTGTATGTGTCTGTGACATTCCATAACAAGTCCACTGTAGAGCTGAACCTTCTCCCTGATGGGAGAATGATAGCCCAATTTAACCCTTCCCCATCCGGGTGAAGTTTGAATTGGGAAGGGGTGTCTGTAGGAAGAGTAGTGTGTGTACAAGTGGAAGGGTTTTATTGGTTATGTTTATGTGTAGCAGACTCTGTTGCTAAATGTAGTAAAGAATGCCAGAAAGGCTACTTATAAAGAAGACTTGCTGTACTGTGTGAACTAGAGATGTGCCGATACAAGATATTGGCTGATACCGATACCCACTTTTCATCTGATACCGATACCGATACTCCGATACTAACAAATGGCCGATACTTTGCTGATACCGATACTTTTTTATTTTGATTTTATGTATTTGATTTTATTTTGATTTATTTGATGCTGGTAGCATGAGTGTTGTTACTGCAGGAGCAATATAGTAATTGATATATAATATTAATATATGATAATGTTACATCTATCTATCTATCTATCTATCTATCTATCTATAGCCCGACGCCCTAATCCCGCAAATGGTGGCCACAGACAAAACGCCTCCAAGTCACTCTGTCACCCACCATTTGACTCCCCTCCCCCCAACTCACCCCCCCCTCCCTCATATACCTTTCAACTCCATCCCTCCACCTCATCCTCGGTCTACCCCTCCCTCTCCCTCCCTCCACCTCACCTACATACACCCTCTTAGTGAGTCTTTCATTCTCCATCCTCTCCACATGTCCAAACCACCTCAGTGTATTTCTCCTAATCTTTTCAACCACATCCACATCTACCCCACAACGTTCCTTCTCTTCTTCATTCGTCAACCTGTCCCTCCACGTCACTCCACATGCTCCTCTCAAGTAACTCATTTCCACTGCTCTCACTCTTGACTTGTTCCCCTCTTGCAAGGTCCACGCCTCACTTCCATACATCAGGGTAGGGATCACAATACCATCATGCAGTGACTTCTTAACTTCCATACTCACCTCCCTATTTCTCATCACTGCTTTCAGTGTACCAACAACCTTTCTTCCCTGCTGTACCCTTTCACGTACTTCATCCCCCAAAGTTCCATCCTTACTCATCACACTACCCAAGTACTTGAATGCACTCACATTCTCCATATCCTCACCATCCAACCTCACTGCACACTCTGTGACTTCATTCCTCTCAAACACCATAACTTTACTTTTGTTTACATTGACTTTCAGCTTCCTCCTCCTACACACTGTCCCAAATTCATTCACCAAACCTTGCAACTCCCATTCGTCTTCACTCAACAATACTGTATCATCAGCAAACAGCAACACCGGAAGCTTCCAAATCTCACCCTCATTCATTAGGGCCACCCCCACATCCACTGCCCTACCTTGCACCTCCTTTACAACCCCATCCATATATATATTAAACAGTCATGGAGACATCACACACCCCTGTTTCAGTCCCACATTGAGATCAAAGAACTCACTCAGCTCACCATCCACTCGCACCGTAGCCCTAGCTCCCTCGTACATACTCTTCACAGCACTCAACAATTTCCCCTCCACTCCATATATTCTTAATACCTTCCACATACCTTGCCTATCTATTCTGTCATAAGCTTTCTCCAAGTCCATGAAGGCAGCATACACTTTTCTTCCCTTCTCTAGATACTTCTCCACTAAACATCTTAGAACAAATATCTGATCTTCACACCCTTTTCCCTTCCTAAATCCCCCTTATTCTTCTCCAACTAGCTGCTCTGTCATATGCCTAACCCTATCAATGAGTATTCTACCATATATTTTACCAGTCACACTAAGAAGGCAAATACCCCTATGGTTACCACATACTTCTCTCTCCCCTTTTCCTTTGTACAGAGGAACAAATATACCTGATTTCCAGTCCTCTGGAACCCTTCCCTCTTCCCAAGCCAATCTACACAACTTCCATATCCACTCCACAACAATCTCACCCCCATACCTAAGCATTTCACCATCATACATATAATTATAACGTAATATAATATAATATAATGTAATATAATATAATAATTATAATGTAATATAATATAATATCATAACCGTCTGTTTATCAGTGTCATGAAACATGAGTGTCATGAATCACATGATAAACCAGAAAAGTATCGGAGCATCAGCCATATTTTTACCTTGCCCATACCTATACAACAAAAAAAAAGGCCGATACTGCTGATGCCAACACCAATACCGATACTATCGGGACATCCCTAGTGTAAACTGTACTTTTATTAATGAGTTACTCTTCTCTATTCACAGTTGAGCCACCCCAGCTGACATACACCTTTGACACTTCTACCCTGCAACCTGGCCCCTCTGTGTATCTCAAATGTGTGGCTGCTGGAAACCCCACTCCAGAGATTACATGGGAACTGGATGGAAGTCGTCTCTCCAATACTGAAAGGTGAAGATTTATCTTGTGCACTGTAGTATTTTTGTGGAGAAAACACTATCATGTACACCAGAGTATAACACTCATTATTTATTATTACAGTATTACTGTACTTCTATTATTATTGTATCCAAGTTCTCTACCCTTATAGTGCTGATAGGGCAATACAGCTTTGGATGAAGATGGATGAATGAATGATGTAGGTGTTTGCAGTGCACATCATTATGAACTTGGTATTTGTTGGGATGTCTTTAATGCTCTTGGCGAAAGGAGAGAAAAATTATTACTCGCATAATCCCTGTAGGCCTGTCTCTAAAACAAAGTTAGTGTGTGGTTTACTTGGTGTAAAATATAAGCATTCTGCATTGTCCTGGGAATACTCCACCTTACTGATGACAGACATCAGTATGATAACTTTGTTCTCAGTCATTAGTGGCGGACTAAAGCCAGCAGGAGGTTGTCATGTTAAAATGAAATATGCTGTTGTGGAAAAGTAATGTCTTCTTGTAAAGAGTGAAAATGCAGTACTTCAGTGTTGTTTTGCATACCTGTGTATGTTACTGTAGCCTTTGAAATGACACAAAGCTCCTGTCTAAGGCCCCTGGCCAGTTGTGTTTTGTGACTTAGTGTACTAATGGTATTTAAATTGTGTCATTGGATGAAAGTTAATATGCAATAGTTTTCCAGGGTTCCTTATTTTAATTTTATTTTACTCATATTTCAGAGGTAACACAGCTTGTTAAACTCAGTTTGATATTAATATTGCTGGTTTAAGAACAGTGTAATTTCTCTGGCATGTGCTTAACAGGCAGTCATATTGTTAAACTGTAAACTGTGTGTGCCCTATCATGCTCACCTTTGCTCTCTGATCTGTCTGCAGAATGCAAGTTGGACAGTATGTAACTGTTAATGGAGAAGTTGTGTCTCACCTGAACATCTCTGGTGTGCTAACCAATGATGGTGGACTCTATGCCTGTGTTGCATCGTCCACTGTGGGCTCTGTTAAACATGCCGCCAAGCTTAACGTTTACGGGTTGCCTTACATCAGGTATGGATGCAACATTTGTTTTATCTCGTCATTATGATGACTGATTATTTTATTCTTGCTTCCACCAGATGATTTTATTCAGTTTGGGAAGAATCTGAAGCAGTGAAGGGGATGATATAGATCATACATAATTCCTTTAGAGTGAAATGTTTCCCCTCAGGTGAATATCATCATCTAAGGAGAGTTTGCATAATATAAAGAGGATATCATTGGGTTCAAGGGATTAACCCTTTCACAGTGGGCAGTTTCTCCTAAGCTGATTGTTTGTTTGATTGCCAGATTATAAGAAAAAAAGATGTCACATAATGGAAGGGGTTAATGACCATAATTTCAACCCTTTCACAACAAAGGATATCTTATAAAGTCTGTCTGTCTATCTATTGCCAGATGCCTTAATCCTGTAAGGGATGGCCACAAACAAATAGTCTCCATGTCACCCTGTCCCCTGCAATTTCACTGCACTCCCCCCCTCCCACACCTCCCTCTCATATACCTCTCCACTCCATCCCTCCTTCTCATCCTCGGCCTCCCCCTCTCTCTCTCCCCCTCCACCTCACTCACATACACTCACCTCTTTAGTCTCCCACTTTCCATCCTTTTCACATGGCCCAACCACCTCAGTGTATTTCTTCTCTTTCTGTCACATCCACATCCACACCACAACTCTCTCTCACTTCCTCATTTATCTGTCTGTCTCTCCATGTACAATAGCTCCACATGCTCCACTCAAATAACTCATTTCCACTGCTCATACTCTTGACTTGTGTTCGTCCAGTAAGGTCCAAGGTCCACTTCCATACGTTAGAGGTGGTGTCACAATACTGTCATGCAGCGACTTTTTTACTTCCATGCCCACTTCCCTATTTCTTATAACTGCTTTCAAAGAATAAGCAACCTTTCTTCCTTGTTGAACCCTCTCAAGCACTTCATCCTCCAAACTTCCATCCTTCCTCATCACACTACATGCATACTTAAATGCACTCACATTTTCCATTTCCTCATCCTTCAGTCTCACTGTACATTCAGTGACTTCATTTCTCTTGATGCCTATAACTTTACTCCTCCCTTCATTCACCTTTGAATTCCATTTCTTACACACTCTCCCAGGCTTATTCGCCAAGTATTGCAACTCTCCTGTGTCTTCACTTAACAATACAGTATCACCCGCAAACAACAGCACAGGAAGTTTCCAGATGCTGCCCTCTGTCATTAGTGCCACTCCAAGATCCGCTGCCCTACCTTTTATCACTTTTATAACCCTAGCCTTATACAGATTGAACAGCTATGGAAACATGACATATCCCTGTTTCAATCCAACATTCTAATAGATAAGTTTGCTCAGTTCACTATCCACATGTACTACAGCTTTAGCTCCCTTGTAAATATTCGTCCGGCATTCAGCAACTTCCCATTTACTCCATGTATTCTTAATATTTTCACATTATGACTGGTTGTTGAATGAAAAGTTGACTGGAACAGGAAAGGTTTAGAGCCAGCAGATCCAGTGTTTGGTCCTTGCCCTCTGATTGACGCTGCTACCGTGAGCTGGGCAATAGGCAGGCTGCAGGTGGGGAAGGCAGCAGGTGTGTCTGGGTTGACTGCTGAAATACTGAAAGCCTTAGGCAGTATAGGAATGGGGTTAGTTACTGACTTGCTGAATATGATTATATGGGAGTGTGTCGTCCCAGGCTGTTGTCCCGGATGATTGGCAGAAGAGTGTAATTGTAAATGTGTACAAGGAGGAAGGGTGATGCCTTGGAAAGAGGAAATTATAGAGGCATAAATCTTTTGGACCAGATAATGAAGGTAATGGAGATAGTTCTAGAAGGTATGATTTGAGAAAGAGTGAATGTTGATGAGTTTGGGTTTATGCCATGCAGAGGGACCACCGATGCCATATTCATTGTTTGACAGCTTCATGAAAAATATATAGGAAAGAAAAGGGATGTGTACTTTGTTTTTGTTGATTTGGGGAAGGCCGTTGATAGAGCCCCTAGGGAGGTGGTAAAGTGGGCAATGAGAAATCTTTGGATTGAGGAGTGGCTGGTTAGGGTGGTTATGACTATATATGTGGGTGCTTACACCCAGGTAAGGGTGAATGGAGATTTGAGTGAGGAGTTTTCTGTGAATGTTGGTGTGCATCATGGATCAGCTTGCACCCTTTGTTGTTTATCATGGTACTTGAAGCCCTCTCACGTGATTTCAGAAATGAACTCCCATGGGAGATGTTGTATGGCGATGATTTGGATTTGATTGTAGAGTATGAAAGAGAGGCAAATGAATGATTTAGGAAGTGGAGAGATGGTTAGGGACACAAGGATAAATCCAGATAAAACAAAAGTGATGGTATCTAGTGCTGGGGACAGTACTGTCAGTGAAGAGGAGAATGACCATATGTGATTTGCCAAAAGGGCATGGGAAGTAATTCCATCTTGTGCAGTGTTTGTGATAAGTGGGTGCATAAGAAATGTAGTGGTAGTAGAGGTAGACTGCGAGATAATACTGATTTCTTGCGTGTGGTGTGTCAAGGAGAGCTTGTGGAGATTGTAAGGCATGAAAGGATTGATCATGCTAGTGAGTCTCATGAGTGTGTGGAAGAGTTTTGTTATCTGGGAGACATGTTATGTGCTGAAGGTGGAGCTGGAGCTAGTTCTGTGGCTAGAGTGATGTGTGGTTGGATGAAGTTCAGGGAGCTGTTGCCTCTTCTGACACTGAGAGGGCTCTTCCTCCATGCTAAGGGATCTTTGTATGCAGCATGTGATAGGAGTGTAATTCTGTATGGTAGTGAGACCTTGGCAGTAAAGGAAGAGGATATTCACAGGCTCTGAAGTACAGAAATGACAGTGATAAGGTGGATGTGCTGTGCGTCCTTGTGTACCTGGCTGAAGGGGGCTAGGTTTATGATGAAAGAGTTGAGAGGTATGATGAGACTGGAATGCATTGGTGTTGTGATAAGGAGAGGTATATTGAGATGGTTTGGGCATGTGGAGAGGATGGAGGATGATAATTGCATGCAAAAAGTGAAAAGTGTTAACGTTAGGGGTAGGGTTGCAAGAGGTAAACTGAAAATGGCCTTGGACGAGGTCATTGAGTGTGGCCTCAGGGACAAAGGACTGAATAGGGAAGTTGCCAGCGATTGAGCAACATGGAGAGCTGCCATTAGGTGACCAAGGCTGATGCATACAAGCATGTTGGAGCCTTTAAAAATGAAACGAAACAATTCCCTGTCTATCCACTCTTTCATATGCTTTCTCCAGATCCATGATGGCCACATACAAATTCTTTCCCTTCTCTAGAAGTTTTTCAACTAAGTACCTCAGGATGAATATCATATCTACAGAACCTCATCCCTTCCCAAAACATCCCCGATCTTCTCCAATTAATTCTTCTGTTGTTTACCTAACTATTAATAAGTATCCTACCATACAGTATATATACTTTTCCTATTACACTGAGAAGACAAAATGCTTCTCTAATTACCACACACTTCTTTTTCCTCTTTTCCTTTGTACAGGGAAATAATTATACCTGACTTCCAATCCTCTGGGACTCTTACTTTCCTCCCAGGCCAATCTGCACATTTTCCATATTCATTCAGCTACCATCTCTCCCCCATGCTTCATTGTTTCACCACACAGTCCATCTGTTCCTGGGGCTCTCCGCATTTTGACTTTCTTCATTGTTTCCACTGCTTCCATCCTACTGGCCTCTTCCTCTCTTCTCACTTCCCTCCTTCTCCCAGCCATTCCCCAGCCACTTATACTCTCATTACTTTCATTCTCTTTGTTTAATGACTCCATAACCCTTAAGAGATGGGTGTTCACATATGCAGTGCAAGAATATTAGTGGTGACGAGACGGGTGTCCGCATATGCAGTCCCTCCATTTTTCAAAGTAGTGCGGGCAGCTTCCCATGCTCTATGGAGGAGTAGGATGACAATAACAAACCCCCCCAACACCCCCCCGCCATTATATTTTCATATATACATACATATTGGAAGCATATTATTCTCCATAGGTACCTGTGTGTAATAAATACATTCCGGTAACAGTGATGTGACAATGACGTGACAATAATGTGATTTGTGATATTATCATCATTATTATTATAATATGCAGTGTTCATTTTATTGGAAAACAGTGTTATATAATGGTTTTGAAAATGGTTTTGAAAACGTGTCAAGTGGGGTTGGTGGGGGATTAGTGCCCCTCCCTGTAAAACAATTAACTCTAAGCCCTTGTCCACCCCGTTTGGGATACATGGCATCTGGCAATGAATGAATGAAAAAAAAAAAAATGTATTTCACTGCAAGTGTGTAGTTCAAGTATTGCAGTACCAATACAGTGAAATATAACTTCTGCAGTGATCAGGCAGTGAATGTTTACAGTATGTGCAATGTTGAATAGTACCGGGTAATTATAATGTGCAAATTAGAGTGTGGTAAGCTCTGGGTAGTGGTCATGGGAGTGAAAAAAATGTGATTTTAGTACACCTCCTTCTAAAATCACCACCTATCCAGTGAAAGTTCACGTAGATTGCAGCATTTCCTCATGGAAGACCTGAAGGTATATGCTTTCTAGTGGTACCTAATTTTTTTACTCTAGGATTACTCATTATGTTTTTACAAAGGTTTAAATGTTTGTTACATTTGTCAGATTACGCCTGTCCTCAGCGTCTGTCACAACATGCAGACACCTGTCTTTGGAGGATTTGTGTTCTTTCCATCTGCTTACTTTTTCTCCCTGCTACACCATCAATCTACCATTTTTATCTTTCACTCCCCTACTTGCTTCTTTATCACCCTGTCTAACTCTCTTTACCTCCTTCCAGAACATTTTCATACATTCCCTCCACATTACACATAAATTCCATACAAATTCCTCATCCACTGTCTTCATACTCCCTCTTATTAATCATTTCACCTCTCTTTTGTTCTCTGTATATGACTCTCTCTTCCATCTCTCAACTTCCTTCATGCCTCTTCCTCCCATCCACTCACTATATGCTTTCTTCTTCTATGCCACAGCTTGTCTCACCATTTTATTCCACCATGCTGTTTCTTGCACCCTTTTTCGTCTTCTCATCACCCTACGTACCACGTCACATGCTGCACAGATTTCATCTGTGAATGTCTTGCATCCATCTTCTACCTCCCCCATCTGCTCCTAGTCATATTTACCCAATTGCTTCTCCAGTTCTCTCATATAGTCTGCCTTCTTTTCATCCTCTCGTAACCTTTCTACCCTCTCTGTATGGAGTACTTCTACCTGTCCTTCCCTCATTCTTTTCATCCATTGCACTTGAACCTTGACTTTCACCACCACCAAGTGATGGTCAGAAAGTCCACTCCCCCAACCTTTGTATACTCTTGCATGCATTACGTACCCTCTCATTCTGTCATCACACACACATTGCCATCCGTTCATTCAGTTCACCACCCCACCCTTCTCATCACTTGCCATGCATACATGTGGATCATTTTATGTCTAAAGAGGGTATTGGCTATCGCCAACCCCCTCCCTACACAGATGTCCACTAGAGGACTGCCATTCTCATCCGTTTCTGCAGGCACACCTCATTCAGCAGCAACTCCATCCACCTTCACATATTCTACTTTTCCATTCATATCTCCAATCAAAAACACTCTCTCATTCCCCTCAGAGTTTTCCATGCATGCTTCCACATTTGCCCAGAACTCTTCTTTCACTTTGCTTGCATAATCTTGCATTGGTTCATACATATACACAGTTTCCCATGTTTGTATTCCCACTTTCAGTTTCACCCACATAATCCATGAACCAACTGATCCATACTCTCATATATTCTCCTTCTATCTTGCACACAACAATGCATACGCCCTTTTTTGCCTTCTCACTCTCACCTATTCCTGTGCATATACCTCATCCATACTCCCACTGTCTGAGACTCTCACCCTTCCATCAAGTCTCAGTTAATCCACATACTGTATATCCACTTTTGCTCCCTGAAGCACCAGGACAGTCTCTCTCTTTCACCTTATCATTCGCACCCCTTACATTCCATGTTGCCATATGTACCATGTCCTTTGTCCGGTCTCTGGTCTTACCATGTCCTTTGTCCGGTCTTTGGTTGTCATCTGTTTGTCTATCCTGGTCCAAGGCTTCTTGTTTGTATTTTTAGTTAGTTGTTTTCTGGGAGGGGAACTCTCCCTTTGTCGACTTGCTTGTTGACACATAGG
The DNA here is from genome assembly GCF_032717465.1 of Coenobita brevimanus. Classification (NCBI taxonomy): domain Eukaryota; kingdom Metazoa; phylum Arthropoda; class Malacostraca; order Decapoda; family Coenobitidae; genus Coenobita; species Coenobita brevimanus. The sequence goes on from NC_136978.1 coordinate 10,203,613, forward strand.
AAACACATGTCGGTTGGTTATAAGGTTACCACCCAGTGTGTTAAATGATTTCCTGGTTTACAGGAAATCATTTGGTTTGTCACTCAGTGTAGAGTCACCCTGAAATAGAATACTGTACCACTACACCGAATAAGTGGATGATGGCCATCCCCACTGACCACTTCTCTTCTTAAGTAAATCAACTTATTTATGGTTAAGAAAGTGGTAATAAAAGATGTTTCCCCAGCCAAATAAACCTTTCTTGGGTTAGTATGAATAAAATAAAAAATGCCATCATGGTGAACAAGCCATTAAGGCAGACTTACCATGCTTGAAGTGATGATTTGGTTGATGCCTGAAAATATCATCATTGTACAACTGCATACAATATGTAGCAAGATTTACATTAACTGCAAATGCTTCTCTCACAAGGCATAAAAATTTCCATTTAGTATTTTTTACTCTTCATGAAAAGTATATCTGTCAGGTGCTAGAAATCATATGCTGTTATTAATTTTATCCTGTTCAGTTGGGTGATTCTTCATTTTATTTTTCCTATTACACTGATTTTATTCCCTTTAGAAGAAACTTTTTGAATTGGAAGATGTAGACATAGCCATCATTAACCGTTATTCTCCTGTATATCCTTCCTAATTTGAATACTTTCATTTGGAGGAATCATGGGTAAACTGAGCTGTAATGTTGCTGTAATGATGGTAATAATTTGGGGAGGAACACAACAAAGAAACCCTCACACAGTCTTATTTCGCCTCAGTCTTAGATCTTGATTCCATCTCAGTGTAATATATTGTTGTTGCATTAACCTCTTCAGTCCAGTTATGTTTTCTTCATTTTATTCTTGCAACCTCATGACAAGTCTGTTCAGCTTAGGAAACACCACATGTTTTCAGTGGGACAATGAAGGTATAATAATATCTATTCCCTCCTGATCAAAGCCACTGCTAAGCTGAATGAAACAGTTTGAGAGAAGTAGGAATATCCTTAAAGATACATCACCCAGTTAAAAAGGATTACTGTTGTTGTTGTTTGTGTGGTCCAGATATATCTGGATGTGACCCAGTGGACTTCAGGGTGAAGTTGTTTTTCTGCAGTTCACCATCCCTCCCTTTCAGGAAATAGGGAGGGATTTGAGGTGGTTTGTTGGAATATCTGGGCATGTTTGTGTCAACTCATGAAGGTGTCCCACTCCATCACCATAGGCACAAGTATTTTAGGTACAGGCAGTTGATCTTTTACCACTCATTTTTTAAGAGGTTCCACCAAAGCTAAATAAAATTTACTTACAGGAGTGAGAATAATATAATTTTTTTTTTTTTTTTTTTTTTTTTTTTTTTTTTAAGGTAGATAGTTCTGAATTGTTGAGACTGGAGAGCTTTGTATGTATGAACCCATATTCTTAGTATTTAGGGAGACTCTTGGTCCTTTATTTTCCTCTTTATTCCATTATGTACAGTCAGGGACAAAAATTATCTTGTACAGTAAAATCTCAAATTTCAATGGACATATGTACTAAAAAACCGCATCTAAATTTAAAACATCAAAATTTAAACTGAACTTCTTATGGGAAAAATCAATTTGGGTCCAGGGCCTCCCAACTTCACTACGTAAAATCATGATTTTTTTGCCCACACTCCCTATAAACTTTATGAACTATAAATGTGGTTAAGTAACTGTAGTTCTGCACTGTATTGCCATTCTGTACTGTAGTGTAGAATACAGCAAAATTTGGTACAGTTTGTCAGTATCCTGTCACAGTTTTTATTACAGTAGTTACAGCACACTCTACAGTACAGTACTAACCTTAGGTTATGGAATATTATCACTTGGCTGGCTGGTGTTGGTGGTGCGTGGCAGGGGTGGAGCACTTACTTGAAGTAGCCTCCTCTGTGGAGGTATCCAACCCAAATTCCTCAAAATGAAAATCATCCTTGAGAATCTGGACATCTGCAGTGTCAACATCTTCCTCCTTACTGTCTTGGATGGTTATATCTTGCAACACCCTAGTAATTGGCCTGAAGAAGGTGATAATCTTTGACTGTTTTTGCTTATGAAGCCCGTGACAGCATTGAAATTCGCGATTTTGCATCAAAAAGTGAGGTAGGCAGACCACTTCAAAATGCATCTAAATTCAAATCATTGAATTCTAAAGTGTCGAAATTTGAGATTTTACTGTACTTCACCATTGTACTTCTCACGTTCCTCAGCTGGCTAATATTCTTTAGAGAGAGGCCTGATATGTTTCTCTGCTCATGGATGATTCTCCTTGATGTGATGTATCAGGAAGGACAATAATGGGCATGCCCTAAATGTCAAGTAAATGCAGTGCATTCAACGAACTTTTTCCCTGACAGTACAAGTACTTTGTTACTGTTCTGTTTTCTGGTGATGTGAAGTTCTTGTGTAGTTAATGTTTCATGATTCATGCTTTTGTCCTTTATCTTAGCTTCTGCATTCATGCATATCCATGTAATCATGTAATTACATTTTGGATTGCATTTTTTTTTCTCCCACAGACCAATGGACAAGGTAGCTGTTGTTGCTGGAGAGAACATGGTTGTACATTGTCCTGTTGCTGGCTACCCCATTGACTCTATTGTTTGGGAGAAGAGTAAGTTTTATGATTTAGTATTATTTTTTAAATTTCTGATTTGTCTTTCCTTGTTTTTTGGATTCTACACACCCAGCCTTAAATGGGAAAAAGGTGCTAATAATAGCGATGATGATAGTGATGATAATGATGATGTCGATGATAATATTGTGTTTTATTAAGATATCCAGTACAATGCTTTATGATTTTGGATGACCAACAAAGCATATATAATGTGCAGGTTGCTCAGCTACTGTAAATCACAGCCATTTGTGAGGGAAAGGATATCTGATTTAGTAGTAATGTAAAAATCTTTTCAAATTCACATCGTAGCTGCATGGTCACCCAAAGAGTATCATGTGACTGGAAGATATTCACTGAGTAAACCAATTAGTTCTCCTACCCTGTTCTTATAGAAGTCGATACCAGTACAAATTATGCGAGTTGGCTATACATCAGGATTTGTAGAATCATCCCTTTCAGCCTTAGAGGTCTTTGTTAGGCTGACCAGAATTGTCTTGCATTAGCTTGAATGTAGCTTAACAGGCAGCACTGTGCTGAACAAGTTAACAGAGATACTTTCTAACTTCGTCAGCCTGAGAGCTCCTGGCTTGGCAAAATAATAGTTTGGTGGTAACTATAGAAATATACAGCATAGATTTTAAGAAGTCATTTCACTGAAAAGGTTAAAGAAGTTTAGGTAATATAAATGACAGGAATTGGGTTCTCTTAACCATATTGTAATGAAATCTGGTTGGTGTCCAAGGTGCTCATGTGTTTATTGGGCATGATTCTATGCAGATGAAAGTAGGAAATGAGGGACTTCGGGGTTAAGAAACTTGATTGGAAAACTGCAGGAGATCATGCAGCCTGGAAAACAGCCATATGGTGTATTATACATGTACAGTATATAAAAAAGCTGATCCATGCAAGCATGGAAAAATGTCATGCAAAAGATATGTACAGTTTGTGTATGATGTTGGATGAGAATTACCTCTCCATCTAGAAAGTGCAGTAGTCGCCTTGAAGGACACCTGCCCCAGTAGTAGAAACTACCAGACTGCCACTGAAGGTAGAAGTTGTTCTTGTGAACTCATGTCATTTTTTTCACTGAAAACCTGTCCAGGTCTTCCTCGTTATCAACAGGGGCTGCATTCCTAAGGTGCCATCAATACACAAATCATGTTGATACTGATTTCCTGATGGTCACCTTTATATAATCATTATATAATTTTTACGCAACCACTCATATGTTATGGTAATGTGATTCTTAAATATTAAAAAAGCATTTCCTTTATACATACCATTCCACAATACAGTACAGTAGACCTGTCCCAACTGCACTGAATACATACCGATACTTGTTCAGCTACGGGCAGCAAGAATAATGTTATTTATTAAAGGTGAGAGAGGGATGCATAGACAGAAATGAGTAGAGCCAAAAGCAGGTGACCACCTATATTTGAATGAAAACAGAAAAGACAAGCTGGCACCATCTGGTGAATTTTTACATAAGCATTTTGTTGTTTTCCACAGAAGGAACTACAGACACTATATATATATTTGTTATTTATTAAAAGTGTGAGTATGATTTGTAGACTGGATGGAAATGAGTAGAACTGAAAGCAGTCGACTAGCTATGACCATATGGTAAAAAAGAAGACAGGCTGACATCACCAGGTGCTTGCTCATGTAAGCATTTTATTATTTTCCGCAGAACGAGCAATAGACTAAGAATATTTCGTTATTTTATAAATGAGAGTGAGATGCATAGATGGAAATGGGTGGAGGTGAAAGCTGGTGACTGGTGGGTTGGTGAGAAGATGCCGCCATTGCCCACCTTGAAAGTAAATAATTCATCCATCCATCCATCATCCAATCCTACATTGACCCATGAGGAGCGTAGGAGCCCGGGGCTCGATAATTCCTTTTAAAAATATACAGTATATGTATAGAGAGTTGAAACTGTAAAAAAAAATTCCATTCAACAATGTGGGAGTACTGTAAATAGTTACTGTACTGAAATGAACTTCCCTTTTTCAGCATATGTATAGGGCATCAAATAAGGTATATGAATGTACTATTAATGCATACCATGCCTGACATATTTTATCAGTGCAATGGTGAATTCAAGCAAATCACTCTCATATGACTCACTCTACTGATTTTGGTCTCTAGATGGCCGCATGCTGCCCATTAATCGTCGCCAGAAGACGTATCCTAATGGAACACTCTTTGTTGAGGCTGTTGAACGCAACTCAGACCAGGGCCGATACACCTGTGTGGCTCGCAATTCTCAAGGCTACACCGCTCGCGGCAACCTTGATGTTCAAGTTATGGGTAAGTACGTAGTACTTTGGTTTCTCTTTACTGTTATCCTTTTGACCAGTGAAATAATTTATAGAATTTCACATTGTCATACCATGTTTTGGATACATGGAGTATATTTTTAAAGAAACTTTCAGGATTAGTATCCTTATCATTGAACTTTCAGAGCCAATATCCTTAGCACTGACTAACAGGCTTATTATGGAAGAGCCTTCTAAAACACTGGTCAAAAGTTGAAGAGTGAAAGTTTTGGCATTATTGCAGAGCAAAGTGGGACTAATGGATAACGTACCCATGCATAAACAGCCAGTCATGAGTCATCAGTGACATACACGCTGACTACTGGCAATTTCAGAGTACAGTAATATAGTAATATCTTATAGCTGAACTATTTTTGTCTTGTTTCAGTTTCATCTTGGCTGATATATTTTAACACATGATGATCTTTGAGAACTCTTGTAATGGGTTGGTATGATGAATTACAGAATTTTAATTGTTATGGATCGTTCAGTGAGATTTCTGTCTCAGAGAGTTCAAATAAAAAGCAGGAACATTGACCAAGTAAACCTTACTTTACATACAAAATCTCTTCACAGCACATCACATAATTAGGTTCTTTTTTATAATAAACAGGTGCACAATGGGAAACTCCTACCCAAATTAGAATCACTTACAGATTTATTCATACAAGATCAGTCAGATGCTTCTGCTAGTATGGTACACCAAGCCCTTGTTTTTCGATCGATCGTTATTCGACAGTTCGTTGTTTTGATGTTTATAAATCTATACCCTTTTTCGTTGTTCGACAAGATTATCCCCGCCATTTCGACAATTCAAACCGCGCGCAACCAGACAGACAGGCTGAGCTGCCCAGTCTCCTGTGCTCTGCCCAGTTGATTGGTTGCATCTTCATCCATATGCATTTCTGTTTGGCCTCGTGGAATACTACAACACCACCATGTATCCACCCAAGACCCCTACTATTACCCCTGTCAAGCACAGTCATGTGCTCACCAACCTGAATGAGTGTTTTGCCATCTTATGGTCAGGTGACGAATGTGTGAATGATTAATGTAAGCTCTTAATGCACGATACTGTTTTGGCCCCAGTTTTACGTAATGAATATCTTAGTTTGCAGTAGGTTAGGTAGGTTATAATTATTGGGGGGTGCTGTGGGTGAATCCTCCCAATTAGGTTTCAGCACTTTCAGTTAGGCTTCCACTGTTATTTATGGTTTTAAACTAAATATATTTGAGTTTGTTTGGTGTGATGATGTCATGCCCAGTCCGCGAGATTGGCAATGAACACGCTATCGAAAGCATTCAGGCGACTTTCTTTAATACCACTAAGTAGGTTTATTTCTTTTGTTCTCCAATAGTTTTTTTGATCGAAAATCAAATGTCAGTCATCTGAGATGTATGTAGTACTAAAATAATTTTCCTTGAGAACGTAGGTCTATAAGAAAACAGCTCAGATCCCTGTGTTACTTTCATTCATATTTACCGGTATTTTTTCCATCTTTATTGAATATTTTTTGAATGATGAAGGTCGCCAGGAACCTAATCCCCCTATTTCTTAACAGTCTTATGGGAAAAGTTGGTTTGTTATTCGATCAGTTCGTTATTCAACCACTTTTTATGGAATGCATCCCTGTCGAATAATGGGGGAGAGATGTACTAAATAGGAACAGTTATGCTACTAGGCTGCTATGTACAAGTGAATATAAATACAAATTCTTATGACTCAACAACTTGGAGTACATACATGATATCACTAAACTAAGGTGACGTGAACTGGGCAGGAATTGAGAGTAGTGAGTCTTCCACATTTAGTCACACTTGATATATCCCAGTAGCCATGCCTCATCTCCTCCACTTGCTTATGCAACAACAGCAGTATATGTGTTTCCAATCAGCTCCTAAAGTGGGCAGTCATTACAGGTCATTCTAATAGGCCTGGCTACTACATTCTATACAGTAGGCGTGGTCCTCGTCACTTGGGTTCGTCTCTGCCTTCATTCTCCCCTGGTAACTCAACATAGGTTAATCCTTATCATTGTTGATACACAGTGTTCCAAACCAGGTTGCAGCTGAGCCAACATTGGTGGTAATAATCCAGGGTCACCCAAGATTGGCCACAGCTAAGGTCAGCATCACACAGTCACTCAGATAGCAACATCTCACAGTTTATTGGAGATTAGTGACCCTTAGTGACCCCACATGGTCAATCTCCAGTTTAGTGGCCTGGTAGCAACCACTAACATAATGCATTAGCATTGTAATAGTACCCTGTATAGTAGTAAATTTTTAAGATAATCTTTGGTAATGTTTGAACAGAAACAGTTGAATTTCGTGCCTATGACTTGCAATATTTTATCTAGACTCTGCGGTAACGTAATTGAATATCCTGTGCAGTGCATCCCATCTTCACGTGTTTGCGTGGAGAGATAGTGCAGGAGATGTTGAAACGGAAAAGTACATTAACCTGTGGATGCATGGAAATTCACTGCTCACTCGTGCATGACTGGAATCAAACTGACCCCAGTGGTATTTTACTAATATCTGGCTCGTTAACAATGGTTGATTTTCTCAGGTTTTATTTTCCATATAATCAGAAGTTATTTGGAATTTAGAATTACCATATAAGAAATTTATATCAATATAAATTGTTTATTTGAACTTACAAAACCAAACAGACCTCTCCAGTATTCATCAACACAAAACAAAACTTAAGCATGAAATACATCTTGTTACACTGGGTTCATGACATATGAAATTGCTGCACACTGCACACTTCTGGCTACTTTTCTTGTCATTGATTCATGAACAAAACACATCTGGAACTTTTTCTGCCAGTTTCACGTGGATCCTGACTGCTTGAGGCCTTCAGTTGTCACGTCCTTAAAACGCAATATGATTCACTCAGCTCCATTCCCAGTTCAGCGAGAAATATACGGCATATACCGTCAACCCCTGCTATTCGCGGGATCATTACTTACGGGTTTGTATATTCACGGATATTCAGGGAAATTACTGTATTTTGAAAATGCATAGAAAGATATTTTCTGTTTTTCCCACAGCATCAGCTGCTCCGTTTGGTTCATAAGCAATTATTTTTACTTGTTTTCAATGAGAAATACTGTCTTTTACAATTAATCTGTGCCATTACCCTGTACAGTATTGATATGTGCTGTTCATCACAGGGCATCAGCACTCCACAGTACTCGGTGTTTCACGACACAAATCTGCTGTTCCTCTCTCGTAATGAGAGCTTGCATGTGATTGGCTCCTAGGGTAGCGTCACTTATTATCTGCCTACATGTCTTCTTTCTCCGTATCCTCTTTGCCATGCAAAGTGGGGAGACAGTCATCAGCCTGTGTGATTAATTACCGAATTGGCAGTTATTTACCGAGTTGGCATAGAATCGGCACTTTTAGTTGGAAAATATTATTAGTTTTATCGCCAGTAGGTTCATTGACACCTAATTATCTTTTATCCAGTAAAACAATTATGCTTAATACTGTATAGCTGTTAATAAAAAATGAGATTTCATAGCTAAAATGCACTAAAGTTAGATCATTCCCTTTCATTTCATCAGCACACCTTGACAAACATCTATTTTGCACAAATGTTGATTTAGAGTACAAATAAATGTATTTGCTTTGTAAATCAATATTTATACCTTACAAAAGTATGTCACAGCAAGTTGTCAAGCTAGAGGCAAAACTCTTCTGCTAACCTTAACATATTTCTGCTTTGAATCCCGATTTTTTATGAGTAGTTAATTTAAATACAAAATTTTGACCAGATTTCACATAACCCCTACCACGCTAATTCTTATCAACCCGATTACCTTCCCTGAGTCATTTTTTTTGGACTTTTTATTTTAATATTAACCCTTTGACTTACCAATGACGACCTGGGTCGTCATGCATTTGTCAACTTCTTACGTCCGTATGACGACTTTGCCAGTCATCTGGTGCAGTCGTTAAAGAAATATTTAGGGAGTCGTCATTTTTGTTGGATGATGGGCAAAAGTAGGAGGAGCTAAGCCTGCCACAGCTAGTGCATGCGTGCTCACTTGGTTTGCTTGGCTCACTGTGGTGTGAGGTTCCTCACAGGTAGGATGTACAGCTCTTGACCTCCCGCCAAACACTTATGCTCCTTTTTCTCGCATATATATATATATGCGGCGTTATTATTTAAGAAAATACAACAAGTAATGCAGTATTGGAAAGGAAATTTATTCTGCTACGTATTGAAGCAAAAAATATTATTACTTCTTGAATAGTTATTTTTTGGAAAATATTTTTCTAAAGGACAGTGTAAAACTTTAGCATGTCAGCTAACTTCTGCTCACTTCTTTTGCATTTTATTTTGTATATATTGTCCTTTTGGACAATGTACGACAGAGCAAAACTCTTCATCTTCAAAATGAGACCAAAATGGCCTTTCTGTGACAAACAGTAACTCTCCTACGAGCGTTAGAAATAAAATACCTCCACGCGACTGTTTAGAAAGCTCTCGAGCAAGAGTTGCGCACATAGCCAGAATTTACGCTCCTCCCTTTACGGGATAGGGTTAAGTTAACTTTTTGTCATCAGATCAAGTGTTTCTGAGCTCGAACTGTTCAGCACCCTTTTTTTTTTTTTTTTTTTTTTTTTTTTTTTTTTTTTTGCCTCTTGGGTCGGTGTGAGGGCAGCAATAAGTAGCCAGCACCGTGGTAGGTAGATGGGCATGAGTCCGCCATTGCTGGACTACAAACGAGAACTGAATTACTGAATGTGCGGTATCTGGCAACTGTGGTATGGCAGGGTTTGGCAACAGCTCTAATGATGTACAGCGAGACAACATTCCCATGGAAACCACTGACACTTCCTCGTGCTTGAAATTATGGCGCCGAGACCCATTGCCTCATCTGAGGTGGTAAGTGTGGCCAGGGATGCCCTGCATAATGCCTCATATGAGGCAGTGAGCATGGCGGGGGGTAATTAGGTGTATACGTGAACCTATCTATCTATTGCCAGACGTCTCAATCCCGTTCGGGGTGGCCACAAACAAATCGCCTCCACGTCGCCTTGTCCTCCACCATTTCACTGCCCTACTCCCAACTCACACCCCCCTCTGTTGTATACCTCTCCACCCCATCCCTCCATCTCATCCTCGGCCTCCCCCTCCCTCTTCCCCCCTCCACCTCACTCACATACACTTTCTTCGTCAGTCTTTCACCCTCCATCCTCTCCACATGGCCAAACCACCTCAGTGTGTTCCTCATAATGCATCCTATCACATCCACATCAACACCACAACGCTCCTTTATATCCTCATTTGTCAGCCTGTCTCTCCATGTGACTCCACAGGCTCCTCTTAAATAACTCATATCCACTGCTGTCACTCTTGACTTGTGTCCTTCCAGCAACGTCCAAGCTTCACTTCCATACGTTAGAGTTGGTATCACAATACTGTCATGTAGTAACTTTTTCACTTCCATGCTCACTTCCCTGCTTCTTATCACTGCTTTCAAGGAACCAGCAACCTTTCTTCCCTGCTGCACCTTTTCAAGCACTTCACCCTCCAAACCTCCATCCTTACTCGTCACACTACCCAAGTACTTAAACATACTCACATTTTCCAATTCCTCACCATCCAACTTCGCTGTACATTCACTGTCTTCACCTCTCTCAAAGACCATCACTTTACTCTTCCCTACATTCACCTTTAGATTCTGTTTCTTACACACTCTCCCAAACTCATCCACCAAGCCTTGCAGCTCTCCTTCGTTTTCCCTCAACAACATAGTATCGTCTACAAACAACAGTACAGGGAGTTTCCAAACACTGTCCTCTCTCACCAGGGCCACTCCAACATCCACTACCCTACCTGTACCTCTTTTATTACCCCATCCATGTACAGTTTGAACACCCATGGAGACATGACACATCCCTGTTTCAACTCAACCTTCAAAGAGAAAAATTCACTTAGTTCACCATCCACATGCACTGCAACCTTCGCACCATCATACATACTCTTCACAGCATTCAACAACTTCCCATCTACTCCATATATTCTTAATACTTTCCACAATCCTTGTCTATCCACCCTGTCATATGCTTTCTCCAAATCCATGAAAGCCACATACAACTTCTTTCCCTTCTCTAGAAACTTTTCCACTAAAGATCTAAGAATGAATATCTGATCTACACAGCGTCTTCCCTTCCTAGAGCCTCCCTGTTCTTCTCCAACTAATTCTTGTTCTTTCTCTAACTCTGTCAATAAGTATCCTACCATACACTTTTCGTATTATACAAAGAAGACAAATGCCCCTATGATTACCACACACCTCTTTTTTCCCCTTTTCCTTTGTACAAGGGAATAATTTTACCTGACTTCCAATCATCCGGACTCTACCTCCCTCCCAGGCCAATCTGCACGTTTTCCACATCCATTCTACTACTATCTCTCCCCTCTGCTTCAGCATTTCACTACACACTCCATCAATTCCTGGGGCTTTCCCCAATTTAACATTCTTCATTGCTTCCACAATTTCTGTCCTACTGATTTCTTCCTGTCTTCTCACCTCCCTCCTTTTCCCAGCCATTCCCCAGCCACTTATACTCGCATTACTTCCATCTTGTATGTTCAACAATTCCTTAAAGTGTTCTCTCCATCTGCTCCCTTTTTCTCCCTTCTCCACTAGTAATCTACGATTTTTATCTTTCACTCCCCTGCTAACTTCACTTCCACCCTGTCTTACTCTTTTCACCTCTTTCCAGAACATTTTCTTACAGTCCCTGCACTTTACACTCAAGTTCCTTCCAAATTCCTCATCCACTCTCTTCTTACTCTCTCTTACTAATCTTTTCACCTCACTCTTTCTTTCTACATATAACTCTCTCTTCCGCCTCTCAACTTCTTCCACGCCCCTATTTCTCATCCATTCATTGTATGCTTTCTTCTTTTGTGCCACAGCCTGTCTCGCCTCTTCATTCCACCACACTGTTCCTTGCACACCCCTCCCTCACCTGTATGGTGATAAAATTATAATATTTTCCAATTAAAAGTGCCAGTTCAGTAAATGACCACTGATTGGGAATTTCATTGCACCTATCATATGCCACCATGCTCATTCTCTCTCAGTTCATCTAGTGAGTTGTGCATCCACATGTGTTCTACCTGTTATTATGGCTATGTTAATCAACACCATTCTTTATCCCTGTGAAAAATGGGTCCAAAGTGTGATGCTCATGGTGCATCTGCTGCTAGGGAGCCTAAGTGACAGAAGAAAGTGATGCTACTGGAAGGTAAAGTGAAACTGCCGAATGATTCGTGAGGGGCAGTCATTCGTGGCTGTCGGGTGCCATTTTGGTGTGAACAAGAGCACAGTGTGTTGCATCATCACTTGGGTGAATGCAGCACACTGTACCCAGAAAGGCTTGTGAATCATCCTGTACTGTCATTACAGGAAGTATTAATGTGCCATAAAATGCATTTACAGGTCTCATAGTAGGTCTGTAGGTAATAGGAATAACTAAAACATTGAAATCAGTGACTTTTGTGGTAAGTTTGGGGTATTCACGAAATTCAGCATTTACTGGGTGTTCTGGTACATAACTCCCGGGAATATTGGGACCTGACAGTATGACTTTTGTTCTACATGTACAGTGGGAAAACTTCATTGTATTGTACCAATGTGTTGCAGTAGGAAAGATCAAGCAAATTGCACCACACTACCACATGCCATCATTTACTCATGTATTTTACACCATAGGTGGCAACCTGTTTGTCCAAATGATTGACCCCACCTTTGGTGGTGTTGTAGTAGTGAATCACCTCGGGTTTCTTATCTGGAGACTTATGCTGAGGTGACAACACAAATATGTCTTTGTTTTGCTTGGCCTGATTGGAGACAAGTTGTATCTGATCTTCAGTGTACACAAACGTACTGCTGTACAGTTCACGGTGTTTTGTGTTACGCAGCTCTTTTAGAACTTCTCTTCAGTTTTGACGTATTGTCCCCACCAAGGATAGAGACTTCATAGACAATTCTCTGGCCATTTTGATGCTGGTGAAAAAGTTGACGGTAGTAAAGTTTCCTCCTGAATTATGTATAAGTTTCGACAACTTCATCACCACGTGTGTCCCCAGCATGTGGGTTCTTTCTTCCTCTCGTCCTGTGTATACCACAATGTTGGATATTTAATGTGTTTTTGCATCAGCAGGAATCCAAAACTTGAGTCCATATTTGGCTGGTTTGGAAAACATGTATAGTATGTATCTGCAACGACCTCTGAAGGGGTACAGCTGCATGTCCACAGTGACACATTCATTGTTCCAGTAGCACAATTGGGAATTGTGTGTAAACCCATCTAGAAGAAGACGCACAGCCACTAATTTGTCTCAGACTAATTGGCTGTTTCAGGTTGCATGGTTGTCGAATCATAGGTGCGGCTAATTTCTTCAAAGCGATTCACTGACATTGTCTCTTAAAAAATTGGTGAGCTGGCAGATGAGTCCCACACAGAATGTACAGACTGGATCTTGCTTTTGCACACACCTCGCAGTATACATATCCCAATACAGTATATGCCCTCAGTTCATCTTTTGAGATATGTTCCCAAGAACCTGCTTTCACACGTTTCCCTTCATGGTTTGTTTCGCTGAGTATAGTATCATACATCACAATATAAAAAATAAGAATGAATGTTGATAATGGGTTTTCAGTGGTCCTCTGAGCAGCACACCCAGTGATTCCAGCACTTTTCCATATTACATTCAGCAACTGTCGTCATCCCAGAGCGGACTGGGTAGTACCCATTCTCCATTTTTCACCCAACGGAGAAGTCAAGACACTTACTGGAGCAGAGCTGGTGGACGCTGATGCTGTTTTTTCATCTGATGATTCCTCCGATTCTGCACTGGTAGTTTCTTCAGGAACAACAACTTCGTCACTGATATCTTCATTGCACTCTTCTTCTGAATCAGAAGCGTGAATGATACTTTCTATTTCAGCACCAGTTGTAATTCTTTGTCTGGCCATAGTTGTAGCAAATGACAGTGCCAGTTTGTGCAGGAACTTTGCCTCACCGGAGAATTCTGCATACGGCACCACGTACCGGCTCTTATCGAATTTTGTTCGCGGACTACTGCCCTTCATGCTGCCATGTAACTTTGCCATGCAAGATGGGTCACACAGTGCGTGCCCACACGTGCATATGACACCGTGTCTTGCAAGTGGCAACATGTCACCTTGACCCACATATAAATGCTACGGCTTCTTGCATTCACGCACCTTCGCCAGTAGCATATGTTTGTTTGTGTGTGTATGCGTTCAAGTATGGGTTAGTGTATGTTTGAATGTACATGTGTGTATGTGTGTGCATGTAGTGCATGTGTGTGAATAGGTGCATGACTCTGACTTGGATATACACTTGCACGAATTATCAAAGCAATTTATCATGATTACAAAGAGGTCAATTTGACCCCAATCATGCAGAAACATATAAACATCATGTATTCATCAAACAGATATGTAGTAAAAAACTTGGTACTCTGCAAGATAATGCTCCATGTAATAATATTAAAAGTTACAGAAAGAAAAAGTCTAGTTGAAAGAAGAAGCAAAATTATCTGAGAAACACAACATCGTGGGGTCAGATTGACCCTGCCAGTCATTTGCGGGTTAAGTCTTCATTGTGTGTTGGGTATATGTTTCAGAATATCACAGCTTTTTCCATACTTCATAGGTAGCAGTGAAACTTTGCCATGCAGTCATTTTGTAAATCATGACGATTGCAAAAGAGGATATAAAACAGGCAGCGTATTGTGAGAAGATACACTGTATTCCCAATAATTCATTGCTGACAGAACAGTGAATCAGAGTTGGCTTTGATAAGAATTTGCTTTGGAAAAGGACATTATAATTGTTGCAAGGGTTATAGTGTATAAGTTTGTCAGAAGTCACTGTGCCTTAGTTAACAGATAATCATTATTATTTGTGGTAGGTGGGGGCGCTCACTGTCCACTCACTCGATGTAATGCTGCTCTTGGGTGTCTGCCCTTTCCTCTCCTCCCTCCATTCCTTCCTTCCTCTTCTGTCTTTCTTTACATCATTCTTTCCTCGTCCTTCTGCCTACAGTTGACTTTACTCTCCCTCTTTTGTCTTTCTTTCCTTCATTCTTTCCCGTTCCTTCTGCCTTGGGTAACTCTACACTGAGTGACAAGCCGAATGGTTTCCTGTAACTCCAGGAAACTGTTTACTACGCAGGGTGGTAACCATATAACCAAATTTTGGCACCTGGTGGTTTAGTAGGTAATTGGGGCACTCCAATCAGATTGAGCCGGTGAAAGCTTATATCCAAGGGGTGGTTGGGGTTATTGCTCACATAATGCCATGCAAGGATGATGGAGGCTGGTCACTCTCATCTTAAATGTCAGGACCAACTTGCCTAGCCCTGGGATCCTACGCTTCTCATGGGGCAGTGTAAGTTTGGATGATGGATGGATTATTCCAGAATAGTCACTTAATTCCTTTAGCAGTTACTGAAACTGTCAGGTATAGATTGAAAGCCCATTACAAGAAATAAAAAAAATAAAAAAATAAAGGTAAAGAACTGTAAATATTTTAAACACATAGTTCAGCAATATGATATGAAAAATTAGTGTTGGGGTACACTTAGGTATGAATTTCATACAGCTTTTTTTGCAGCAGTGTTGATGGCCTACTGAATATAGCTAATTCCTTAATACATTTAGAATTTGCCTATCTTAAAACCTGATAAAATACGTTACTCTTTGGAAATGTTTCAATTTCGAGTTAAGTACATGATTTTGGTAGGTAACTGGTTACAGGTATTCTGGTGTTGAACAAAGAAATTTATTGCTCATTGAATTGTAGTGGTGCTCACCATGTACTGCATAGTTTGAAACCTAATGTCAGGAACACTGTGTTCAATAGGAGTGTATCCTGATGTCATTTTTTTTTTTCAGAATTATATTACTTCACAGGAATGTAATAAATAATGCCTATGATAAATGCAGGTAAGAAATTATCTTGTAGCTTTATTGCAGGCTTGCTAATCTTTCTTATGCCCTTACAGCTTATATTCTTTCTTTCATGAATTGGCTGAAACAGCTGTTTTGGGTTGGTTGTAGAAATTCCACAGATTTACCCATTTGTGGTTACTGGTGGCCCTGATGTTGGCTCAGAGTACATGATTCCCTGCATTGTCACGGCTGGGGACTCGCCCATTGATCTAGTCTGGTATAAGGATGGCCAGCCTATTGTCCCAGCAAGGATGGATTCGAGCCCTCATGCCCTGTGGCAGGGTGAACCTGAGATCAGGGACACAGGCCTAGGTGCTTGTGGTCCTCTGCCTAACATGGTCTTGGGAGGAGCTGACTTTGCCTCGAGTATGACTGTCAGTGAGGTCACTGGTGTCTCAAGTCCCAAGATTGGTGTCGACCCTCTTGTGACGATTAACCAACTTGGTGATCGGTACTCACAGCTGAGGTTCACTGCACTCTGTCCACACCATAGTGGCAACTACTCCTGTGTTGCCACCAACAGGGCTGGCTCAGCTTCATTATCAGAAGCCTTGGTCGTTCAGGGTAATTGTCAGGGGTTCCTAATACAAACTAACTCACTTGTGCGTCATGGTCTTTGACATGTGCAGTACTACCTGCTCTCAGCTGCTCCACTTGCATTTGCACGGCCATAAAACATTTCGTAAGCTAGGCGATGGATTAGTTCATGCAAGTCTTAATCATATTACTTTGTCATAACTTCATAAAACTTTGTAATGAGAAATTATATGAAAGTGAGTACAGTACTTACCAGTAAACAGCATGGAAGGTTATGAATGGCTGATAAAAATGGATCAGTACTATAACTAATGTTATCTTAAGGCAGTGAATATATGGGTTTCTGTGCATTTTGAAAAATTGAGAGAATGGGCGTAAATATTTCCTCTGACATCCAGTAAATACCATACAACGTTACCAGCATCATGATAATTAATAAGACAGCAGTCAACACCTCATTACCATTGGGGTTTCATTCCTTGAATACTCTGTTCCACTTGATGTTGGCTTATGGGAGTGATGGGATATACTGCACCTTTATTGTTCTTTAAAAAATCTTGTTTCCAGAAAAGTCGATGAGTTGCATGAAAGTTATCTGTATCATTGCAGATCATTAATCTGTATTTGGTATTGCACTGATAACATGTTTTGAGTTTCCTCTTTTCAGTAAATAGTATCAGTCATTGTTAAAAGGTAATTAACTTTCTTTCACTACAGTGTATTGAGTAAGGTGGGGTTTCCAAAGAGTGAAATCTACATGATAATGATTAGTTGACAATAGATAGACCAGTTCACAGTTTGCAGCACTTGGTTGACAAGATCACAACACCTCAGGAGCTTCATTGAGTAATTTATTGTTAGGCTTATGAAACATTAAGTAGTACAAACATCACATGTTTATTAATGCAGCTAAGAATTAAATAACTTGGGAGTGAGGAATTTTGATGTGTTTTGTCAACCTAGCAAACACTTGTAAGTTATTGGTGTGAAAGGGTCTGTAAGGCATTATGAACTGTGTGATAAATGACACTACAATGTCTGATCCAATTTATATCTTCAGAAGTGATCGTGATTATATTATTGCTCTAAGCATCTTCATTAGTCTGTCCACATTTTTCATATGAGATGATTGACTTAGGGAGATATATAGTACTGATTAAGTTGCTGTGTGATATTCATGAGGTAAGTGATCATGACTGTATTACAGGGAAATTTCAGAACAGGATATTGTGTTAATTTTTTGTTTTATATTTATGGCACTTTTAAGGGGCTTTTGAGTAATAAAAGATATCTTTTATTCCGTAATCTAGGCCTGGGTGACATACTGTAACCACTTATGGTTTACTTGAAAACCTATATCCTTATTCATTTTGTCTGGAAATTAAGTACAGTAATCCCTCAATTATCCGATGTAATAGGGCCAAAGACATGTCTGGATAGTGGATCCATCCTGATAATGGACTTCTTTGGTGGTCCCTCTTCATACATACAGTATCCCAACTTTGAAAGCCATTGTAAAAGGCTACTACAGTACATTGTACAACACTTATTCCTGGTGTTTTACACTACTCTGTCTGGTCAAGCAGACATATAAACCACAGCCAAGCAATTACCATGGTCAAGCAGACCCATCAACCACAGACAAGCAATCACCTTTGCAGGGCCATATCCTGCAGTGACATGAAAATACAGGTAACCTGAAGAAAATGGGCCAGGTGGGCAAAAATGTTCACGTGTCCTTAATTTCCACCCAGATGCAATTATTTTGTCCAGATAAAATAGAAAATTGTACAAATAATGGTTTTGAACAGCCAGAGCACAGTGTCCAGATAATGGATTGTTTGGATAATAGACTTAAAGATAATCAAGGGATTACTGTAAATATATCACACCTCTCATTCAGTTGAATTGGTTTGAAAGCTGTACTAATAATAATATACTGTCAGAAAGTTAATGAGTCAGTATGGCTTTCCTCACATTCAGTTTATTGGTTGGATAACAATAACCATATTTATTTACTCAGGAAATTATGAGTAAATTTGACTCATCACATTCAGTTTATTTGTTTGAAAGCTGTACCCATAATAATTTACCCAGGAAATTATGAGTAAATATGGCTTACCTCACATTCAGTTTAATGACAATTGCAGAGCGACCACATATTCTAGAGATCCCAGCAGAGTCAGAGGTGTCTGCCGGATATATTTTCCAAATCACATGCGTGGCTCAGTCGGATCCACCTCCCCGAATCACATGGCTTAAAGATGGGTCAGAGCTGTCTGACACAAGCATTTCGGTCAGTTACCCCTCCCCCATGATGTCTCTGCTCGTCATACCAAAGTCCCAGAGGAAGCATACTGGAGAATACACATGTGTTGCTGAAAACCCAGCTGGACAAGTTTCAAAGTCCTCTAGGCTTAAAGTCAAAGGTTTTATTCCCAATTTATTATTATTTATTTTTTCACTGAGTATTGCCCTATACTGTATTTATGTTTTGGCCATAGTTCACCAAAACTTTGGGTGTATGTGTCAAGTGTTTGCAGATTTTTTTTTTTTCTCTGATAATTATTTCCTGCTTTTCTGTCAGTTTTTGTGTCATTATTTTTTCTGAGTTGCAATTTTTTCTAATAGCTTTTGCAGAAAAAATATTTATGCCAAAAATTTAAGATAGATTCTTCATAAGGATTGCCCTGAGGGTAGTAAGTTTCATATTTTATTAACCCCTTCATTACAGTGACATACTGTAATTTAATATATAATTCTTTCAATTGGCTGATGGTTTTATTCAGCATATTAGAGACTTTTTGGATTGGAGGGTTTAGATGAAGCTTTCATTAACTCTCACAACCAGACATCTTTCCTGAATGTAACAAAATTATCTATAAATAGCAAGAAAAATATAGAAGAATATATCTTTGTTTGAAAGGGTTGAGCCATTATGTAATTGAAGTGTGGAAAAACCTCATCCATACATTTCCTGGTTGCATGTCATCATGTCAGCTGCTTCCAAAGCCACACATATCATTTGTTAGATCCACTAATACTGAATCAATTGACTTTATAATATTAGTTTTTTCAGGGTGGAGAGCTTAAGATATTAACCCCTTGAATTCAGTGATGTATTATTTATTTATTTCTTGCTGCCATACTGCTTGATGACTTTTCTTCAGCATAGAGAGGATCTCCAGCAATGAAAGGTTAATTAAGACTATATTTCACCTCTCCAGTTTTGGTCATTCTAAACCTGAATGAAATTTTCTAATATTAGCATGAGCATAATGAAAAAAATGTCATTGGATTGAAGGGGTTAAAGAAATTTAGAATAGTTGACATTTTAAAAATATCATCTTGATTTGAATGCCCCTTGCACCAGTGTGTATGCTAAATAAGGTTGTTTTATTTGCCTCAGTATAGGAAGCAGCATATAATAATTGCTTCTTTCTTAGTTATATATGCAAAGTTATCAAGTTCCGTATTTACTTGCTATTGCTCCTATGGGTATGTGTTTTTCATTGCCCCTCCCCTAAATTATTCTTTCAGTAATAAGTGATGGAAACCCTTGACCTCTGCTCCTTTTTGCCAGTACTGTATGCCCGTCTTATACCTAGTGAAACATTGAAACTTCAAGAGTAAGTCTCACATTTACAGTCTGGTGAATTGTTTCAGATTATTGTAGAAGCATTAAAGGCAAAACTACTCGTTATTAGGTATCATGGATCACTGTATTATTATTTTTAATTTAAAGAACACGTTGAGAGAGTCTGCTCTGTCGTACACTGAAACAGTAATACAATACCACCTACCTGTTAGAAGGAGGATTAGCTAAAGAACCCTGGGCCCATCCCTTTATATTGTTTTCCTATATAATGAACTTAGATATTCCCACAAAACTCCCCAGGCCCAAACACATTGCTGCTTTTAAAGGCACAGAATTTTAAAGCTCCAATAAGTTTTATCTGAGTTGTTTTGGCCTTAGGATCTTCTGGATGTGAACTCGGTGGGTTTCAGGCTGAAGTTGCCCTGCTCCTGCATTCCACCAATAATCTTTAATTGGATAGCAAGGGAGTTGAACGATATTTGTATAACCAGGCCCAGTTGTGTTGGTGCTACCACTTGAAAGCATCCCTCTCCAGCAGCTGTATATATGTAAAGTGGGATTTTTTTGCTTCATACATGCATCACAAAAATACAATATTTTGCCGTGTTTTGAAGTTGCATGAAATGCTACCATCAATATATCTATTACTGTATACTTTTAAATTCTGTATCTCTTGTACAGTACAGCACTGTGAATCACATTTGTGTCTGTCTGTAGAGTGCAGTAGGATGGCCTGTGATAAAGTTTTATCTGTGATGATAATAGCATTTACCAAGAAATTACTGTGTGATGAGTGCAGTTGCTTACGAGAGGTCAGAGTGTGTTTCAATCAGATATTTGCATAGAGAAGTTTGGTAGCAAATGTTTTAGGAGAGAATTGGAGATTGCATTTAGGTTATGGATCTCGAAAAGATGCATGATAAAGGGAATTGATGGACTAGTACTGTATTATGGAGTTGAGGGTAGATTACTGCAGACAAGCCAGTTGTTATGATGGAGTAAAATCAGCTGTGCAAATGTATAGAACTTTTGAGTTATAAATTTAAGTTAGCCCCCTCTCCATAATGATATTTTTTTACTTTATTATGTCTCTGCCCACCTATTGTGGAGGAGGCATTAAGTGATTGGAATATCCGTCTGTGGATGCATGCATGCGCAGGCCTGTACAACCGTTACACGCTTGTGGATTTGATATCTGAACCCATCAATGGATTTCCACCAAACTTTTGTCAGTGATGCAGTTTGAGGAGATTATGAGCTGATGAGGTCAGTTAGGTCAAGGGGCCAAATGTCAAGGTTCTATGGGGTCGACTTAGTTTATCCATGTGGGCACTGTATCACCTGAACCCCCTTGACGGATTTAGACCAAACTTTTTGTCAGCATTCTGAAGGAATGATAACTTATTAGGTCAACAAAGTCAAGGGGTCAAAGGTTAATGTCACATTGGTATGGGTGTGATATGTCCACAACCCCTCAGTGGATATCAACCAAACTTTTGTCAGTGACACAGCAGAAGAGATGATGAACAGATCAGATCAGCAAGGTTGATGGGTCAAAGGTCAAGGTCATATGGGTGTGGGTGCACTGTCTCCTGAACCTTTCAGTGGATTTTGACCAAACTTTTGTCACTGATACAGTAAGAAGGAACTATGAACTGATTAGGTCAGGAAGGTCAAGGTTGTATGGGTATGGGTGCGATACCTCCTGAACCCCTCAGTGAATTTTGACCAAACTTTTATCAGTGATACAGTATGAAGGGACAATGAACTGGTTAGGTCAGCAAGGTCAAGGGGTCTTAGGTCAAGGTCATATGGAGTTATCATTGTTGATCTTATGTCCCATTTCAACCACAGTAAACCATGTTATGGAGGTTGTATGGCGAGTCCGTGCGCAAGGCATGATGAAGGCATACCGAGAGACGCTTAATGTTACAGCTGAGGGCTTTAATTCTCAATGTTCCATTATTATTGCCAATAGGCAGTTTTCAAGACTTTTTTATGAATTGGAAGCATTTGATGTAGCATTTGTTAAGCTCTTCACTTTTAAGGGTTCTCTGAAACTAATATGTTTGTCTGAAACGAGCAAGTATGAAATGCAAGAAAGCCATTCTACCCTAGTGGTTAATTGTAAGATTGAAGCACGGTTGTTTCTTGTGTCCAAGATTGTGTTATTGTCTGTATTGTTGAGGTGCTGATGGAAAAAAAAAAAAAACTTGGGCTAGTAGTAATTACAAAATGTACAGACAGTGAGGGAGAATTCTCAGTACTTTTGTTTGCAGATGGTGCCATGTTGCTGGGAAATTAGGAAAGTTGCAGAGTTTCATAGAAGAGGTAGTAAATGTGTGGAGTCAGGATTCTGAAAGCTTGCATGACATGTGAATGTATGTGTCACCTATTTCATTGGGAATTGATGTAGATATATCCCACTTTTATGCTTTAATTTTCTGTGTGCTTCACCCCATCTTTTTGATGAGAAGAAGATTAGAATGATAATGCTCAAGATTTATAGGGAAGAAAACAGTAAGAAAGTCAGTGTATGTGTAAGAAGGGTGTTGGTGTTTGAGAAGTACACGAATGTAAACTGTGAAATGGGACTAGGTGGTATGGATGTTGAAAGTGTGAGGGTGTTCAGTTATCTTAAATGTGTAGTATGTCCTTATGCAAGACCTGAGGGGGCTAGGACTGCAACTGAAGAGGTGAGTGGAAGGATGGAACTTAAATGTATTGGTGTTGTGATGAGGAGGGGTGGATTGAGATGGTTTGGGCATGTTGAGAGGATGGAAGACAACATTTAGGTGCGAAACGTGAAAAGTGTGAATGTCAAGGGTAGGGTTGCAAGAGGCAGACCAAAAAGAGCTGGGACACGATCATGGAGTGTGACCTCGGGGGTAGGGGACTGAATAGGATGCCAGAGATCTGGCAGCATAGAGACCCACCATTAGGTGACCAAGGTCAATGCATGGAAGCCTGTTAGAGCCTTTATGAGCGATATAGTAAATGACATGAAACTTGATGAGAAAAGCACAAGAAATGAAAGTTCTAGGGATTTTGAGAGAAGTGACAAAAAGCAGAAGGAGAATTGTAGGGACTTTGAGAGGAGTAACAAAAAAAACAGGAGAGTTGTAAGGACTTTGATAGGAGTGACCCTAAAAAAGGAGGGGGGGAGAGTTGTAGGGACTTTGAGAAGAATGACAAAAAATGGAGGGAGAGTTGTAGGTACTTTAAGAGGAGTAACAGAAAATGGAGTAAGAGTTCTAGGGACTTTGAGAGGAGTGACAAAAAAACAGCAGTGTGAGTATGGGAGCAGAGAGTTTGTGTAAAAGTGAACTAATTCCAACCCTAATGTAAAGCCTTGCAGCATGGGTAATTCTTTATCCCATCACAACAATGATTCCTTTTTACTTACTCTTGCCACTGTTGGATGGTTTTATGTAGCTTAGGGGAGACTTCTCAAACTTGAGGTGTTAGAGTTGCCTTTCATCAACTTCTTCATTTTGAGAGGCCATCCCTAAGTTGAATAAAATAATCTGGAAGTTGTAAGAGTACTGAAGGGGTCAAGAGACATGTCAAAAGTGTGAGCAATAGAAACATTATCTTAGAGGTGCATGTGAAGTGACTTGGAGAGATATTTGGGTAAAGGAACACTTACAAAGTGAATGTAGAGTGGAGGTGGCTGTAACACATTAAGAGAAGCTTAGTTAGTTCTTTTCATGTCACTTTTATTTTTTAATCTCTTTTGGCCTTAACCCCTTCAGCCCAAGGATATTATTTTTCTGGAGTTCTTGCTGAGATGATTTTATTCAGCTTAAGAGAACTTAATGGTTCTAAGATTGAGGAAGTTAATGGAAGCTATATTTGATTCCTCCAGTTCAAATAGTTCTAAGATTGAGGGAGTTAATGGAAGCTATATTTGATTCCTCCAGTTTAAATAATTCTAAGATTGAGGGAGTTAATAGAAGCTATATTTAATTCCTCCAGTTCAGATAGTTCTAAGATTGAGGGAGTTAATGTAGGCTATATTTGATTCCTCCAGTTCAGAAAGTCCCTCGTCAGCTGAGTAAAATCATCTGATGGTGGCAAGAATAAAATAGAGACAGTAGTCCTTGGACTGAAGGAGTTAACCTAAAGGTAAATTACAG
This sequence comes from Coenobita brevimanus, assembly GCF_032717465.1. NCBI lineage: Eukaryota > Metazoa > Arthropoda > Malacostraca > Decapoda > Coenobitidae > Coenobita > Coenobita brevimanus. Next base: position 10,227,845 of record NC_136978.1, read on the forward strand.
AATACCTTGCCTATTAAATGTCTTACTGCTACTTATAAAACTGATGTCGGCTTCTGCCAATCATGGTAGCAGTAGTATGGAAAAAAGTGTGGCATTTTGGAACATATCCATAACTTATAATATGGACTGCCCATACTTTGAGGAGCTTTGATCGAATGGAGTAATTTGGAAGCATGGGATAGATTAGGAGTGTTTTTTAGAGTGCGTGGTTTGGAGAAGACGAGTTCAGCCAAAATGTGTGGAAGGACAGAGTACTGGAATAAACAAGGGAGTGGGGTGGAGTGGAGTGGGAAGAGGGGTCAGTGCTGTGTAGGGAGAGAAATATGTTGATTGGTTGTATGAAGTAAATACAGTGTGAGATTGATTGGGAAATTTTATTGGCAAGGGGTGATTAAGAGAAGATCAGGAGTAAAGTGGAGAACTGTAGAAGGACAAGGTACAGTAGTGGAAAATGTAAACAAGATTGTTGTATAGCGGGAAGAGGGTGACATTGGCATGCAAGAACAGAAATGCTTTGAATGTGTGATCTTGTGGAACTAACAAAGAGTAATAGTATTATTTGGCAGAATATAAGAGGGAAGTGGAGGAGCGATTGGGTAAATATGGAATGGAGCAGATGGGGGACGTGGAAGGTGTGTGCAAGATATTCACAGAAGAAATCTGTGCAGCATGTGAGGTGGTGTGTGGGTTGAAGAGAAGACGAACGGGGGTGCAGGGAACAGCATGGTGGAATGAAGAGGTAAGAGAGGCTGTGGCACAAAAGAAGAAAGCATATAGTGAATGGATGAGAAACAGAGGCATTAAAGAAGTTGAGAGACGGAAGAGAGATTTATATGTAGAGAGGAAGAGAGAGGTATGAAAGATTAGTAAGAGTGAGTAAATAGAGAGTGGATGAGGAATTTGGAAGGAACTTGAGTGTAAAGTGGAGGGAATGTAAGAAAATGTTTTGGAAAGAGGTAAAGAGAGTTAGACAAGGTGCCAACTAGGGTGCCAAAGAAGTTAGTTGGGGAGTGAAAGATAAAAATGTCAGATTACAAGTAGAGAAGGGAGAAAAAGTGAGCGGATGGATAGAGCACTTTAAAAAATTGTTGAACATAGAGAATGAAAGTAATTCAAGTATCGGTGGCTGGGGAATGGCTGGGAGATGGAGGGATGTGAGAAGAGAGGAGGAAATCAGTAGGATGGAAGTTGTGGAAGCAATGAAGAAAGTTAAAATGGGGAAAGCCCCAGGAATTTATGGAGTGTATGGTGAAATGCTGAAGTATGGGGAGAGATAGTAGTAGAATGGATGTGGAAGATGTGCAGATTGGCCTGGGAGGAATGTAGAGTCCCAGAGGATTGGCAGTCAGGTATAATTATTCTCCTGTACAAAGGAAAAGGGGAAACAGAAGTATGTGGTAATCATAGGGGCATTTGTCTTCTTGGTGTAATTGGAAAAGTATATGGTAGGATACTTATTGACAGAGTCAGGGAAATAACAGGGGAATTAGTTGGAGAAGAACAGGGAGGTTTTAGAAAGGGAAGAGGTTGTGTAGATCAGATATTCATTCACAGGTCTTTAGTGGAAAAGTGTCTCGAGAAGGGAAAGAAGTTGTTTGGAAAGTCCCTGTATTGTTGTGTGCAGATGATTCTGTGTTGTTAAGTGAAGACGAATGGGAGCTACAAGGTCTGGTGGATGAGTTTGGGAGAGTGTGTAAGAAACAGAATCTAAAGGTGAATGTAGGGAAGAGTAAAGTTATGGTCTTTGAGAGAAGTGAAGTCAGTGAATGTTCAGTGAGGTTGGATGGGGAGGCAATGGGAACTGTGAATGTGTTTAAGTATTTGGATAGTGTGATGAGTATGGATGGAAGTTTAAAGGGCGAAGTGCTTGAAAGGGTACAACAAGGAGGAAAGGTTGTTGGTTCCTTGAAAGCAGTGATAAGAAACTGAGAAGTGAGCATAGAAATGAAAAAGTTACTACATGACAGTATTGTGATACCAACTCTAATGTATGGAAGTGAAGCTTGGGCCTTGCTGGAGGGACAGACGTTATGAATGAGGGCAGTGGAAATGAGTTATTTGAGAGGAGCATGTGGAGTCATGTGGAGAGACAGACTGACAAATGAGGAAGTGAAGGAGCGTTGTGGTGTGGATGTGGATGTGAGGAAGCATTAGGAGAAACACATTGAGGTGGTTTGGCCATGTGGAAAAGATGGAGAGTGAGAGACTGATGAGGAGAGTGTATGTGAGTGAGGTGGAGGGGGGGAGAGGGAGAGAGAGGCTGAGGATGAGATGGAGGGATGGAGTGGAGAGGTATATGAGAGAGGGGGGTGTGAGCTGGGAGCAAGGCAGTGAAATGACATTGGACAGGGCAACATGGAGGCTATTTGTTTGTGGCCATCCCTTATGGGATTAAGGCATCTGGCAGTAGAGAGATAGTATTATTAGAAAGGTTTAGAGCAGGGGTGGGGAACCTTTCTCCTATTAAGCACCATTAGGATATTTTTAACATCATATGCGGGCCATGCAAAATTATCAACTTAAAATCAACTGTAGCTCAGTACATAATATATGTATGTATATATATATATATATATATATATATATATATTTGTTCATGAGTTTTTGAAATTGCATTTATGAATTGCCTCATGGGCCTGATCAAATGGTCTTGCGGGCCTTATACGGCCTAGAGGCCAAATGTTCCCCACCCCTGGTTTAGAGGAAGAAATAGAGTTATACCATGAAATGTGTGGAAAGACAAAGCAGTGGAATGTGCGAAGAAGAGTGGAGTGTTGAGGGAAGAGGGTCATTGCTGTGCAGGGACTTTGCATCGGGTCCGCTGCTTGTTGGATCAGCATCAGGCATTAGACAGATATATTGATTTATTTTAACAACTTTCTTAGCTGTTAATCCGTTTCATATAATGACACCTTTTTGGTATATCATGCACTGAGCAGATGATTTAGTTCTTCTTAGGAGAAACTCCTTATAGTGACTGGGTTTGGTAGGAGGTGGCTGGTTACCATCATCCCACGATAGTACTACCATACGAGTGGTAGTACAGTGGTAGTGGGGTCAGATACCTAGTAGCTAGCTGTGCACAACACTGCCAGGTAGGGTACTTCACCATTTCTACACAGAATCTATGCTGAGACTACAACACATACATATAATTTCTACACAACTGCTATACACTTAATTCCCTGGGATAAAATGGGCTTGTTATCCTTGGATGACAGCTGGTCTGTGTGAGGGAAAGCTCCAAATACAGACATAAGGCCCTAGGTAAGGGTTGATGGCAGTAAGAGTATACTGATATAAGAAAAAAAAATATCAAGCTGTTTGTTGGTGCGACATCTCTGATGGTGGAGCTGCATGTTACACATTATAACTGTTGATTATGTTATTATCAACAGGTGAAATATTGTTTAAGTGTGCATGCTGGACTAAGGCCTTCGGAAAGATAAACACCCCCCCTCACTATAAGTGGTCTCTCTTAAGTTGAATGAAATTGTCTTGTGGTAGCAAAAAAAAAAAAAAAAAAAAAAAAAAAAAAAAAGTCATCATACTGCATTGGTTTTGGGGATTAGTTTTGTCAGAATATATACTTCAGAGCTGTGGAATGAAAGGCCGTTAGTTTCACATAATGAGAGATTAAACGATATGCATTACGAATGTAGAATATACTGCAGTATACTACAATACTGTACTTGAATTGAGATTGCAAGTTTAGTAGCATGGATTAACAACTTCCAGTTTTTTTTTGGAATTGGGGGCTTGGCTTGATTTAAGAAAATGTTTCCTGGATTTGTGGAATGCTGAACTCTTTGATTTTTTAAGGAAGAGAGAGCATTCTGAAAATTTTTGTGCAGATTATTATATTTCAGCAAGGATTTAGAAGACTACCAGTATTTGGATTGTGACTAAGATAAAATTAATTTTGTGTGTGTGTGTGTGTGTGTGTGGGTGTGTTTACCTAGTTACCCATCCCTGCCCTGGAGGGGCTCGGGGTCGGGTATTGTTTTCACTTGGTTTGTCTGTTTGTCTGTCTGTCTGTCTGTCTGTTGGTCAGTCGGTCGGTTAACAACTTTATGTGAAAACCTCTGGTACGATTTTGACCAAATTACAGGGGTGATGGGATGTGATCTTCTGATCACCCGATTAGATTTGGGGCCAGATTGGGCCAAGGCCCAGGCTCTAGGCCCAAAAAATGTAAAAAAGTAAAAACAGTTTTTTCGTCATAACTCCTCTCAAATTCATCATATCGACATGAAGCCCAAACCTAAAGGTGCATCTTTCAAATCTGCATCTAAGAAATGCCTCATTATATCAGAGGGATCATCCCCTAGCTAGCGGTAGGGGGGTCAGTATCATCTGGATTGGGCCTGAAATTTCAGATGGGTATAAAATCATCAATTTTCACCCGATTTACTGCAGATTTGATATGTGACATCTTTGACTAGATATCCTGTTGTGCTTATACATCAGCCTGAAAATGACTGCCAGGGACAGGTTTGCTGTAAATTGACACTGCTTCTTGTTGCCCAAGTTGTGACATACATGAAATCGGCCCTGCCTGTGAGGACCTTTCTTCATGTCTCAACCAGTCAAACTTTGTTTTAAACTTATTTAAGTTTTTGAACTGGATAATCTCTGTTCAGGCTATTCCACAAGTCAGTGCATCTATGTGGAAAACTGTATTTCTCTATCTCCTTCAAACAACTGTCTTTTTCAGTTTCTTCCCATGTCCTCTTGTTGCTCCCCCATCTCATACAAACAGATCTCTGTCAGTTTTGCCTGCTCCCATCATGGCCCTGAACAGTGAATTCATGTCGCCCCTCTCTCTTGTTTCTCCTAAGGAAGGCAGACCTAGCTTTTCTAGTCTTTCCTTGTACGTTAGATCTGCCAGGCTAGGGACCATCCTGGTCGCTGCTCTTTCTATTCTCTCGGTCTTGTTTATGTCATTCTTTTTATGTGGGGACCACACAACTGCCACATATTCTAACCTGGGATGGATATTACCCACTGTCAGTTTTTCATCATCTCATCCATGTATTGAAATGCCACTCTTATGTTTGTCAAGAGCTCATATGTCTCTCAGACTATCTTGATAATGTGTTTTTCGGGTGACAAGTTATCCTGGACCAACACTCCCAGGTCCTTCTCGTCTTTTACTTTTGTGATTGATTCCTTTCCTGTTGAGTAATTCCAATATTTTGCTTTTTTTTTTTTGCATTGAATTTCATTTCCCATGTCCGGCTTCAATCATAAATCCTGTCCAGATCTTCCTGCATCATTTTACAATCCTCTTCAACTTCTTCTTTCGTCATGATCTTTGCATCATCTGCTAACAGACTTTCATAGCTGTTCTTTCCATCCACCCTATCGTTTACTGGCACACCCTGGTTTAACGATGTAATTGGTTAGGTAAAACCCCATCGTTAGGCGGGGTTTTGTATATCGGGGTACTTTTAACATTTAAAGTAATGTGGAGTGGTTACCAGCCTTGGATTTTCCCCCAAACTAAGCCCAAAACCCACCCAAATGAGCCCAAAAACAAGTTTAAAGCCAATCTAAATGCCCTAACAACTATCAAGGAAGCTAACCTAAAGTCTAATCCCTGTAAATAACTCACTAAAATCAACAAAAAAAGTCTGAAAATTGTCAAATATGTCTGGAAAAAATCAAGCTTAGTAAACTGTACCCCAAAATGACAATGTTCACCTCACCTATGGCTAAAACACATTAATCAAAATCTAAAAACAGTTTATAATTCAACCCAAACACAGAATTTTAGTCTAAAATATCATCAGAATCAGTTAATAAAATCAAAGGCCATCATTAAACTGGCGTTTGGCCATTGTTAGGCAGGGTATGGCGGTATTTCTACCCCCATTGTTAAGCCGGGGTATCGCATCTAGGAGTATCATATATCGAGGTATTACTGTACATAAATCAGGAACATTACTGACACCAGCACTAAGCCCTGCGGGACTCCACTTGTTACTTTCCTTCAACCCAACATCCTGTCCTTTATTACTGTCCTCATCTGTCGGTCTCTCATGAAATCTCTCATCCACTCCAAGAGGTTCCCCCTCAGTCCTCCTATGTGCTCCAATTTCCACATTAGCTGCCTATGAGGTACCTTCTCAAAGGCTTTCTGCAAATCTAAGTGCACACAATCCACTCGGTTATCTCTCTCCTGTAGCACATCAATTGCCCATGAGTAGAAGCTCAACAAATTAGAGACATATGACCTTCCATTTCTGAATTCAAACTGATTTTGTGCCAAAATGTTCATCTCCTCCAGATATTTTATCCACTTGTCTTTTAAGATTCTCTTGCACAATTTTACGACCATGCTGGCCAGGGATACTGGTCTATAATTCAGGGGCTTTTCTCTATTCCCTCCTTTGTAAATTGGTACCACATTGGCCCTCTTCCTTTCTGGAGGCACTTTCCCTTCTTCCAGAGAACACACAATTAAACCATGACTCTTATCCTCCAATTGTTCTTGGCATTCCATTAGTATCCAGCTAGAGATCCCATCGGGCCCTGGGACCTTCCTTACATCTTGAGTTTCCAGTAATTTATACACTTCCTGCACTTCCACTTTTATATTTTTTAACACTGTATTTCTAGTCACTCCCTTCTCTTCCACAAAATCACTTTCCTTAGTGATGACTGATTGGAAAATTTTGTTCATTATTTCAGCATGCATTACCGCATCTTTGTAGACCTTTCCTTCCACTTTCAGTTTATTTTCCTTGTGTTTCAATTTGCGATTGACAAATCTGGAAAACAGTTTAGGTTCATCCTTACCTTTGACAGTTAAACCTCTTTCAAAGTTTCTTTCTTCCTCTCTCAAGATTATTGTGTATTCATTTTTAATTCTTTTGTATTCTTCCTTTGTTCTGTTGTTGCCTCTCTTTTTCCATGTGTTCCATGCTGCATCCCTTTCTTTTTTTGCAGTCATACACCTTCTGTTGAACCAATCCTTTTTCCAGTTCCCTCTCCCACTTACTCTTGGTACATATTTTTCCATACTCCAGTTGTGCAAGCCCAGAAAGATATCCCACTTCTTCTGCATCCCTTGTTTCTCAGAATTCTCTCCAATCCACCTCTTCGAAAAATGTTCTCTATCCTGTAAAGTTTGCTTTCCCAAAGTTATATCTTCCATGCCTGTATAGCTCATCCCTTGGTGCCACATTCCCTTCAAACACTTGGAACCCAATCACTACATGATCACTTTTTCCTATAGGACACATATATTTCAGAGATTCATTTACATCAAGTTCTTTGGTTAGCAGTAACTCTAGTCATACTGGTGTGTCATCACCTCTAAATCTTGTCTCTTCTTTGACCCACTGGGTCATTACATTATTCATTGCTATATTTAACAGTATACTGCCCATGGTTCTTCACTACCTCATGAGTCCCACTCCTCCCAGTTCACTTCTTTACAATTAAAATCACCTGTCTAACCATGTCCGACAACATTTCCTGGTACTCAGCCTCATTACATGCCCTTGTCATAGGGGGGACAAATGCTACTGTGATGTCTCTCCTGCCTTTCCTTCTAGTTTCATATTTATCACTTCTACCCTACCTTCTCCCAGTTCCACGTTATCCACATTTATGCTGTTCTTCACTGCTATCATCACTCCTCCTCCCATTTGTTTTTTTTTTCTGTCTCCTCCATAGCTTGTATTTGCCATCTCCCACTAGGATATCAATACCCTTTGTTAACTTGGTCTCTGCAAAGCACATAATATCTGGCTCATTTACCCTCAAGAAATCGTTGATTTCTAGCCTGTCGAAGATTAAACAATCTACATTAGCATTTGCCACTTTCAGTCTTTTTACATTGTTTTCTGTTCCATCCTTCCCTCTTCTTCAGTTTCTGATCAATAACTCTGCAGTAGAACTCAGTCTTCTCTTCCTCCATTCTCTGTTAATTTTTTTCCATAGCTTCCTTTACTAACTCCTTTATTTTAGCTCTTTCTTCCTCATTTGTATCTTTCCCTATCCAGATATTCTTGAACTCTTCCTTGTCGGCTAGTTTCCATGTCCTGCTAATGATCTTATTTATCGTGACCTGTGACTGAAACTTAACTTGTAGTGTCTGCACCCCTCCCTCCTCACATCTTCCCAGCCTAAACACTTCTTCAGTCTCTTCTTGAGCTTTGTTGTCACCCACCATAACTATTGATACTATCTCTTTAGCCCCTCTCAGTTCATCTCATTCCCTTTGTGATCTTATTGACATAGGTTTTACTTTCAGTGCTGAAATTATCAAATATTTTTTTATCATCTGCATGCTTAACTAGGGATTCTCTACGTTTCAGTACTTTGACCACTTCCTTCTCCGTGTTTTCCTGGTTTTCCATTCTCTACAGTTCCAAAATCTTTAGATTTATATTTCCTTCCTCCTGAATTTTCTTCCACCCTTTGTGCTCCTCCTTGATTTCTCTGATGTGTTCATCACGTATCCTTGATTTTTATTCATACTCCTCAAGTTTACTTTTCATCCGGTCCCTTTTCTCATTCAGCCTCGTATTTTCCCTCGAGCTGTTTTATTTCATTTTTGGCTGATTCATTGCTCACTTTTAATTCTGTTACCTCTCTCTAATGGTCAGCACTGCATGAGCTGATGCTGTCTGACTCATTTTTCAACACCTTAATCTCCTTCTCTCGTTCTGAGGTCCATTTCTGTAACCCTCTAATTACTCCTCATACCTGTTGTAATTCCCGTGTATTCCTGTCAGCCACTTTCTCCACACCTGCTACTCTTGTTTGGTTCAGTTTAATGCTGCCGTTGCTCCGGCCTTAATTGGAGAATCCCACGAATTTGCTTTAATTGGATGTAAACAGTGGCCTATTTCCTTCCACTATGATGCGGTACATACAAAAATTTAAACTGCCACCGTGTTGTACTCCTGTTTGACTAAATCCTACAGCTTTTTTCACTAAATTCAGATGGGAGCACCACTCATGCACTCAGTTCACATAATCACAATAAGCAGGCCTCCTTTTCGCTCCTGGTTTAGCATTATTTCCCCGTGATCAGCACGGAGCTCCTTCGCTGTTGACATCTTGTGTGTGTGTGTGTGTGTGTGTGTGCGTGTGTGTGTGCATGGTGTGTGCACGCACCTATTTGAATATTGGTAAGAAATTTTTAATACTGTATACTAATGCCTCAGCTTGGACTTTGAGTTGATTCTGAATCAAGCCTTTGGTGCTGGGGTCTTTCCGTTAGCTGAAAAAAAAGAAAAAATCTGTATCCAAAATAGTACACTTTGCAAGTGTAGATTAGACGTCGGTGAAACTCACTAGGACAGCATCTACCAGCAAAGGAGGCCTCCATATGCAAGGCAGCAGTTTGATGGATTTATTGGATTTTAGTGTTGGAATAATTCCACACTTGTTTCTTATTGCATACTGTAATTACATTGTACAGTACTGTATTGGAAAAATGTGGATGACTAGGTACAATGCTTGCAGACCTCCCCCGTATTATTCCTCTCATGGATGCTTTGGAAGTGTTGGAAGGGGACAGTTTTCAGCAATCATGCATCGCTCAGTCATCCCCGCCCCCTCTGCTGGGGTGGACCAAGGATGGCAGCATTTTCCTGGACCCAACCATATCTGTGTCCTCCCCTACTCCCTCCATGGCCATTATTGTCATCCCACGTGTTACGCAGGCTCATTCAGGCACCTACACTTGCTCAGCCTCAAATCAGGCAGGAGAAGTGAAGGAATCAATTGTCCTCACTGTCAATGGTACCTCATTACTGTATAATTAATATCGTGAGGTTGTATACGTAAAATTCAAATCACTGTGGGGGTGGCAGACCCCTGATTTTTAAAGGACATTTATGAAACACCTGTGGTTATAAGATATTACTGTATCCCACACCACAAAGAGTAGTTAGCAGTGATTTATTGTAGTGAGATCAGGTGTATCCAATTTTCATAACACGCTTCAGAAATTGTTGGCAAAAATGTGGGGCTTCCCTTCCCATCTGTGATTCAGGTTTTATGCATACAACCCTCAGACTTAGCAGCAGCAATATTATGGATTTGATTAGTTTGCTTTTTTTCATTTATTTTTGATAAATCCCTTAACCCTTAATTCTAATACCATTATATATCATGTTTTCACTCTCCTTAGTGATGGACGAGATCCATACAGTAATATCTACTTAGCTGTAAGTCAGAATTTATCTGTCTGTCTCACCGCCTTAGTCACTTCCAGTAACTACCCTAAGAATAATTTTGCTATATCTCTTATTAATAAATCATTCCCACTTCATCTCGTATGGATGTACATCATAGTATTGGAGTTTTGCTACATATCCTCTGTGGACTTATTGTTGTTGTGACAGTACACCCATTTTAAAGCTTTGCCAAAGATATTTTATCAGCAGAAATAATATTGGAACTTAGTGAAGAAAGATGTGTTCAATTAGGTACTGCCTATATGACCATACCTCACAGGTATGTAACCTCTTATGGTATGGCCATGAGCCATAGTTTTTGCTTATTCTCTAGTTCTAGCCCTGGCTGGAAGGAATGTGTAAGCAAAGTTTCATACAGAGCAAAAGCATGTCATTCAGCTCTAAGGTGATAGTTTGAAGCATTGATTTCACAAGGAACAGTTTATGATGATACTATTACTCACACAGTCTAAAGAAGCTTCAAATTTCCAATAGTATGTTTTTGTTTGGTGTTAAATCCCAGCTACAGCTTCCTATAATGTAGGGATAAGGGTGGAGAGTGAACATAAACTGTGGCTCACAGATGTTCATGGTTAAGGTACTAGCTTACCAAGAGCTATGCATCAATTCACATACAATTTTACAATCAGTTCCTTGTTGCAGCTAAGGTTGTTTTTGTAGGATGGACAAGGAAAGAAGTGGCCATAATTTTTCTCAGTATCTTGCTCTTTGTGCAAGTACAGTTGCTCAATATGGAAAGGAAAGGTTTGGGAGTTCATTTTGAATCTAAACCCAGGTGACATATTTAGGATGATTTTACACAGAGATACCTCGTTAACCCTAGGCTGCTGTGGTCCTAAACATTTCCTGTGTCTGTGGTGCGGGGGGGATAAAAAAAGAACGTGTTTTCATCATGCGTTTTGACACTGTATACCTAACCAAACATGACAACATTGTATTCAGACAAAGTATTCAGTCCACACCAATGATTTGGGGCCCATTCATCGGGCATAAGCATGCAGTAGGCTCGAAAAATGACTGAAAAATTCACAATATTTCTTGCGGCTGTTCTGGAATTAATGATGCAGTTTACCGATCATCATTTCTGGAATGCTATATGCAGCCGAGGGGTTAATATTTATTTCATGAGGTGTACCATGAGAGTGCTTAAAACTGATAAAAGATGTCATCTCTTGTAATGTTTAATAGTGTAAGTGGTAAATAAACTGCAGATACATTGGAACAAAGACTGTATGAAGTATGATTCACACTGTTCTCTTCACCACTGTTTAGTTAGCTTTTACAGAGAAAGTATTACTTTTTTTTTTTTTTTTTTTTTTTTTTTTTTTTAAGCATTGCGTCAAAGAACAGGGTTATAATTAACTTTAAGAATATTACCAAATCCAGGTAAGCTAGCTGGAGTTTATGCACCTGGTATCTGTTTTAGTGATTGATATCTTCAGTTTCAAAAGATTTATTTATTGCATCGACTTAATGTTGAATTTTCAGATTCAAAAGATTTGTTGATTGCATTGACTTAATATTTATTTATTTATTTATTTTTATTTATTTATTTATTTTTTTTTTTTGCCAGCCGGTACAATTTCCTCCCCCAGACCCTCATATATAGGTTGCTTTATGTATTGGAAAACTTTAGCAAGTTGTAATGCCTCATCAAAACTGTTTCATATTGCCACGGGTCAGTGTGGAGTACAGAGAATCACAATGCACATGGTGGCTTCTGTACAGTACAGTACAGTACTGTTTGCATCTACAAACTAATGCTGTTTGATTATAATATTTTCATCCCAGTGAACTACAAGGTTAAAGCAACTTAGTTGTAATGCAGATCATCATCTGCTGTTGCAGATTACATGATCAGCTCAGAAAATGTTTACTTTTTTATTTATCTATTAATTTCTTTAAAATCTAAGTACTGTATAGTACATCCCAATGTATCTTTTGTCATGTACAGTATTTATATTGGTCCTCTGCCGCTTCTCTCGGTAGAGTTATGCCATGTACTGCATTGAGATTTGACAAACTTTATGTCTGATTAACCAGTCTTTGTCTCATAGTCCCACCAGAAATCATACCCTTCGGATTCCCTGAGGAAGTAACTGAGGGTCAGCTAATCCAGATATCGTGTACTGCTATGGGAGATGATCCAATCACCCTTCAGTGGTATAAAGATGATCTGCCACTTATGTCCTCCTCTAAATTTATCATTAATAAGGTTGATTCAAAACTGAGCAATCTGGTTTTGCGAGGAGTTGTATCCGAGCACTCCGGGAAATACGCATGTGCAGCCTTTAGCCCAGTTGGTGAGGCCAGATATGAGACACAGCTGCGTGTAAAGGGTAATCCTCTCCAGATTTGAAAAAGAACATTTTTTTTGTTTTCCATTTGGCATGAAGAAAGATTTTATGATATGCTGTCTGTAATGCTTGTTTTGATTTAGTTCATATTATTCATTTCTTATACAGGAGGCCTCTGCTTTACGAACGGGTTACGTTCCTGAAAAACCATTCACTAAGCGATTTTTCATTGTGTGAACCCTTTATAACATGAGTTAAATGGAGTTTGGTTTCAAGACCCCAGTTTTTACCCCATCCAACTGTATTGACCCCCCCCCCCTCCGTCTGAATAAATATTTGTGTATTTTATGACTCCCTAACCCTTAATCTACAACTACTGTACCAATTCAACATGCAACTGGGCAATACAAAAACATAAGTAACATTTTAACTGAGTTCTGTTTTCTTAAATTTTACCGTACTGTTTAGGTTTGGCGTGGGAAATTATGTATCCTTAATTACATCAGTGAGTTAATCAGATGTTGAACGTGGTGGCGAGGTACTGTACTGTTTTGGATGGTTGGGCGGGAGTGAATGGTGTGCTTTTTCTCCGTTAGTGGTGCTGTGGTGGAATCAACTGACTGAGAGTGCGCTTGTTTTAAAATTGCCCCTGGAAAAAATATGCTAAAGAAAATTTTGGTGTTCGTTAGGGGAGCGAAGGGTGGTAAAACGCAATCTTTGTTAAAGTGAATTTTCTTTGCGTGATCCTTCATAAAGGGGGGGTTGCCTGTATACTGCTCATCCCTACTCTTCTCTTTCTCCATCTGGCTTGCATTGAGACATCATATGCAGTACCCAGTTCACTCCATTTGATTTTGGGTTACCGTACTTGCAGGGAGAATACCTCATACGCTTTCTGAGCTGGGAGAATAAATTTGGACATAATACCATCCCAGTGCGTTAGCTGACTATTTTGTTATATTTTATAGTTTTAAATATGTACTTAATCATTTTATTTTGTAAATACTTTCTAATTTGATGGTACACATTAAATATGCCAATAACTTGTACTGTATACAGTATGTTGTTCATGCTGAGCCAGTTACTGTAATTCAGGTGGGCGAGTTCATATACAGTTGTACTAGCGATGGCGTAAAGAATGATAATTTAATCCTTGACATAAAGGCTGTGGGTTTTTAGCTTGTTGTCAGCATTATCGTCATTGCTGTCATCATCTTCATCATTTAGCTTGTCAGCATTATTGTCATTGTCGTCGTCATCATCATCATTTAGCTTGTCGTCAGCATTATGGTCATTGTCATCGTCATCTTCATCATTTAGCTTGTCGTCAGCATTATAGTCTTTGTCATTGTCATCTGCATCATTTAGCTTGTTATCAGCATTATCATTGTTGTCGCCATCTTCATCATTATCATCCAGTTACCCATGTTGGAAATCTAGAGCAAAACATTTTGATCCCTGGGAATGGGAAACAGTTGAGAAAGAAATCCTAATATACAAATTTTCTTCCTGTGCTGGAGAGTATATGATACTGTTAGCAACACAGGTGCTGGGCAGTGGGGTCACCATATTCCAGTGCCATATAAGAAAGGGTGATTTCAGTCACTTCGCTTCCTCTGCTCTTAGGGTTGTATTCTCATTGGGATAGGAAACTCTCTAGTATCTTTTCCTTACCGGTGATTTAACACCTTGAGGGACACCTGACTTAAGAAACTTCTTTTTTCATTCATTCATCATCTAATCCCTGTGTTGCCCCTTGAGGAACATAGGAGCCTGGGGCTAGGCAAGTTGGTCCTGACATTTAAGATGAGAATAACCAGCCTCACTCATCCCCGAGTGGCATTACATGAGCATTAAACCCCATCCACCCCTTGGATGTAAACCTGCATAGGCTCAATCCAATTGGAGCACCTTAATTACCCACTTAAAACCACCAGGTGGCATAATTTGGTTATATGGTTACCACCCAACATTGTAAATGGTTTCCTGTTGTACAGGGAACCATTTGGCTTGCCATTCAGTGTAGAGTAATTTGTAGACAGAAGGAAGAAAAAAGACTGAATTAAAGAAAGACAGAAGAGGAAGGACGGAAGGAAGGGAGGTAAAGGTAGTCACCCGGGAGCAGCACTACATCAGGTGAGTGGATGGTGAGTGCCTCCACCTACCTAATTGTCATAATTGTTTGGTGGTCACTGCTTTGAGCAGGGGTGGTCAACATAGGGTTGCAAGACTAAAATGAATACAAAGAACTTCAAGTGAATTGATCCACCAGTGATACATTGGCTCTGTATTCATCAGTGCCAAGTTATTTGCAAACCTTTTAAAAATTCATATGTGCATTTGCATCCTTCATAATGGTAATATTATATTGCGTGCTATTTGTAAATACTTCTGTAAGACATTAGAAAACATCCTAAGCAGATGTGAATATGGCTTTTAGCCACTTCGTGATCAACAGGAAGTACAAGGATAGTATCTCTTTCTCTCTCTCTCTCTCTCTCTCTCTCTCTCTCTCTCTCTCTCTCCTTATCATTCTTTTTTGTACATTGTCCCTTCGCCATCACAACATTTTCTGAGTATTAGATTTTTTTTTTTTTTACATTACTCATTGGTGCAGTAATACTGTATTGTGCCTAATAATCTTTTAAAGAATATTAATTAACTAATGTAACAGAGAATGTTCTATCTATCTATCTGTTGCCAGACGCCTCAATCCCATTTGGGGTGGCCCCAAACAAATTGCCTCCACGTCACCCTGTCCCCCGCCATTTCATTGCCCCGCTCCCAACTCACACCCCCCTCTCTCATATACCTCTCCACCCCATCCCTCCATCTCATCCTCGGCCTCCCCCTCCCTCTTCCCCCCTCCACCTCGCTCACATACACTCTCTTCATCAGTCTTTCACCCTCCATCCTCTCCACATGGCCAAACCACCTCAGTGTATTCCTCCTAATGCCTCCTATCACATCCACATCCACACCACAATGCTCCTTTATATTCTCATTTGTCAGCCTGTCTCTCCATGTGACTCCACAGGCTCCTCATAAATAACTCATTTCCACTGCTCTCACTCTTGACTTGTGACCTTCCAGCAACGTCCAAGCTTCACTTCCATACGTTAGAGTTGGTATCGTAATACTGTCATGTAGTAACTTTTTCACCTCCATGCTCACTTCCCTGTTTCTTATCACTGCCTTTAAGGAATCAGCAACCTTTCTTCCCTGCTGTACCCTTTCAAGCACTTCACCCTCCAATCCTCCATCCTTACTCATCACACTACCCAAGTACTTAAACGTACTCACATTTTCCAATTCCTCACCAGAGAATGTTACAGGTACTTAATTAGAGGAAAGTGGGGTCAGTAACTAAGAAAACATGAATATCGTATTTCATGTAAAGTCAGGCTCATTGAGCCAAGTTGTAAGTGAGAGGTCATAAAATTCTAAATAGTGATATTGAAAATACTTTTATACAAGGTGGTCTGTATATTATGCATCCCCACTTATAGTGTGTTGTGGAAACAGGTCAGAGTATTGGTGTGAGGGAATGCAGCTGCTTTGGCTACATCATGAAGTTTCTAGTTGACTCCAGTTTATTGAAATATAAAAGCAGGCACTAGACAGCATAAAAAGGAATATGAGAAGTTGAAAATAATGCTGGGTAGACACCAGTAATATTGACTGAGCAGTCCCAGCAACACTTGAAATTTAGGGTGTGTAACATATCAACTACACCCATACCCCAATATCCTGCAGTGTTGTGTATCAGTGGGAGTGTTCGGTCAGCAAGTATGTCAGATATCAAAGCGATTTTCCCCATAAGAAACTGAAAAAAAGCCAGAGGTGCATTCCAGACCCAAACCCAAACTCTCATATACCTTACTTAATCAGTATAAACTGACACAGAACACCGTAGGTAATGTTATTATCCTCATAAACAGTACTATTGCTAAAAAATGGTACATCAAACATTACTTGCAGGAGGGTGGTGTGGTGGGACATGTGGTGTTCAGCACCGCTTAAGGGCAACTAAACAGCCGGGCAGGTTGCTGGCAGTGCACCAAGTGGGGGTGGGGGAGGGTGGAGGGATGGAGAGGGAGACAAGCAGGGGTGAAGAAGGGTGGTAAGTGGGAGTGGGGGAGGAGGAGGGCACAGGGAATGAAGCAAGAATGACAAACACCCTGCTGCCCCCTCCCTCCCGTAGTCTCACTTACCATTCTCACTCACCACTCTTACACACACACACACACACACACACACACACACACACACACACACACACACACACACACACACAATTAGTTTTTACAGAAGAAAAATTTTGAGAGGGACTATGTGGAACACGCATGTCCACACATACTACCAGATATACAAATAGCAGAAAAAGTAATACAGGAGGAGTTAAGTAGTTTAGACAGAGGAAAAGCAAGTGGTCCTGATGAAATTTCATGTTGGGTATTACGAGAATGTGCAAAGGAGTTAAGTAAACCATTATTTATAATTTTCAAGAAATCCTTGAGTCAAGGTAAACTACCTGATATTTGGAAAAAGCAAATATTGTCCCCTTATTCAAGAAAGGAAATAGACAAAATCCACTCAACTACCGACCAGTATCACTGACCAGTGTTGTAAGCAAGGTATTAGAAAAACTTATAAGAAAAGCTTGGGTAAATCATCTAGAAGAACACAGTATGATAACAGAAAGACAGTTTGGTTTCAGAAAAGGAAAATCATGTGTTACTAATCTGTTGAGCTACTATGACAGAGTAACAAACACAATACAGGAAAGGGAAGGATGGGTGGACAGTATCTATTTAGATTTCAAGAAAGCTTTTGACACAGTACCACACCAAAGACTTTTATGGAAACTGTACCATCAAGGAGGAATTCGAGGCAAACTGTTTTGTTGGATGCAAGACTTTCTCATAAAAAGAGAAATGAGGACAGTACTAAGAGGAAACTACTCATCATGGAAAGAAGTGACTAGTGGAGTACCACAGGGTTCAGTGCTGGCACCAATCATGTTTTTGGTTTATATAAATGATATAAACAGTAACACTGGAAATGAGAGCTATCTGAATATGTTTGCAGATGATGCAAAAATACAAAGGAGAATTACTAACACAGACTCTTGCAGAAAGCTACAAGAAGAATTAAATAATCTTCATGAATGGAGTAGTACATGGCAAATGGAATTCAATGTGGACAAGTGTCATGTAATCAAGTTTGGTAAAAGTGGAAAAAGACCTGATTGGGATTATAAGTTAGGAAGTAAAACCCTATACACATCAGAAAGAGAGAAAGACCTAGGTGTGATTATCAATAACAGACTATCTCCGGCTGACCACATCAGCGAGAAGGTACGGAACATGTATACACTGCTTGCAAATATGAGAATAGCATTCACATACATAAATGAAGACATGCTAAGAAGGATAATAACATCATTCATTAGACCAACCCTGGAATATGCATCAGTAGTCTGGAGTCCTCATCTCAAAAAGCATATAGACAAGATTGAAAAAGTTCAAAGGGCTGCTACAAGATGGATACCAAGCTTAAGGGACCTAAGCTACGAAGAAAGACTAAATAAACTGAATCTACCAACTTTACAGGAGAGAAGGAAAAGAGGTGACATGATAATGCTATATAAGTGCATATCAGGAAAGGAGAAAATAGACATAAATGATTACCTAACATATGAAGAAGCATCAGCAAGAGGACACTGCAAAAAACTGCATAAGAAGAGAGGTGATAAAGACGTAAGGAAATTCAGTTTCCCAAACAGAGCAATTGATCAATGGAATGCACTACCGAATGAAATAGTGTGTGCCAAAACAATTCACAAATTTAAGGATATGTACGATAACTATGGTTTAAGACACGGGACAGTACGAGCTTGACTCATTCCTGTAAAGATACAATTAGGTAAGAACACACGAGCGAACAGCCAGAGCCAGCAGACGTCCCAGCCATCGCTGCGAACCTTAGGTAGTTTTCAGGAATTTTGTCTGTCCTGTCTCCTAAGGTCTTGTTTTAAATTTAAAATAATGTAAGTTAATGGACTACCAGAAATGTAAAGATTTATCGGCTAGAGTATACATGAATGTTTGTAGTATTTTCGGTAACAGCTGTTTTGGTACTTTAACCAACATCAAACATGGCCGATAGTGTAAACATTGAGGGACTCAAATTTCCAGGATTTGATAGAAAAAACAATGTCATAGATCTGGTTAAAATATTGATTATGAGGATTAGTGAACTTGAAAAGAAAGTGGAGAATCTAGTGATGAAGGACGTGTCTGAAAATATGGAGACTACTGTACAGAGTCTGCTCCAGTCCAAGGAGACGGCGAATGAGGAGATTAGGAATTTGAAGCATGAAAATGTCGAATTGAGGAGAAAACTAGAAGAGAGTACTAATAAAACGGAGAAGGTGAGTAGTGTATTAGAAGAGCATAAGGCTAAATGGGCACACGTAGAAGAAGAATGGAAAGAAGTGGTCAGCTTAAAGAGAAATCATCCAGGAAGAAAGGGAAATTAACAAGAAAAAAAATGGAAGAAAATGTAATGAAAATACTGAAGAAAAGAGAGAAAATAGTGAGAGAAACAGTAGAAAGGAACAGATGTGTGGTAATATTTGGGAACAGGGAGGAGGAAGAAAAGGTTAGATCCGTGAGACTCGAGAGAGACACGAACCTGGTGAGAAGAATAGTAGGCAAGATTGATCCCGAAGGAGACAAGTGGGTAAAAGAAATTGAGGAAGTAAGGAGGATAGGGCCTTATAAGAAAGAGGAAACAAGACCAATAAGAGTCAAGTTGTCAACAGAAATGAAGTTAATGATATACTTAAAGTGACCTGGAAATTAAGCAAAGAGGCAGGGATGGAAAATATTATAATAAGAAAAGACTTGAATGAAGAAGAAAGAGAAGTTCTAAAATCATTGAAGGAACAAGTAAAGGAAAAAAATGGTAAGAGGACAGAGGAAGAATGTAATACTATGTTTTTGGAGAGTGATGGATATGAAAGTAAGGAAGTGGTATGTGAGAAAATAGAAGTGGAGGAAACTAAGGGGGATGGCTATGAAAGATCAGAATTTGAGGAAGTGGTACCAACGGAGAGAACGAGAGAAGAGGGTATAAAAAACATCAAAAACAATTTGAAGATGGTATATACTAATGTTGATGGTTTAATATCGGCAAGGCTTGAAATTAATGATTTCTTGAGAGAACATGAACATGATGTCATGTGCATTGCAGAGACCAAATTAAGAGAAGATATTGATGTTCATTTGGGAGATGATAAATACTAACTGTGGAGAAGAGACAGAAAAGAAAAAACGAGAGAAGGAGTGATGATAGCAGTGACGAACAACATAAATGTAGATACTGTGGAAATGGGAGAAGGCAGGGCTGAAGTGATATACTGTATATGAAATTAGAAAATGGAGAGAATGGCTAGAGAGATACAGCAGTAGTGTATGTTCCCCCTAAGATGAGAGCATGGAATGATGATGAATACCAGGAGATGTCAGATATGGCTAGTTATTTACAAAAAATAATTGAGAAAAGCAATAATATAATTTTGGTGGGCGACTTTAACTGTAAAGAGGTGAACTGGGAAGAATGGGACTCAAGAGGTAGCGAGGATTCGTGGGGCACTATATTATTAATTATAATAATGAATAATGTGATGACGCAGTGTTTCAAAAAAGAGACATGGTTCCGAGGTGAGGACACACCAGCAAGGTTAGATTTACTGTTTACCAAAGAACCCGATGTAGTAGAATCATTGAAATATTTCTGTCCTATAGGAAAAAGTGATCACGTGGTCATTGAGTTCCAGATGATAATAGGGAACGTCGAGCCAAGAGACGAGCTTCATAGGCAGGGAAGATACAACTTTGGGAAAGCAAATTTTACAGGTTTGAGAAAATTCTTTGAAGATGCGGATTGGAGAAAATTCAGAGAAACCAGAGAGATACAGAGGAAGTGGGATATCTTTCTAGACCTCTATAATTTGGGAGTGGAAAAATTTGTACCAAGAGTAAGAGGGAAAGAAAACAGGAAAAAGGAGTGGTTTAATAGAAGGTGTATGATAGCAAAAAAGGAGAGGGATAAAGCATGGAACAACTGGAGAAAGAGAGGTAACAACAGAACAAAGGAAGAATATAAAAGAACTAGAAATGAATACACAAGAATACGTAGAGAAGAAGAAAGGAATTTTGAAAAAGGTATAATAGACAAATGCAAGGATGAACCCAAACTGTTTTATAGATTTGTTAATGGCAAACTGAAACAAAAGGAAGGAGTCACCAAACTGAAAGTAAAAGGAGAGGTCTATAAAGATGCAGCAATGCAAGCAGAAATAATGAACAAATGTTTCCAATCGGTTTTCACTAATGAACAGGAGTTTGTGGAAGGGGAGGGAGTGATTAGAAATGTACCGGGGATAAAAGATATAAAAGTGGAAGTACAGGAAGTGTATAAATTACTGGAAACTCAAGATGTAAGGAAAGTCCCAGGACCTGATGGAATTTCTGATTGGGTACTGAAGAAATGCAGAGAACAACTGGCGGATAAAATTCACAGTTTAATCGTGTGTTCTCTGGAAGAGGGGAAAGTGCCAAAAGAATGGAAGAGGGCAAATGTGGTACCAATTTATAAGGGAGGAAAAAGGGAAGAACCCCTGAATTATAGACCAGTGTCTCTAACCAGCATGGTCGCAAAATTGTGCGAGAGAATCCTGAAAGACAGATGGATAAAATATCTAGAAGAGATGAATATTTTGGCTGAATGTCAGTTTGGATTCACAAATAGAAGGTCATGTGTTTCCAACTTGTTGAGTTTTTATTCAAGAGCGATTGATGCGGTACAGGAGAGAGATGGTTGGGTGGATTGTGTGTACTTAGACTTAGAGAAGGCCTTTGACAAGGTACCTCATAAGAGACTAATGTGGAAACTAGAATATATAGGAGGACTGAAGGGGAAACTCCTGGAATGGATGAGAGACTTTTTGAGAGACAGACAAATGAGGACAGTAATAAAGGATAAGATGTCTGGATGGAGGGAAGTAACAAGTGGAGTCCCTCAAGGCTCAGTGTTGGCACCAGTAATGTTCCTGATTTACGTAAATGATATGGTAGATGGAGTGAACAGTTATGCAAGTCTTTTTGCTGATGATGTAAAGAGCTTGAGGAAGATAGAGGTTGAGGAGGATTGTAAAATGCTGCAGGAGGATCTGGATAGGATACACGATTGGAGCCAGAGGTGGGAAATGAAATTTAATGTAAAGAAATGTAAAATATTGGAAATGGGTATAAGTACCAGGAGGCCATCACTGAATTATTTGTTGGGTAATGAATTAATCACAAAAATGAGAGAAGAGAAAGATTTGGGAGTGCTGGTCCAAGATAGTTTGTCACCTGAAAAACACATTAACAAGATAGTTAAAGAGACGTATAAACTCCTGACTAACATAAGAGTAGCATTTCATTATATGGATGAGGAGATGATGAAAAAATTGATAGTGGCCATGATCCGCCCCAGGTTAGAATACACAGCGGTAGTGTGGTCCCCATACAAAAAGAAAGATATAAACAAGATTGAGAGAATACAAAGAACAGCAACCAAGATGGTCCCCAGTCTGGCAGATCTGTCATAGAGAGAGAGGTTGGAAAAGCTGGATTTGCCTTCCTTAGAGGAAAGAAGAAAGAGGGAAGACATGATTGCAGTGTTCAGGACCATGATAGGAGTAGATAAAATTGACCAAGAAGATCTGTTTATATGGAATAAGAGAGCAACAAGAGGACACAGAATGAAATTGAAAAAGTCAGCTGCTTGAAGGATATCAAGAAATATAGCTTTCCTTACAGAAGTATAGACTTATGGAATAGCCTGGACAAAGAGATCTTCCAGGCTAAAAACTTAAACGAGTTTAAAGCTAAATTTGACTTACTGAGAAACAGCAATGGGAACCCACGAGCGTAGCACATTCCGTGTATATCACAATTAGGCATATTAGGTAAATACATAAATATTTGGAACAACTTAGACAAAAAGGTGGTGCAGGAGAAAAACATTCATGTGTGTAAGAGTAGACTAGATAAATGTGGACATGGAGACAGGACAACACGAGCATTGCTTGATTCCTGTATACTACAAATAGGTAAATACACACACACACACACATGGGAGACAAGGAGGGGTGAGGGAGGGTGGGAGAATGGAGAGGGAGACAACCAGGGGTGGGGGAAGACAGGGGGACAAAGGGAGACAAGCCTGGCAGTGCTGAGTGTGATGGGGGATGGAGGAGGGCTGGGGGGAGAAGAGGAGGGACGGGGGGGAGAAGAGAGGGGATGGATGGAGGATGGGAGGACCGGGAGAGCCTTGTTTCATACCTAGGGAGAAGACTGGAGAGGCAGGGTGTCGGACTAGTGAAGCGACGGCCATTCAAATTGTTCGGATTGTGGGAATGTTCCCCTATTTCTTGTGTTCGATCTAGCTAAGTGCCGGTTATCGATGCGCCGGGTAATGGGGTATGGGTGTTCCCTGTATTTGGTACTACGTAGTGTGTGTATCTATATATATATATATATATATATATATACGGTATATATATACAGTATATATATATATATATATATATATATATATATATATATATATATATATACAGTATATATATATATATATATATATATATATATATATATATATATATATATACTGTATATGTACGTAACTAGTAAATAGCAAAAAGAAAATGAAATGAAAACTCACCAATTATATGATTGGCCCATGTATGTGCTGGGCTGAGTGCATGTGTGGTAAGGGAGTGTGTCCATAAAGCTGGTGTTGTTCATATTGTTTTGAGCTATCCCATTCCAGTGCATGATAGTGTGAACTAGATGATGAGATTCAGTATACAGTATATGAATTATTATAGAAAATTTTGATGGAACTACCATTGGGAAAATAAGTTGCAGAGGTTTTGTAATAGATGCAATGCAGTACTGTATTAGTTCTGGATTGTCATTTGGAATTGCTGTAGTAGAGAAAATGGGAAGTCTGTTTTTTTTTTTTTTTTTAGGCTATGAGTGTTTTCTTTTTACAATGGCTGATAACTGCATATGCTGTTCAGTACAGTTTGTCAGTTTAAAAATATATTATAGATTTTGAATGAACTGATCAGTAAGTGTATAACAGTAACAGTCAATTCCATATTACCTTGTTGAAGTGTAGGGGCCCGAGGTTGGGTGGAGTACCATAGCCCAGTGCATTTAAGAGTAAAGCAGCAGAAAAAAAATTCTAGTCACCTCTTGGAAATTCAACTTGTGCAATGCTGTGAATGCAAGTTGGCCATTGTAACCATAGACACAGGAGAGAAATAGTCATAACTTGGAATATTCTTCATGACACATCGACAGTAAAATACTGGAGAGCAAGATTAATGTTTATTTCATTCAGCACTGATTGATGATCTGGATAGTTTCACAGCTCTTCATTTAGATTGTTAAGTGATATTTAAACCGACACTGTTTTTCAGCGGTGGCAAATTCAGTAGCTTGGGTTGTTGAGTGGTTCTTCTCTGGTTTGATAATGTGTCTGGATAGTACTTTATAGTACCAGATTATTTTAACTGATATTAGGTGAAGAAGCAGCAGTGATTGCATGAAAGTATGACAAAACCTGCAGATTTAATAAGCACTTCAGGAGGTAGATGCAACACATAGTTGCTGTATTTTGAACAAATTTATACTTGTATACTGTAGTTATGGTTCTTTATTTTTGTAAGGTGTAATTTTTGCACTGCACCATATATATATATATATATATATATATATATATATATATATATATATATATATATATATCCATGGTGTTTTGTTTTACTTTATTTAATTGTTAAGCATGGATTAAAATGGATAATGTACAGGTAGAACTACAATGGTTTCTTCATATTTCCTTATTCCTTCCTTACTGATGACTTAGTGTAATGTTTTGGTACAGGTATTTTGCTGAATTTTGCCTTTGCCTCTGTCTTTACCAGTGGAGCCACAAATCCTGCCCTTCTCCTTCCCTGAAGTAGAGGAGGGGCAGCTGGTACAAGTGGCCTGTGCTGTGACAAAGGGTGATGACCCACTCACCCTACAGTGGTACAAGGATGGGCTGCCTCTCGTATCATCCAATGATTTCATGATTAATAATGTTGCTCCTAAGCTCTCCATACTCCTGTTGAGCAGTGCCAATGCAAACCACACTGGAACTTATTCCTGTCTGGCTTTCAATCCAATTGGAACTGCTGAGTCTTCTGCAAGCTTGAGAGTGAAGGGTATATAATATCATGAAACTGTGTTTAGAGTACAGTTGATTTGCATGTGCATGACTTTAGTCAGTGCCCAATGAGGTACACTTTTACCATTTCATAGTAAATTTGTTTTGTCATCATTTGACTTACTAAGTAGACCATTGCTGTCATGATAGGTACATCAAGAGTTGAAGTGTATTTGACTGTTAGGGTGCTCAGGATATCCCTCAGCAGTATAACTACCTGGCATTACCCAGAATAAAATCTCTGAATGAGGAAGTAGCATGCAGAGGATTAAATCCCAATATCTGTATCATTATGGCGTGGTCATCCAGAGGATTCACTTACCTTATATCCTTAAACCCTCACACATACAGCTGTCACATTACACCCATTGCTACCATGTTCCCTCCCTCAGCCTCCCTCAGATGTAAGGCAGTCTTTAGGGTGTGGTAATTGCAAACATTGAAAGATACACAATTAACTACTGTAGTTAATTTCCTTGGATATCTTTATATGGAACTGTGTTCACAGTACCGACAGACTTACTCACCATGATCACTTTCATCCATTGTTTGTTAGTTTCTTCACTTTCTTGACATTCATGCCCCTCTTCACTCTCTCTGATGCTACTCATAGTGTGGTACTGTACTATTTTCTTGGGATGCACACTCTTGTAGGTCCTTCCACACTCAAATAGTACATGAAAGTAATCCTTGTCATCATCTCTGTCATCATCCTGTCACTCCTGCCTATGTGTGTGGTTGGGAACATTTA
Organism: Coenobita brevimanus; assembly: GCF_032717465.1. Classification (NCBI taxonomy): domain Eukaryota; kingdom Metazoa; phylum Arthropoda; class Malacostraca; order Decapoda; family Coenobitidae; genus Coenobita; species Coenobita brevimanus. The sequence goes on from NC_136978.1 coordinate 10,253,452, forward strand.
GTAACCAGAAAAGTAATTTGTCAAGAGAGGCAATGAGAAGAGTACCTGTTATACTCTGGGCTTCATTTTACAGGCAAAGCCTTGTACAGCAAGTCGCCTCATGTAACCATTGAACTGTATCTTATCTTTTATTGATATAATGTTTCTCCACTTTCTTCTCATCAGATCTGAATTCATTTGCCAGTTTCTTCTTACATCGCCACAGAGGTAGGGATCTGATATTAACATATAATGTTGATGAGATGCAGTTTGGGTTTATGCCAGGCAAAGGGACCACTGTTGCCATATTCATTGTTCAACAGCTTCAGGAAAAATACATAGGAAAGAAAATGGAACTGTACTTTCTTGTTGATTTGGAGAAGGCCTTTGACAGAGTCCCTAGCAAGGCAGTGAAGCAGGGAATGAGAAAGCTCAGGTTCAAGGAGTGTCTGGTTAGGGTGGTTATGGCCATGAAAGTGGTTGCTTGCACCCAGGTAAGGGTGAATGGACATTTGAGTGATGAGTTTTCTGTGGATGTTGGTTTGCACCAGGGGTCAGTTTTGAGCCCCTTGTTGTTTATCATGGTACTTGAAGCCCTCTCACATGACTTCAGAAATGGACTCCCATGGGAGATTTTTTTTTTTTTTTTTTTTTTTTTTTTTTTTTTTTTTAATGCGAGGAAGAAGGAACCAAAGGCTAGGAGCCCGCAAAACAGTTCCTTCCAAGAAAAAAGCAAAAACAGTACAAAAGAGAGCAAAATTCAAGCTCCATTCATTTCGAGATGCCTGGACACACTGCATTTGAAAGACTAGAGATCATAGGAAGTAGGAAATACAGACAGAGGGAGACAGTTCCAGAGTTAACCTGTTGCATAAATGAAGGACTGGGAGTAATGGTTAACTGGCATTAGAGAGTTGGACAGAAAAGGGATGAGTGTTTGTTGCTAGACAGGTGCTATGCTGATGATTTGGTGTTAATTGCATAGAATGAAAGGGAGGCAGAGGAAAAATTTAGTAAGTGGAGAGATGGTATGGGTCACAAGGACTTAAGAGTAAATGCAAATAAAACAAAAGTGATGGTATCTAGGGCTGGTGGCAATACTGTCAAAGACGAGGGAGAGTGGCCATGTGCGATTTGCCACAAGGGCGTGGGAAGTACCAGTAAATCCATCTTGTGCAATGTGTGTGATAAGTGGGTGCATAAGAGATGTAGTGGTATTAGAGGTAGACTGTGAGATAATCCTGATTTCATGTGTGTGGTGTGCTGGGGAGAGCAGGTGGAGATTGTCAGGCATGCAAGGATTGAACTTGCCGGTGAGCCTTTTGAGTGTGTGGAAGAGTTTTGTTGTTTGGGGGACATGTTATGTGCTGGAGGTGGGGCTGGAACTAGATCTGTGGCTAGAGTGAGAAATGTCTGGAAGAAGCTCAGGGAGCTGTTTCCTCTCGTGACATTGAGAGGGCTCTCCCTCCGTGCTAAAGGATCTTTGTATGCAGCATGTGTTAGGAGTGTAATGCTGTATGGTAGTGAGACCTGCGTGGTAAAGGAAGAGGATATTCACAGGCTTAAAAGTACAGAAATAGCAATGATTAGGTGGATGTGAAGTGCATCCCTGAGGTCGAGGCCTTGGAGTGCTAGGTTTACGATGGAAGAGTTGAGGGGTAGGATGGGACTGGAGTGTATTGGTGTTGTGATGAGGAGAGGTAGATGGTGATGATTTTGGCATGTGGAGAGAATGGAGGATAATAATTGGGTGTAGAAAGTGAGAAGTGTTAATGTTAGGGGTAGGTTTGCGAGAGGTAGACCAAAAAGGACATGGGACGAGGTCATTGAGTGTGACCTCAGGGATAAGGGACTGAATAGGGAAGCTGCCAGAGATTGAGTAGCATGGAGAGCAGCCATTAGGTGACCAAGGCTGATGCATGCAAACATGTTGGAGCCTTCAAAAATGAAACGAATGAACGAAACAAAACGAATTTCTTTCACTTCCAATCTCCTTCCATGTCCGTATTACTTAACCTACATCTACAGTATCTAAGGATATGATGAATGGAAGGTGTTATGGCCCCCCAGATAATGTGGAGTATGGTACAGGATGTAGATGTTCATAACTTGTGGGGGAAACTATGATATGGTGGGGTCACTCACCATCCACTCACTCGATGTAGTGTTGCTCTTGGTTGTCTGCCCTTTCCTCTCCTTCATCCTTCTTTCCTTCCATCCTCTTGTGTCTTTCTTTCCATCATTTTTTCCTTATCCTCCTCCCTACTAGTGACTTTACACTCCCTCTTCTATCTTTCTTTCCTTCATTCTTTCCTCTTCCTTCTGCTTGTGGGTGACTGTACACTGAGTGACAAGCCAAATGGTTTCCTGTACACCAGGAAACCATTTACTACGCTGGGTGGTAACCACAAAACCGCATTATGGCGCCTGGTGGTTTAGTGGGTAATTAAGGCGTTTCAATCAGATTGAACCTGTGTAGGTTAATATCCAAAGGGTGGTTGGGGTTTATTGTTAACGTAATGCCACTCATGGATGATTGAGGCTTGTTACTCTCATCTTAAATGTGAAGACCAACTTGCCTACCCCCGGGCTTTTACGCTCCTCATAGAGCAACGTAGGATTGGATGATGAATGAATGGTGAGCCCTTTTTACCACTCTCCATCCTTGGATCTTAGACACAGAGACTGTGGTTAATATCATTGATATGTATTTTGATAGGAAGTGTTATTTCTACTATTACTTCTCGTAATATTACTGATCTTCCCCGGAAAAGTTTTATGGGTTTCAAATTCATTTATACATTGGGCCAAAGTGTATGTCTGTGTTACACTTACTATGTTGTCACCATTAGAATTAATTCAGAAATTAATAACTTTTTATATACACTATCCCTGTTTTTCATGAATTTGTCTCTACACCAGTTAAAATTTTTCACCTAAAGATACTGCAGTTAAGTCTCAGTACCCTACTGGCTAAAAAATAGGTATCCTATTGGAGACATCTTTGCTGTTGCTTTGTACTAGACACTTTGTTCTCATCTCTGCCTGTATGTTTCTTTCATTATAGAAGACATGCAACACCCCTCTCTCTACACACTCATAGTACTTTTTCATCCACCTCTTTGATGCAAGAGCTTATTGTTGTATTCATTGCTTCTTGTATATTGGTGGTCTGCACTGGTGCAGCTTCTTCAGTCTGTCTTTCCTTCTGCCCATGAACTCCAGGATTTTTGTACATGTCCAGGCATGGAGTTGGACACATCTTGAGTTTGACATTCTTATGTTGGCTGTTGTTTGAAAGGAATGAGTTTTGCAGTGTTTCAGCCATCAGCTCCTTTTTTCTCCATTTAAAAGAAATGCCTAATGCTAATGTCTGAAATATATTTTCTTTTTCCTTAAGTTCACCAGTTAGTCATGTTTTAGTTCCTCATGACATGTTCTTGATCAGATAATCATTATCATATTATGTTATTAATTTTAACCCTCTCATGTTATCTTGATCATTTCATTATTAACCTTAATTGTAAGCTTGCAGAGGAACCTACATGTGATGGCACTGTGCACCCTGAATGGAGCAGCTGCAGTGTCCACCCGGGAGCCAAAACTTTATCGCACTTGCTTTTCCCATTACCTTGCTGTGAGAATGTAAAACAATGCATTATGTAACATAATACAGTACTGCAGAGTGAGAGAAAGTTCTGGACAAACGTGAAAGTGTGCATGGAAAAGTTTGGAAGGAATGAGAGACTGTTTTTGATCGGTGATATGAATAGTAAAGTAGGGAACGTGAAGGTGGATGGAGTAGTTGGTACTGGGGTGTGCCTGCTGAAATAGATGGGAATGGCAGTGCATTAGTGGACATTTGTGCTGGGAGCGGGTTGGTGATAGCCAATACTGTCTTCAGGCATAAAATGATCCACAGGTATACATGGCGAGTGATGAGAAGGGGGGGTGGTGAACTGAATGAAAGGAAGGCGATGATTGATTGTGTGTGGATGAAAGGATGCGAAGATGTGTAATGGATGCAAGAGCTTGTAGGAGTCGGAGGAGTGGACTTTCTGACCACTACTTGGTGGTGGCCAGAATCAAGATCCAAATGAGATGGAGATATAGAAGAAGGGAAGGACGGGAAGAAGGAGTATTTGCAAGGAGAGTGGAAAGGTTCCAAGAGGATGAGAAAAAGGTAGAATATAAGAGAGAAGTGGAGGAACGACTGGCCAAATATGAACTGGAGCAGATGGGGGACGTGGAAGGTGTGTGCAGGATATTCACTGAAGAAATATGTGCAGCATTTAATGTGGTGTGTGGGATGAAGAGAAGACGGAGGGGGGTGCAAGGAACAGCATGGTGGAATGAAGAGGTGAGACAGGCTGTGGCACAAAAGAAGAAAGCATTAAATGAATGGATGAGAAATAGGGGCGTGGATGAAGCAGAGAGGCGGAAGAAAGAGTTATATGTAGAAAGGAAGAGAGAGGTGAAAAGATTAGTAAGAGAGAGTAAGAAAAGAGTGGATGAGGAATTTGGAAGGAATTTGAGTGTAAAGTGGAGGGACTGTAAGAAAATGTTCTGGATAGAGGTGAAGAGAGTAATACAAGGTGGAAATGAAGTTAGCAGGGGAGTGAAAGATAAAAATGGTAGATTACTAGTGGAGAAGGGAGAAAAAGGGAGCAGATGGAGAGATTTACGGAATTGTTGAACATAGAGGATGGAAGTAATGCGAGTATAAGTGGCTGGGGAATGGCTGGGAGAAGGAGGGAGGTGAGAATACAGGAAGAAATCAGTAGGATAGAAGTTGTGAAAGCAATGAAGAAAGTTAAATTGGGGAAAGCCCCAGGAATTGACAAAGTGTGTGGTGAAATGCTGAAGCATTGGGGAGAGGTAGCAGTAGAATGGATGTGGAAGATGTGCAGATTGGCCTGGGAGGAAGGTAGAGTCCCGGAGGATTGGAAGTCAGATATAATTATTCCCTTGTACAAAGGAAGAGGGGAAAAAGAAGAGTGTGGTAATCACAGGGGCATTTGTCTTCTTAGTATAATAGGAAAAGTGTATGGTAGGGTACTTATTGACAGAGTTAGAGAAAGAACAGAGGAATTAGTTGGACAAGAACAGGGAGGCTTTAGGAAGGGTAGAGGATGTGTAGATCAGATATTCATTCTTAGATCTTTAGTGGAAAAGTTTCTAGAGAAGGGAAAGAAGTTGTATGCGGCTTTCATGGATTTGGAGAAAGCATATGACAGGGTGGATAAACAAGGATTGTGGAAAGTATTAAGAATATATGGAGTAGATGGGAAGTTGCTGAATGCTGTGAAGAGTATGTATGATGGTGCTAAGGCTGCAGTGCGTGTGGATGGTGAACTGAGTGAATTTTTCTCATTGAAGGTTGGGTTGAAACAGGGATGTGTCATGTCTCCATGGTTGTTCAGTCTGTACATGGATGGGGTAGTAAAAGAGATACAAGGTAGGGTAACGGATATTGGAGTGGCCCTGGTGAGAGAGGATAGTGTTTGGAAACTCCCTGTACTGTTGTTTGCAGATGATACTGTGTTGTTGAGTAAAGACGAGGGAGAGCTGCAAGGCTTGGTGGATAAGTTTGGGAGAGTGTGTAAGAAACGGAATCTAAAGGTGAATGTAGGGAAGAGTAAAGTGATAGTCTTTGAGAGAGGTGAAGACAGTGAATGTACAGCGACGTTGGATAGTGAGGAATTGGAAAATGTGAGTACGTTTAAGTACTTGGGTAGTGTGATGAGTAAGGATGGAGGTTTGGAGGGTGAAGTGCTTGAAAGGGTACAGCAGGGAAGAAAGATTGCTGGTCCCTTGAAAGCAGTGATAAGAAACAGGGAAGTGAGCATGGAAGTGAAAAAGTTACTACATGACAGTATTGTGATACCAACTCTAACGTATGGAAGTGAAGCTTGGACGTTGTTGGAAGGACACAAGTCAGGAGTGACAGCAGTGGAAATGAGTTATTTAAGAGGAGCCTGTGGAGTCACATGGAGAGACAGGCTGACAAATGAGGATATAAAGGAGCGTTGTGGTGTGGATGTGGATGTGATAGGAAGCATTAGGAGGAATACACTGAGGTGGTTTGGCCATGTAGAGAGAATGGAGGGTGAAAGACTGGCAAGGAAAGTGTATGTGAGTGAGGTGGAGGGGGGGAGAGGGAGGGGGAGGCCAAGGATGAGATGGAGGGATGGGGTGGAGAGGTATATGAGAGAGGGGGGTGTGAGATGGGAGCTAGGTAGTGAAATGGCGGGGGACTGGGCGGCATGGAGGCGATTTGTTTGTGGCCACCCCAAACGTGATTGAGGCATCTGGCAATATATAGATAGATAGATGGGCTATCAGAAATGGGTAAAAGTACCAAGAGACTGTCACTAAATTATTTTATGGGTAATGAACAATCACAAAAGCGAGAGATCCAGGATAATTTGTCACTTGAAAAACACATTAACAAGATAGTTAGAGAGACGTATAATCTCTTGACTAACATAACAATAGCATTTTATTACATGGATGAGGAGATTATGAAAAAATTGATGGTGGCCATGATCTGCCCCAGGTTGGAATATGCGACAGTAGTGTGGTCCCCACATAAAAAGAAAGATATAAACAAATTTGAGAGAAGACAATACAAAGAACAGCAACCAAGATGGTACCTAGCTTGGCAGATCTGTCGTATAGGGAAAGGCTGGAAAGACTAGACCTGCCTTCTTTGGAAGAAAGAAGAGAGAGGAGTGACATGATTGTAATGTTCAGAGCCAGGATGGGAGTAGAAAAAATTGACAGAGAAGATCTGTTTGTATGGGATAGGAGAGTAACAAGAGGGCACAGAATTAAACTAAAAATGCCAAATTACTTGAAGGATATCAAGAAATATACATTTCCATATAGATGCATAGACCTGTGGCATAGCCTGGACAAAGAGATTGTCCAGTCTAAAAACTTAAACAAATTCAGTGCAAAATTTGACATCGAAACAAAGATGGGACCCCATTAGCATTGCTCATTTCCTGTATATCACAACTAGGTAATACACACACACACACATATAGATAAACTCGCACGCATGCATGCTGACATGCAAGCTTATGCACACAGGCATACACATGTGCAGAGAAGCACACACCCACTCATCCGTGTACATGCACTCTCTCTCTCTCTCTCTCTCTCTTTCTCTCTCTCTGCATGTGTGTGTGTGTGTGTGTGTGTGTGTGTGTGTGTGTGTGTCTATGTGTGTGGCAACAGACAGAGAGACAAAGACTGCAATAGAGACAGCAACAGATAAAGAGTTAGCATCACAGACAGGCAGTAACATTAAAAATGAGTGACAGACAAACCAATGTATATGCAGAGAAAGAGAGAGAGAGAGAGATGTGTGTGTGTGACAGACAAACCAATGTATATGCAGAGAAAGAGAGAGAGAGAGAGATGTGTGTGTGTCTTTGTCTGTGTCTGCACGTATGTGTATTTACCTAGTTGTGTTTACCTAGTTGTGGTATACAGGAAATGTGGTTTCGTGTAAGCCAAGAAACCATTTACAACGCTGGGTGGCAACCATATAACCAGCCCCATACGTGCTCCCTACGTGTCAACACGTGGGTTGGTGGAGGGTTAGTGCCCCTCCCTGTAAAACCAATAACTCAAAGTCAAATGGCCACCCCTTACAGGATTATGGTGTCTGGCAATAGATAGATAGATATAGTTACGCTCGTGGGGTCCCGTCTCTGATTCTTGATGAGTCAAATTTTGCACTGAACTCGTTTAAGTATTTAGACTGAATGATCTCTTTGTCCAGGCTATTCCACAGGTTTGTGCATCTATATGGAAAACTATATTACTTGATATCCTTCAAGCAACTTGGCTTTTTCAATTTCATTCTGTTTCCTCTTGTTACTCTCCCATCCCATACAAAGAGATCTTCTTTGTCAATTTTTCCTACTTCCATCCTGGCCTTGAACACTGTAATCATGTTGCCCCTCTCTCTCCTTTCTTCTAAGGAAGGCAGGTCTAGTTTTTCCAGTCATTCCTTGTATGACAGATCTGCCTGGCTAAGTACTATCTTGGTTTCTATTCTTTGTATTCTCTCGATGTTGTTTATATCTTTCTTTTTATGTGGGGACCACACTATTGACGCATATTCCAACCTGGGCCAGGTCATGGAATCATCTCATTCATGTAATGAAATGCTATTCTTATGTTAGTCAAGAGATTATACATCTCTTTATCTTCTAAACGTGTTTTTCAGATGACAAATTATCCTGGACCAGCACTCCCGAGTCCTTCTCTTGTCTCGCTTTTGTGATTAGTTCATTACCCATCAAATAATTCAGTGATGGTCTCTTGGTACTTTTACCCGTTTCCAATAGTTTACATTTTTTTGCATTGAATTTCATTTCCCACATCCAGCTCCAGTCATGAATCCTATCCAAGTCCTCCTTTATCATTTTACAGTTTTCTTGAGCTTCTACTCTCCTCATGATCTTCACATCGTCAGCAGACAGACTTACATAACTGTTCATTCCATCTACCATATTGTTTACTTAAATCAGGAACATTTCAGGCACTAACATCGAGCCCTGTGGGACTCCACTCGTTACTTGCCTGCATCCAGACATCCTGTCTTTTATTACTATTCTCATTTGTCAGTCTCTCAAGAAGTCTCTCATCCACCCTAAGAGGTTCCCGTCAGTCCTCCTATGTGTTCCAGTTTCCACATCAGTCGCTTGTAGGGTACCTTGTCAAAAGCTTTCTCCAAATCTGTATACTTACAATCCATCCAGCTATCTCTCTTCTGTAGTGTGTCCTTCACCCATGAGAAAAAGCTAATAAGTTGGAAACACACGACCTTCCACTTCTGAATCCAAACTGATTTTCTGCCGAAATGTCCATCTCCTCCAGATATTTTATCCATCTGTCTTTCAGGATACTCATGCAGTTTTGCAACCATGCTTGTCAGGGACACTGGTCATTAATTCAGAGGTTCTTCCTTGTTCTCTCTGTTATAAATTGGTACCACATTGGCCCTCTTCCATTCCCGAGACACTTTCCCTTCTTCCAGAGAACACACAATTAAATTGTGATTCTTATCTGCCATTTGTTCTCTGCACTCCTCTGGTGTCTAATTAGAGATCCCATCTGGTCCTTGGGCCCTCCTCATATCTTGAGTTTCCAGTAATTTGTATAATTCTTGCACTTCAACCTTTACATCTTTTAACACAACATTTCTAGTTACTCCCTTCTCCTCCACAAATTCACTTTCTCTAGTGAAGACTGATTGGAAGCATTTGATCATTATTTCAGCTTGCATAACTGCATCTTTATAGACATTTCCTTCTACTTTCAGCTTATTGATTCCTCCCTTTTGTTTCAGTTAGCCATTAACAGACCTGTAAAACAGTTTAGGTTCTTCCATACATTTGTCAGCTATACCTTTTTCAAAGTTCCATTCTTCCTCTCTGCATGTTCTTGTATATTCATTTCTAGTTCTTTTATATTTTTCCTTTTTTCTATCATTCAATTTGTTCCATGCCTTATCCTTTTCTTCTTTTTGCAATCATACACCTTTTGTTGAACCAGTCATTTTTCCAGTTCTCTTTCCCACTAGCTTTTGGCACATACTCTTACACACCGTATTATACAAGTCTAGAAAGATATTCCACTTCTTTATCTCCCTTGTTTCCCAGAATTCTCGCCAATCTATTTCTTCAAAAAATTTTCTCAATCCTATAGAGTTTGCTTTCCCAAAGTTGTATCTTCCATGCCTGTATAGTTCATCTCTTGTCTCTTCATTTCCTTCAATTGTTTTGAAGTCTATCACCACATGATCACTTTCTCCTATAGGACACAGATATTTCAGAGATTCAGTTGCATCAAGTTCTTTGGTTAGAATTAAATCTAGTCTTGCTGGTGTGTCATCCCCCTAAATCCTGTCTTTTCTTTGACCCACAGGGTCATTACATTGTCCATTGTTACATTTAATATGTATCCTGCCCTATGACTCTTCACTACTTCCTGAGTCCCACTCCTCCCAGTTTACCACTCTACAATTGAAGTCCCCCATCAGGATTATGTTGTTGCTTTTCTCAGTCACATTCTATAGGTATCTGGCCATGTCCAACATCTCCTAATATTCCTCCTCATTCCATGCCCTTGTCTTGGTGGGGCCATATGCTACTGTGATGTCTGTCTTGCCTTTTCCTCCAGTTTCTATTACCATATTTATCATTTCAGCCATACCTTCTCCCAGTTCCACACTATCCACATTTAGGCTGTTTTTCACTGCTGTCATCACTCCTCCTGTTTTTTCTTTTCTATCTCTTCTCCGTATTTTGTATTTCCCATCACCCATTTGGATTTCAATATTCCATCTCAGCATGGTCTCAACGAAGCACATGATATCTGGCTCATTTACCCTCAAGATATTGTGTTTCTATCCTTGCTGAGGTTAAACCATCCTCATTAGCATAATTATGCCACTTTCAGTCTTTTGCATTGTTTTTTATGTCCCTCTCTCCCTTTCTCCTTCAGTGTATTTACCTATTTGTATTTACCTATTTGTAGTATACAGGAATTGAGCAGTGCTCGTGTTGTCCTGTCTCCATATCCGCATTTATCAAGTCTACCTTTACACACATGAATGTTTTTCTCATGCACCACCTCTTTGTCTAAGTCGTTCCAAATATTTAAGTATTTACCTAGTATACCTAATTGTGATATACCCGGAATGTACTATGCACTTAGGTTTCCGTCGCTGTTTCTCAATAAGTCGAATTTAACTTTAAACTCGTTTAAGTTTTTAGACTGGATGATCTCTTTGTCCAGGCTAATCCATAAGTCTATACTTCTGTAAGGAAAGCTATATTTCTTGATATCCTTCAAGCAGCTTGACTTTTTCAGTTTCATTCCATGTCCTCTTGTTGCTTTCTTATCCCATACAAACAGATCCTCTTTGTCAATTTTATCTACTCCCACCATGGTCCTGAACACCGCAATCATGTCTCCCCGCTTTCTCCTTTCCTCTAACGAAGGCAAATCCAGTTTTTCCAGCCTCTCTCTGTATGACAGGTCTGTCAGACTGGGGACCATCTTGGTTGCTGTTCTTTGTATTCTCTCAATCTTGTTTATATCTTTCTTGTTGTGTGGGGACCACACTACTGCTGCATATTCTAACCTGGGGCGGATCATGGCCACTATCAATTTTTTCATCATTTCCTCATCCATATAATGAAATGCTACTCTTATGTTAGTCAAGAGCTTATAAGTCTCTCCAACTATCTTGTTAATGTGCTTTTCTGGTGACAAACTATCTTGGACCAGCACTCCCAAATCTTTCTCTTCTCTCCTTTTTGTAATTAATTCATTACCCAAAAAATAATTCAGTGATGGTCTCCTGGTACTTTTACCCATTTCCAATATTTTACATTTCTTTACATTAAATTTCATTTCCCACGTCCGGCTCCAATTGTGTATCCTATCCAAATCCTCCTGCAGTATTTTACAATCCTCCTCAACCTCTATCTTCCTCAAGATCTTTACATCATCAGCAAACAGACTTGCATAAGTGTTCACTCCATCTACCATATCATTTACGTAAATTAGGAACATTACTGGCGCCAACACTGAGTGTGTGTGTGTGTGTTTGTGTACAAAATCAACAGCAAGCCCAATGCATGGGGCCTGGGGTGGCTGTGTTTACGGTATTGTCGTTGTCTCAACGGTATAATGCATTAATTTCTTGCTGCAGCGTGTTGATGGTTATATATTTTTACAAGTCCTAGTGTTTTATGTTTGTGTAATAGTAATGTGGCCAAGAGTTTTAAGTATGAAGTCAGCTTGATATGCAACTGCCAGTTAAGAATGTCAGCTGGGAGGGTAGGGGTATACAGGAGGGTTGGGAGCTGGGGTAGAGGCGGGTGGAGCTTGTTTTGCCCACCCCCTCCCCTCTTCCCTGAGCAGAAATTAATGCTCATGAGTGTACATTATCAATACTGTATTGTATTTTGTGCCTGATTTTAATATTCTACTCATGGGTAATATTGTAAGAAAGTTTTTAGGATAGAGGGTCGAGATGGATAGTAAAACAATACCTGACTGGACGCTGAATATTGAGCCAATGGGGGGGGGGGGTACTATGCAATATCTGGCATTTTGCTTTAACCGGTGTAGGGTTTGGCTGGATAATTGAGAGTTTACTGTAGTTTTGTTCAGTGCATGGTCAGTTGGAAACAAATTCCCAGAACTCAGGCACTCATGGCTGCAGAACATTTCGCCATTGTAGCCATTATAGAATCAGGGATTCATAGTGATAGTAGGGATTATGTTGGGGAGTTTGAAATATCTAGTTACAAAATGTATCATAAAGACTACTACACAAGAAGGGGGTGGGATTATAATGAATATCAATGACAACTTAAATCCTTTTGTCTGTAAAATCAGGTCAGAGTGGACCACAAAATGGTAGGTATGGACCTGCATTTACCCAGTGCTGTGTATAAGTTAGTTCTTGTATTCAGGCCTCCATGTCAGCTTGCCAACAAGAATGGAGATATGTACAGAAAACTGAGCAGCACAGTTAGTGGTAAAACATCTGTAATTCTTTGTGGCATCTATTGTCACATAAACTGGGATCACAGAACAGCAGATGCTGAAGGTAGGCATCTTGTAGACTTTGATGACCAGATTATTTTGTTCCAGTGGATAAACAAACTAGCTAGAGGCTATAGCTTCCAAGACCTCGTATTCACTACAGAAGATAAAAATGTTACCAGCTTGTCTGTTGGTGAATCACTGGGAGGTACCGATAGTGACCACAACCTGTTCAGGTTCTCTACATGTTTGCTGTGAAAGATCGTCAGGACCTCATAAAAGAAAACTAGACTAGACAAGTATGGATGGTCTTTTAAAAGAGAACACAAGGGAAGATAAGTGACTTAGAAACATAAGTTTCTGAAATGGGAATTTTTAAAATGGGAAGTTATGAAAGCCTTGTGTCAAATAAAATATTATGGATATGAGACATCAGCATTAGCTGAGGAAGTAATGTTGGAAATTCAAGCAGTTGAGTATCTGCAGGCCAGTAATTGTAGTAAGAGATTTAGATGGAATGAGCAGCATTATGGTATATGCCAATTTTCAGTATACTGTATTCAAGCAGGAAGTATGCAGCATGGTATGATTGAATGACTGAAGAGACACATGCAGGTGTTAAGGACATGTGCACAGAATGCAAGAAGATAGAGTGACATTGACAGTGTATGAATATGAGTTAGGTAGTACTGTTAACAGTGAAAGACCATAAGATTTTTCTAAAAGTGTCTGTGCAAGGAAGACAAGTGACCGAGGGTATCAGTGATATGTGTAAAGATTGAAACCTCAAGATTTGCCATGGGCCCTTCGCAAGGGAGAGCATCCAGGAGGAAACAAATAAATAAATTATATATATATACAAGTATATATATATATATATATATAAGTATATATATATATATATATATATATACAGTATATATATATATGTACAGTATATATATATATGTACAACGGCCATACCACGTTGAGTACACCGCTTCCCGTCTGATCAGCGAAGTTAAGCAATGTTGGGTCTGGTTAGTACTTGGATGAGTGACCACCTGGGAACACCAGATGCTGTTGGCATAACGTTCTCCCTACGTGTCAAGTGGGGTTGGTGGAGGATTAGTGCCCCTCCCTGTAAAACAATTAACTCTAAGCCCTTGGCCACCCCGTTTGGGATACATGGAGTCTGGCAATGAATGAATATATATATATATATATATATATTATACATATGACACTTTCTGCATCAAACTGATGTCGATATGCTGTTTTGGTGAAAAAACAGAGAGACCTTAGGATCAGTCAACTGTTTTGTATTGTGTACATTCAATGTACTTGAAGGAAAACTTTTTTTTTTCTAATTTCATTGACACAGCATTAGTTTGGTAATGTTTGCTGGTTTTTACTCTTTGTTGACCCTGACAAATGGTGCAGTTTGTTTCATTTGCTGCTGAAAAGTGCAATATTTTGGTAATATCTAAAGAACACAAGTACTGTATTGTATTGTAAATTACATTAATTTGTTTCGTGTTAAGTGCAGTCAAATCTCTATTTGGAAAAGCGTTTTTTAAGCAAGAAGTTTGTACAGCATATGAAACTCAAATTATAGGAAATTCAGACTGGGCTTGAGGTTCTTTTCAACTCAGGCATTTGCAATCTTATAGGCACTACATCATGTATTAGAGATACATAAAGTATATTTTGAGCATCCTAATGCAGTATTGAACATAGAATAACCAGTAAGAAAATGTATGGCTTACATGATCCTCCCTTTATCAGTCATTTCATCTTTCATTAATACAAAACTTTTGCATTCAGCAAAAATATTGTCTGTCATGTACAAGATATTTTCAGGAAGTGTCTGGACTGATGTCAGTACACAAAGAGCATGGTACTTAAAAGTTTCTGAGTCTAGTTTCCTGCAGAGTAGTTCCCCTCTGCAGCTACTTATGTCACCCATCATTGTTGCCACTGTTGGAAGCAGTTTTTGGAATCATCTTTCAGGGTATTGTACATCATCCTTGTCAAAATGTATTAATTTTCCTTGGCAGCCTCAAATTGGTGTAATTTCAGAACGGTCTTGAGCTTTGAGAACAAAACACTGTTACAAGGAGGGAATATGGAGACTGTAGCAGTTGCGGTGTTCCATATTTACATAAAAGTTGCTATAAGATCCAAAAATGATGGAGTGGCAATTGGGTGCTGCACTATGACAGTGCACCTGTTCACACGTCACAACTCTGCAGCAGTTTTTGGTTAGAGGTGGAATACCACAGCTGCAGCAGCCTCTGTCTTCTCCAGATCTGGCTTCATGTACCACCCCTTGTGCTCCAAAGCTCAAGGAAGTTCTGAAACAACACTGATTTGATGCTGTCAGTAACAGTAAGCATGCTCTTGAGAGAACATTGTTGGATATCCCAAAAGAGGACTTTACAAACTGTTTCCAACAGCGACAGCAACAACGGTCGATGTATGTAACTGTAGAAGGGACCTTCTCTGAAAGCACCTGGACTCAAAAAGCTGTAAGAGCCATGCACCTCATGTGGTGACATCATTCTGGATACAGTACTTTTTGAACACACTTCATATACAGGCCATATCTGAAGCATCATAGCACTTTATTTGACGTTTGCTGTGGAAATAAAAGAATAATAGGAGATTTATTAACGCATCTCGTGAGACTTGAATGTATGGAACTACGATTAGTAAGTACTTTTTGTTTGAGAAGAAAAATGGTTATAAATCGTGGACCACAATATTGCAAAGTCATGCTACCCAAACCTCTGCAAGTGGAGATCTGTTTTTTTTAGATAGCTGTATATTTGTTGTGCTCACCTCACGGCCATTTGCCATGCAGTATTTTTTTCTCTTGGAAGTTGACATCTTTCCCACCTTTTAATTTGTCCATCAGTGACCCCAAAGATTCTGCCCTTCACATTCCGAGAAGATGTAGAAGCAGGACAGCTTGTGCAGGTATCATGTGCAGTCAGCCAAGGAGATGAGCCTATGACCTTGCAGTGGTACAAGGATGATATGCCTCTCATATCATCACCTGATTATAAAATCAGTAATGTAGATACCCAGCTCAGCATGCTCTTGCTGAAGAGAGTCAAAGGTCAACACAGGGGCAAATACACATGCCTGGCCATTAATCCTGTTGGCAGATCAGAATATTCAGCTCATCTTAATGTCAAGGGTATATATAAAAGTTACTGGGTATTGACATTGTGTGTATTGATTTCATTATTAGGTCATTTGTTAGATTAGAGACTGTTTGTGCATGTTTTTATAGTATATTGTTAGCAGGCATGCATTACTGTATCTAGAACTAGATTTGAACTTTTTTTTTTTTTTTTAGTTTTATTCTTTTGCCAAACCTACTCTTGAATCTCATGTATTGTTGTTAGATATAGTTCGGTAGTTGAAGAGTCAGTTTTTATACATGAGATGGTTTAGACAAACAGTTTGTTATCGTTTGCCTTCCATCAGCCGTGCCACACATTTTACCACTTGTCGTGCCCGAGGAAGTGGAAGAAGGTCAGCTCATTCAGATGTCTTGCACTGTCACAACGGGAGACAGTCCTATCACCATCTCCTGGTATAAGGACAACATGCCACTCTATTCATCGCCTGAGTTTTTGATCAGTAATGTTGATTCCAAGCTGTCCATACTTTTGCTAAGGAGTGTGACTGCAAGACACAGTGGAACTTACACTTGTCAGGCTTCCAATCCTGCTGGGACAGCCAAGTACTCAGCGAATCTTAACGTTAAGGGTAACTTGAGAGTGATGGTGGAATATGATTTTCTTGGTTTTGGGTTCAGTAGCACAAAGTTTATTGTTATTGATCCCCTTTATGTGAAGCCTTCCCCTACCCCTTGCATGTGCTACTCTTGTCAACGTTATCCTGGTGCTGGTGCATTCTTGATAAAAAGTCCTAGATAGCTGTACAAGTATGAGTAGACAAATGAATGATTAATCAAAGTTTTACTTTTCCTAAAAGGAATGTAATGATGTTCATAACATGGATTATATAGTCATTTCATTCAAATCTGTACTGATACTGGCAGGTTGGGGTGCCCACCATTCACTCACTTGATGGTATTACACTCATGACTTTGCATTGAGTGATAATCCAAATGGTTTCTTGTTGCCCAGGAACCTATTTACTACATTAGGTGTTAACAGTATAACATTATGGAAGCCTGGTGGCTTAGTGGCTCAAGGCCATCTCAGACCCAGAGCTACATTAGTCATATTACATAGTGTGTTCTGTGTCTTTGAATTGCAGCTGAGTTTATACATTAAGATGACTCATACCAGAAACTATGTACATATGTCACATATTGTAGCTTCTGGCATGAGTTACCCCACTGAACAAGCTCTGCTGCAGTTAACAGATACGTAGCACAAATATGTAGCATGGCTTGTGTAGGCTGTAGTGTGAGGAGGCCTTTAAGGTGCTCAAACCAAGTGTGCCCCAAAGTGTTTTGAATTTTTTCTCTCATTATAACACTCAGGTGAGCACCTAGTTACTGGTACTGTCTTAAATGTTTGGACCAAGCAGCCTAGACCCCAGACCTTTGTGTTCCTGATGGGGCAGTAAAGGAGTGGATGGTAGGTAGAGTGTACAGCAGACCTTCATATATGATGAACCAGTATGCAATGAATCGCTTATACAATAATGAAAATGTTTGGACCTTTTTTCAATTTATGATAGAATTTTCTCTTATACAGTGATTATGATCTTATACAAAGCTTTATTGGTCAGTGTACATTTGCCACATTAACTTATAAGATCTCCATGTTGCAGCTTTACAGTCATTTGCATTTGCACTTATCATTATTGGGTGTAATAGCATTAATGATGAAACAATAGTGTGGTGTTGGAGTTCAAACAGCAAGTGAAGTGTAGGGAAGTGAAATAACTACCAGTTTAGGTGGGTTGGAAACTTGGTCTTAGACTTTATTTGGTGGGTGACCCTTGGCCAAAACATATCCCTATTGAAACCATGTTATAATTAACTCAGTTCATGATAAATTGCTATGCAATGGATTTTTTTTAATTTTTAAATGAGGGCATGCTGTACTGTATTGATTTAATAAGTTTGTCTCATAGGTATGGGGTACTGTACAGTATACGGTTTGTCTCAGTCTATGCCTGGTGCTATATCCCAGTCATTTATCATTTTCAAATAGCTTCAGTATAAAGGAATACTAACCACCCAGCACTTGTGTTGCAAGTAGCCTTATATCTCCTGTGGCATTTAAAGGAGGAAGATTGTACTTAAATAGTCTTTTCCCCATTGATTCATGTTACCATTGATGGCAAAGAGCAGCCTTCGGATCTCTGTATGTGAGAAATTAAATTAGGTTGATAATGATGATGTTACTGTGCATCCAAAAAGACACTATACTGTTTACATACCTGTTCATTTGTTTACTTGATCCTGCAAGTGACAGTATAAGCACAGTTGAGATGCCAGTAATTTGTCGGACAGTCATAACTTCGTTTTGTTTCATTTCATGTATAACAGATCCAACATGCTTGCATGCGTTGGCCTTGGTCACCTAATGACAGCTCTCCCTGATGCTTGAGATTTGGAAGCCTCCCTGTTCAGTCCCTTATCCCTGAGGTCACACTCCATGACCTAATCCCAGGTCTTTTCGGTCTGCCTCTTGCGACCCTACTCGCAACATTAACATTTGTCAGTTTCTGCACCTAATTGTCATCCCTCATCCTCTTCACATGCCCAAACCATTTCAGTCAACTTCTCCTCATCACAACACTAATGCACTGCAGTCCTATCCTTCGTCTTAGCTCCCCCATTGTAAACCTAGTCCTCCCAGGCCTGACATTCAAGGACACACTGCACATCCACCTAATCAATGTCATTTCTGTACATTTGAGCCTGCGAATATCCTCTTCATTTACTGTTCAGGTCCCACCACCATACATCGTTACAATACGCTCCTAACACATGCTGCATACAAAGATCCCTTAGCACAGGAGGGGAGAGAAAAACAAAAAGAGGAAATAATTTACAACACTGGTTGGTAACTATGTAACCAACCCATATGTGTTCCCTACATGTCAACAGGTGGGTTGGTGGAGAGCTAGTGCCTCTCCCAGTAAAACAACTACTGGTGACATAAAGATAAGTGGTCACCCCTTACAGGATTGTGGCATCTGTTTGAAAATGAATAGATAGATATATTGTGCCTTCATTCTAAGAGGTCTTGATTTGTCTCTTTTCTTTAAGTATAGAAAATGGCAATGCTCAGTGCATGGGTTAGCCTTATTCTCTGATGGCTGCAGTCCTAAGCAGAAAATAATAATAATATGATGTGAAATAATTAAAACAGATTCATTTTGAAGTGGATTAAGTGCAGTACCTCTAAAGTACAGTACTTAATGGCCATTCACTTGTTGCAGTTCACACCTTTTCAGTCTGATTATGCATCCATATCCAAGTCTTTCTTAGAGACCATCTGTTTACTTCTTACATTCCTCTTCATAATACACTGATCATAATTTGTTCCTAGACACCCTGCTGATGTCTTTAACTTCCCCTTTTCATTCACCACCAGTGCCACATCATCGGCACACAAAAATACTTATGCTTCTGACTTCCATTCCTTCAGCATTAGAATTACTTTTTTATCCAGTGCTTTCACTCTACTATTGCTGAGGATCCCATACATGCACAAGTCAAGGAGCTAGTGTGCAACAGCAAATTAAATCTGCCCTGAAACAAGAGTTCTTACAGTGAGTGTATATCATTTTTATTTTTTTTTTCCTATATTTAGTTATATTTGGCTATTAAATCTGCAGAAAATCACAGAACTTACCTCTTCATTTGTATTGTAGCCAGAGTACTCCACTTTAGAGTAATGTAATAACTTTTTTTGGAAAATTTGGTATGTTTTGGAATACATTCCTGATTTATAATGAAGACATCCTGCACTTAGTTCACCTCTTTACCAGCCCCCTCAGTCAGTGTGCTAAGTCCCTTGTATGCTCCCTGAACTGCACTTCAGTAGTTTATTGGCCATAATATATATGCTGTCACAGTGCTTGTTAGGTCACTAGATCATAATGCCTTTTCCAAACAAGGACCTGGTGGTTTCCAGGTACAGCACTTGTTTGTAATTCTCCATGCAACAAAAGTCTGATCATGCACCTGACCCTTCATAAACTCATGTGTCCCTACCCTATACAGTACCTATCTTTATGTTTCCATTTTTCTCACATTTTGATCACAGACTTCTGTGTAGAAGCTTTCCTCATTATACGCCAAGGATGTACTACATAGTATCACAACTTTTTGCATGTAACTGGCACTGCAGTTTGGGAACTAACATACCAGCCTTTAGAGAGCAGTATGATTTTAATAGACAACCTTTCTGTTATCTCTTATGACCATAGTAGCAAAAAAAAAAAAAAAAAAAAAAAAAAAGCCTTCTTATAGCTAGGACTCGCCATAATAATGATAGTTCTTCTGCTCCACTCACTGCCATTGTATTCATCACATCATTTTTCATTTTGTTTCTGTCAGCTCTTATAAAATCAGTCACAATGTTATATTCAACTGATACATTTTCCATTATTCTGTCTTCCCATCTTTACTTGTGGATCATTTTGTACTGGGAGGAGGTATTTATAATATGAATCCTTCTTGCCGAGCAAACATCTGGCATTGCACAGAACAGTATTTCCTCTCTCATTTACACCAGGAACCCCCTTATACTTACATCATCCTATATGTCCTATCATTTCACTCTTTTCAATTGAGATTGCTGATCAGTACCACCTGGTTCTCGAACTTTCATATTCATATACCTCCTTCATCTGTTTGTCATCCAATTCATATACTCCTTTATATTCAGGCATAAATTTTCTTCTTATTATTCACATACCAGTACCACTTGCATCTCCCATCCTGTCCAAATGGTGCTGGAGAAGGAGGTCTTTATGTAGTGTCACTGATATAACCAAGCAGCCCTGATGCATGGTTATAGAGGCATCTCAGATCCTTCCCTACGTCCTAAAAGGAGGATTTTGGACTTAAAGGTAGCTTCAGCTCAGTCCACGTGATTTACATGCAAATGAGCCTGGGGCCACAACAGCAGCAACATTTGTATCCAGACATTCCTTGAGGTTCAGAATTTTCCTCTAGTCTTTCGCACTCAGTGTGCTATGCAAATGTATATACAGTAATCCCTCCAATATCTGATGTAATAGGGCCATAGGCAGGTCTGGATAGTGGTCCTGTCCGGGTATTGGGCCCCAGCTTATGGACTTGTACTTATGGACCCTAACTCAGAGAAACACCTATACAACCCCCTCTGGACATGCATAGCACCTATTTAAGACCCAAATCACACCAATAAGGCACATAAATGACAAATAAATGCAAAAGAAGCATAAAATGAGGGTTTAGAGGTAGGTTCATACAATATTAAACATTCTGGTTACTGGCTCCTGGACTGGTACTTATGGACCCTAACCTAGCCTAACTCAGAAAAACACCTTCCTACTGCACATGCATAGCTCCTAACACCCTATTCACACCAATAAAGGACATTAAAGAGTGAAATGAGGTGTTTGAGGTAAATATAGTATGGAAAAAAGTACAGTATGAAACATTCTGCCTACTTACAGCAAGTCCATGGCCATCTCAATGAATAACCACCTCCTCTCGGACTCTGACAGTAAGAAGGATTGCCTGAAGCACTTCCAGTACACTGTTCTTGAAGTCTTGCACTGAACTTAGTCAATCGCACTCAGAAGTCCGTTCTCTTCACAGTGCGCACTCTTGTCTAACTTATGCTCCATTGTAACTTACTAAGTGTTGCACTCTGCACTTTAACCACTCTTCTAACCATTTTCTAAAGCTAAAACAAACAAGTCTATTTACATTAAATTTTGTTCCAAATTAGTCTTTTCACTCACAACTGTAAATCCGTAACACAACACACTGTTTTTTTCACTGCACGACACTGTAAATTCCCGTGTGGTCTAGTGGAGAAGTTCTTGCTGTTTAATCACTGTCACAGTCCAAGAATATCACTGGCAGGTGACCTAGGGGTGCGTCGCTGGGTCGTGGTGATGGCGTACCCACTGCAGACGACTCTGAAGACAGACGCAAACTTACGTCGAGCGGTGACTCCACCGTGGCTGATGTGCTGGGCTGTGGCTCGGAGCATGAGGGCCTGTCTTGGGGAGGCAACGGAGTGGAGCCAGGGCTGGACACAGCAGGGTCACAGGCCTGAAAAAACTGTCAATCGTTGATTGACGCAAGGACCAACGATTCTGACGATTGATGATGCGCTGCCTGAAAGCACGCACTTCCTCCACAAGTCCCAAGGGCCCCATCTCCCTGTCGCAGTCCGGGTGTTCCAGGTAGTCAAGAACGAACTCTAGGTGTTCCTGGAGTGCGCTCAGCTTGGGGATGGCTGGAGTAGTGTCATGCTGAGAGGAGTCCGCATCATCTTCGCCGTCCTTGTCGGAATCTTCAAGCTCGGTACTGACACCTGCAGCTGAAGACGCGATCTCAATATCAGACAATGTCTGATACCCAAGATCGCCCTCGTCGTCATCCAACCACTCACGCACATCGTCCACATCAACATCGTCGCCATGCGTACGTAGCCGTGCATGGAAGTCATCCACGTCAAAGCCTAGAAAATCGTACTCCACATCCGTTCCGAGAAGCAGACGAGACCAACCATTTTCTAGAGTCTTGACAGGGACTTCCTTCCATGCACTGGCCCAGTTGTAGATTGCAGACTTGTAGCGGCGAAGGTTTTCCAAAGTCCACTGGCCTCGCGTGTACCGTCCCTCCCTGCGCTCATCCTCGTCCTCAAGAACAACCATCACCTCGTCCAGGAACTTCCGGCGGTATAGGCGCTTTGTTGCCACAATCACTCCTTGGTCCATTGGTTGGATGAGAGCAGTCGTATTAGGTGGCAGAAACATGCACCTAATCCGGCCATTCTCAGCCACCAAGTCCTTGTCGCACGGGTGGGCAGGTGCATTGTCGAGGAGAAGGAGGATCTTTGCCTGGTCGCGCGGGATTCCCAGTGTCTTCGTCAGGTAATTGATGACCTCCTTGACGAAGTGGCGGTGGAACCAGTCTTTGAAGATCTGGGCTGTAAACTATGCCTTCAAAGAATGGTACCAGACGACAGGAAGGACATCCATCACCCCACGAAGACACCGAGGCTGCTTTGCACGACCAACAATAATGGGCTTAAGCCGGTGCATGCCGTTAGGATTGGCACAACACAAAGCAGATAGCCGTTGCTTGGAGAGCTTGCGGCCAGGTACACGCTTCTCCGTCTCCTCGGCTAGAGTGTTCGTTGGCAGCAAGCGATAGAATAAACCAGTTTCGTCAGCATTGTAGACTTGACCGAGAGTGAGGCCCTCCCTGTCGATCAAGCCCTTCACCTTGTGCCGAAACTCGTCAACTCCATCCATGTTAGCGTCCAAACCTTCGCCATGAGCTTTACGGTTGATAAGGCCATGCCGTAACTTGAACGCGAAGAGCCAACCCTCGGATGCCTTGAAGTCTAGGATGTGGTGAAGCCTGGGGAACTTCTCAGCAGCAGCTTTCAGCTCCGTTCCACGTACCATCACACCAGCAGCACGTTGCTGTCGATACCAAATCAACGTGGAGCGGTCGATTTCAGCAAGCTTGGGAGTAAACATCACCTTCCTCTCCACGTTGCGTTTGCTTCTCGACGAGAGGTCAGCCATGTACTGCATGAGTTTGTCTCGGGATCTCTTGATATCGAACAAAGTAGATCAGGCCAGGTTGAACTCGCGGAGGATGCGGGAAGAAGACCACCCCGCATCTACTTTCTCCAATATCTCCCGTTTCTTCTTCAGAGTCAACACCACTCTCTTCCTCTTCTCAGGCGTCAGGGCCATCATCACACACACTAATAAGAGGCCCGAGAGCAGCAGGAGTGCCTGCAGCAGGTAAGGAACTGTCACAAAAGCGAGCACGTGGGCAGCCATGACGACGAGCGTGCACGTGCGATGAGAGACAGGCAGAAAGTGGGGAGGATGCAGCGGCGCTCTATCGGACGTCAGAGGAATGACGCGCCACAACAAAGCTGTCCCGCGCCGCTCGTGGCAGGTTCAAATTACGGGCGGGAAAAATTAGTTTTTTTTTTTTTTTTTTTTCTAATTTTTTGCAGTTTTCAGACCATTTTGGGAATGTTGGATCCCGGGACGATTATGTCCGGTTAGTGGGGATGTTCGGATATTGGGCGTTCAGATATTAGAGGGATTACTGTATACTGTAGGTGTTCCTCCCATAACGCGGGTATTTGCTTCTGCACTGACCTCGTGTTAGGCAAACATCGCATTTGAGGGACTCTTGAAAACCCCTATTTCCTTCCAAATCCCTGCCCAAAGTCCACTTTTTCCCCCCTTGTGGTGCAAAATGTTTTTATACCTCCCAGTTTAAACCTCTGAAAAGCATTAATATGGTTATAAAAATTACATTAAGTAAATAGTACTTTTTTATTTACACTACGTTATGTGAGGGGAAGAGCAGACACATGTTGCCAGAGATGAGGTAGAGGGAGAACATGAGGCAAGCTGAGGAGGATTGTATGGGTAGGAGTGAGCCAAGAGGGGAATGCGGGAGGCGGGAGGGAGGTAAGGGGGTCCTGATTGGTTGGGTGGCTGGGACAGCGAGAAAGGCAAAGCGCGATTGGCAGACGATGACATTAAGTATTGTGAAGTTGCGCGACTCATACCGCGTCACAGCCTGCCTGGTTCAAATTACCGTGTTACACTAACAGTTCCCGTGTTAGAATGTTTATTTTCTTTAGCAAAATCATGCCTCATTAGAGCAGTATCGCACCACAGCAAACCACGGTGAGGGAGGAACACCTGTACAGTAATTACGTTTTTGAGGGAAGAATTTTGTGTTCTTTCTGTTTCTTCATGTTCTCATTCATGTTAACAGCAGTCAGTGCTATGCCCTTGGAACTTTATTTCTGGGTTGATTGGCCTGAAGCTTACCATGCAAGGATCTGGGCTTGGCATCTGGAGACTCCTTTCTCAGATGTTTTATTTAGGCCTTTCAAACTTACATGGTAGTCCATAAAGTGTAAAAATGGGAACAGAATCACCAAAAGATGGGTGCAGAACCACCAGACACCCAAGCAACCATCCTAATAAAGACATATTATGTTCTGTCCGGTCTCAAGCGCAGTTACAGTGTGGAGTGAGTTCATTTCAAATGTGCCCTGTAGCCTGTTATATATGTATGAGAAAAAACGAATCTTGTGTTTGGCCTGCGTGAGAATAATACTTCATACCAGAAGCAAACTTCAGAAAATGTTTTGCAGTTTCTCACAAGTGTTGCCCATCTAATGTTAACAGCATTCATATTCCTACATTCATCCTTACTTACAACTGGAGTCCTTCTTCATCCATATTTTAATTACTGTAAATCATTAATTTTGTCACCACTGACTTCTATTGACTTTTCATCTTTTCTTTCTTCAGGCCACTACCTTTACATTTTTTCACATAAACACAACATTTCCAATGCTTGTCTAACAAACTTGTTACAGTACATAACCAACGTAGCATCAGCTGTCATCTTCGCTGGATCTTTCTCCCGTACAGTATCATGCCAGTAATTTCCACATAAATTTCAAGCACCCGTCTTGGCCAAGTCCAGTTTGCACTTATTTATCATTGCTTGGTCAAGCTAGATATGTGGCTTTGTAACATTAGTAGTTGCTTGAGATTGTTAATTCTGCCAGGGCTTAATGAAACAATTTTGTCCACTGTTAGACTAGGTGTACAAGCAGAAAATGAGTTGCACTAGACTTGCTAGTCTTTTGAGCCTTTGTTTCAAGGAATTCTCTCAGTCGCAGTGGATAAGTGGTCAGCATTGCTGATTGTGAAGCTGCTGGCCTGTTCATGTCAGGGTTCAAATTCTGGTGCAGGCAGCTGGCATCACTCAGCTCAGGGTGCCATCTACCCTTTGTAGGTTGGTAGGTAAAATAAGTATCTAGGGTAACACCTGGGGAAGGAAACTGTGGTAACCTGGATGATTCAGTGGCCTTGTTTCCAGGGATATTGGGTGAATAACTCACCACAGGCTATGTTACAGAGAGGAGCACCACAGCTAAGTGCCTCATAGCATCAGCCCCCACTGTTACCATACCTTACCTTACCTTCTCAGTTGACAAAGTCCTCTGTTGTGTGAAATGTGAATAAAATTTCCAAATGCAGCAGCAGCAGTGATTGGGTTAATCTGCATGTGAGTCACAAACACAACTCTATAATACAACCAGCTTTGAACCCCCCACCAGTTAATGTCACTAGCAGTATTATTTATGTATATAAAAGGAAGTTTCTAAAATGTTTAAAGTACAGTACAGCATGTCTTTCAAAGGTGGAGGTTCTCACCATAATATGCCATAGTACTTACCAAGTGCTTCATTATATTTGGAATATAATGGAATAAAATTTTGTTCCATTATTTCACAATTCATTCCAAACAAGTTGTGTATAACATTCATAGTGGTTTGATTCTAGTACTGTATGAGTGTTTCATAGCTGAGACTTGTCAGCGTGAACATTTGGGGAGGCAGTTGTGTTTGTGCATGGACATTTTAATAATGTACCAGTGACACTACAGAAAGTTGAAAGTGAGTGTCATTTGTTGTTGTTGTTGCTTAAACCCAATATGTCTGACCAAGCAGACCTGTTGACCACGGGTAGGCAACTAGCTCTGTGGAGCCATCCAACTGGTACAGTACAGTACAATCACTGTTTGGGGATCTGGCACCCCCATATAGTAGACAAACTCACCCAGGTTGGATCAGGGTCCTTCCCACGGCATAATGTGGGGAAATACGAGGTTTGGCTCCCAGGTGGATGCCACAGCTTCTCTGTCCAGAATGCACAGTGCCATGACATGTAGGCTCCTCATCAGTGTCAGAGGGTGTCTTTAGTCATGCAGAATGATATACTGCATTACAGTAGCCCCTCGCTATGATGAACTATTTGGGAGGAAGCCTAATCCAGTAAAGCCAATACTCCGTTATATTTGATCGTCCCCTCCCCTCCCCGAAGTAGGATTTCAAGCACATATTGGAAAATAAATGAGTAAATTGCTTACTCTAGTACTAAAAATGAGAACTGTATTGTATACTAACAGTACATAATTTTATATCCGCATCATAGCAATTCCTCATGACTTGTACAGTATTACTATAGTCTGTTATTGTCATTCAGTAATCATGGTGGGAAGAGGGCAATGGTAGGAGATACATGCATTGTACACTGTACCTGTATAGATGGATATACACTTCTCACATTCTCACTCTTCTTATATGCTGTAGATTGAGTTAACTGTCATTCATTGCCATTATCGACAAAGATGGTTTCTGGTGGCTTTGGTGTCACATCTGGTATAGGGAGTCCCGAGATGCTGGGGTATGGGGTCCTGGAGGCTGTATTGCTGGATCCTGAAGCTATGTGGAGGCTGGCTGAGGATGTTGATGCTATAAACACAGTAGTCACTGACTCTGTATAGAGCCTTTTGGCAGCAGGAGAGGGCACAGGCTTGAAAAACTGGGAGATCTCAGCCTGGATCTGCCTTGGCTGCTGCAGCCACATCTCATAATGTTGAGCCAGAGGTCCTCGAACTTTGTCAGTGATGGTCAGGATTGTGTATGCAGTATCAGTATTTGCAGCTAGAGACAGTCCAGGTTCCCCCTCCTCCATCTCTTTGTCTTCCTCTGTTGCTAGTATTTTGTCATATACTTAAGCCACAGTCTCCTCTTCCATCTGGTGGTGGTAGCCAGGCTCACCAGCATCCTTATCCAGCCACTCTTGCAGCTCCTCCTCAGCAAGGTTCCCCTGCCCTGCAGTTGCCAGTATTTCTGCCATCCTTGGTAGGTCAAACCCATCAAAATCATACAATGGTGTTGGAGTCTTGGGGGTTCTGAGGGGTTTGCACCACCCGGTCATGAGTTTGACAAGTGGCACTTTCTTCCATACCTCTGCCCAGTTGAAGATGGTATCCTTGGTGGTGTATTTCATGAAACTGTGCAGAATTTTTTTGTCTCTGGTGTCCTCATAGGCAGCCTTGTCCATCCCATCCTCGTCACAACGAGGCACTGTTGCAGATAGAGGTTTATGCAGTGCCTCTTTGCTTTCTCTATAACTCCTTGTCCATGTGCTGGATAAAGGCAATAGTGTTGGCCTGCAGGGGCAAGGCCTTGATTCATCCAGCCATGCTGCAGAGTTTGCCTAAGGGTGGGCTGGTGCATTGTCCAACAGCAGCACTGCCTCCTTGTCATCAAGATTGATACCATACCATTTTTGGTGCTGCCTTATGGAAGGGTCAGAGCTGTGGTGGAGCCAGTGATGAGCAATGTCCTTGATAAACCAGGCAGACTTGTTACCATGGTACATCACAGCAAGCATGGCCGTGATGTTCTTCTGTGACCTAGATCACTTGCTCTTACCTACTATTACTGCCTGTAGTTGATAAGAGCAATGTGCATTAGCACATGCTAGAATGGAGAGGTGCTCCTTCATTATTTTATGGCCAGGAGTGCTGCCATTATCTCTCAAAGTCTGGGTATACAGAGGAAGAGCATGCAGAAGAGCCCAGCCTCATCTGCGCTGTAGACTGAAACTTATGCAGGCTCTCCTCCATCATCTTCAGAAGATGCTGGACAAAAGGCTTCACAGCATTGACATCGGCGCTGAACATCACTCTAGTTACGGCCTTGTTAACAGTGCCATGATGCCCTCTGAACCTCCACAGCCAGCTATCACTACACTTGAAATCTTTGATTCCAAGGTGAGTAGCAAGCCTTTGTGCTGCCTGTTCGATGTCCAGAGGATGCACAGGGATGCCCTTAGCTCACTTCTATGTTTACTACTTATACCTTGCTTTGGCAAGTTTCCCATCAGCTTCCTGGTCCTGGAGACATTCCTCTGTGTCCTCCTGCCTTCCATTCTCTTCATTACCTCTTTTTTTTCTTTATTCTTTTTTTTTTTCTTTTTTTTTAGCCTGGAGGCAATGAAGGAGAAGTGTCTACCTCTTAACCCTCTCATACACGAGGGCCCAGTAAAAAATCTAACCTCTCGCACTTTTTCGACGCAGATTGTGTCCAAGTGAAATACAACCACACACACTTTTTCAACTCAGGTTGCGGTGTTTTTTCGCCATGACTTTCGGTTGCGTCATTCAACTTTCTCCCCTGCCTTTATTTATAACTGTTGTTATGAAATTGCTGCATGTTATAAATGAATAAAAGCTCTTCCTAATGAACAGAAAAAAAAAGAAAGAAAATAAATTACCCTATTTTATCATTCACTCATTTTTTCAGCACTGATTTCTCACAGATATATAAACATTTCGTCAATGCTTGTCACCAGAAAGTCGTAGAGCATTCAGTAAGGATTGGCAATATGTTAATATACAGTATCTCTAAAATACCAACATAAATTATTATTATTATTTTTTTTATCATCAGGAAGATCATTTACTCATTTATAATATGTCGTAATTTCATTACAACACAGTTACATATATAGACAGGGGAATGAAATTATTCTAAACATTTTACGATGTAGAGCCAGCTGCTACTAGAGCGGCCAGGTGTGGTCAGAGACCATAAGATATTTCTGTTCTGTATGCCATAAAAATTTTTCCAATCGAACTAGAAGTGTCATTTTTTAAATAAAAATCATCACAAATAAATGCTGTACAACCTTCTGTCAGCAAGCATTGACAAAATATTTATATATCTGTGAGAAATCAGCTTTGAATAAATGCGTGAATGATAAGATATGGTAATTTATTTTCTCTTTTCTTTTTTTCATTCATTAGGAAGGTAACTTATTCATTTATAACATGTAGCAATTTCATAAAAATACAGATATAAATAAAAATATTTTCTTTCACATTGCTCAGTGAGGGGTGTGTTGCATGTAAGGTCTGGGCCACCCCATGGGGGTCATGCAGTACTCAGAAGCAATTGGACGCAGGTTGCGTCGAAAGAGTTTGAGATAGTTAAGGCCATACTTGCGCATGAGTTTGCCCCCACTTATGCCTTTCTTGTGCCCGTCAAACACTTCCATCTTCTCCACAGTGGTCATAATCCACCTTTTTGCTTTTTCTGAAGAGGATGTTCTGGAAGATTCTTTATGAGAAGCCATTTTTCACAGTATCTATGAGAATACGCTTGCCACACGCAAGATACACAAGACACACACACACAGTGATGTTGATGCAGTGGAAGGTGCAGCAAGACTGAGGCTGACTGCATGTGATACAGTGTGTTCACACACTTTGGTCCCGCCCAGACCTATTGAAAGTAGCCCCCAAATAGCCCAACTTTCCAATGCTTCCCACCCACACCTCTCCAACCTAGCCCATGTGGGTGAGAAAAACTGACGCCAGTGTTTTTTAACTGTTCCGAGTCACCCCATGCTTGGAGAGGGATTTGATAGTGCCGTGTGATGTGCCCCAAATAAGGGATAGTGTGTATGTTGGAGGCAAAAAAGTGTCTGGTGGGCTCAGAGCCATCAGGAAGGGATGCATGATGTTCTCCATTTAGCAGATGGTATCCAGTATGTCCGGTGGTTTGTCT
Organism: Coenobita brevimanus; assembly: GCF_032717465.1. NCBI lineage: Eukaryota > Metazoa > Arthropoda > Malacostraca > Decapoda > Coenobitidae > Coenobita > Coenobita brevimanus. The sequence continues at coordinate 10,283,658 of NC_136978.1, forward strand.
GGGGGCCTTCACAGTATCCGTTAAGTCTTATATCTGGTCTGCCGAGGTTTGTTAAAGTGAGGGTCTGTTGTATATATTCACCATTACACTGCTGGCACTGCACGGAGTTTGAATTAACCATTGAATCATTCACTTATTATATAGAGGTACATTTTTTAATGTACAGTTATTGAGTCATTCACTTGTTATATAGAGGTGCATTTCTTAATGTGCAGTTATTGAGTCATTAACTTGTTGTATAGAGAGTACATTTTTTTATGTTCAGTTTGTTAATTGTACCAGTGCTGGAGAGGGATGCCTTCATGTGATGGCACTGATATGGTCTGGTAGTGGAGCTGCCCAGATATACAAACCTTCAGTCCCCCCAAAGGAAGATGGTGTATTGTGAAAGAAAGGCAGCTTTAGCCTGCACTTCACTGGTTTCATGTTTAGATAAATCTGGGGTTGCTACTACTACAACAATCCCTTGTTTATTGCACACTTAGTTATAGCAGTTTTTGTTATCACTGCTTGATGAAAATCTGCGACTCCTGCCATTATCGTGCATTTTTGTGGGGGCAGGGGGGACACCAATATTGCATACTTGAACTGGTTTCTGCAGACAGCGATGATGTAGAATCTGTGGTTTCTGATTGTTTTGAGGGATTCAAAGATGAGGCCCTACTCAAGCAGTTAATCCCAAGTGGTGGAGACCACTAACTCTCCACTCTTTACCTCAAACAATCTCAGATCTGTATGGTATGTGTTTCTTCCTTACTATGCCCTTTTCATCATTTTATATTAACCCAACCATACATACAGTATGTATGTATTTAGTGGATCAAAATTGTTGTAAAAGGAAAAATTTGGGTTTATGACTGGGATGTCCGGTACCAGTTAGGATAAACCCCATTAGTTCAGTGCTTTTATTATTGCATAATTTCTTTATGATGCACTAGGCATCACTATGCACAATAACCAAGGGATCATTGTACTACTACTACTACTACTACTACTACTACATTAATTGCACTTGCAGGATCTTTATACCTACTTCTGAGTATGATCAGCTAATACTGTACAGGTTTTTGTAAAGAAATATCTGGAAACTAGTTTGCTTTTGTTTGTGACTTTTGTTGCTTATGAGGCATTTCATTCACCTTTGAATTTTTTTGTGTCTGGCAGTGATGTGACCTCATAGCTACACTTTCCGATTCATACATTCTCAGAACTCTTTCTTGGTCAGTATGTCAGTACATCCAGGATGCTTGTATCATGTAGATGTGCTTTGCAGATCTATATTTGTGCCATTTTGACTTAGACCTCAGTAGTAGTTGAAAACTTAGTAAGGAATGTTTTTTTTTTTTTTTTTTTTTTTTTTTATAGCTGTAATAGACCTTGCATGAAATGTGAATCAACTGATTTGTGCACTAGCAACTGATGTACAGTATTTTGGTGAGCATGAAAAGGGAAGTCCTCGGAAGGTTTTTGTCAGTTCTTGTATATCCGTAGTTGGAGAGTAAAATATTTTGAGCTATATAATTATACAAATGTATCAGTATACAGTATATGTATATTAACAGCCCGCTGATACACACCTGACATTAGCAGGCAGTTCTACCAAACATTTTCAAGCCCTGCATATGAAATGATGAAGCAATTCGTTCATAGGATTTACAGTTTTTACCACAACTTGAAGGACTGTCCTAAGTACACACTGATCCATGGCCAGAATGAGTTATGAGTCTCCATCCTGCAGTTTTGGTGCTGTTAAGTAGTGTACAACCACAAAAACACCACAGTGTTCTAAATTGGTTTTAGACTTGGCAGAAAAATATAATATTGGGAACAGTGGCTTAACTGTGTTTCTGATATGTGTAATAATTATTGTTTTTCAATGCATCCTGTTCTCATGTATGGTAGTGGAGGAAGAGAAGGGTACAATAGATGATATTATAAGAATGCAGAAAACCATTTTCACCTTTATTTTTGTAAACAGAAGCACCAGAAATTCTGCCATTCTCGTTCCCTGCTGAGGTGAAGGCAGGGCAACCACTTCAGTTGCCTTGTACAATTGCAACTGGGGATGAGCCCATAACACTTCAGTGGTACAAGGATGAGGTTCCCATAGTCTCATCATCGAAGACAATGATAAACACTGTCAGCTCAAGAATGAGTCTGCTAGTTATTCAGGGAGCAGACTCTGAACATTCTGGAATGTACTCATGCAAAGCATTCAATCCTGTTGGGCAGACTGGATATTCAGCTTCTTTGGAAGTGATGGGTAATTGTAGTTCATAGTAGAATGTAGTTTTCTTGTAGATTGCTGCAGCGTTACAAATACATCTGTGCATTCTCATGCTTAGTGCAGTACTTTTGCAAGATTTAATTTTTTTAACATCTTGCCATGTACAGTGCATTTTTTAAAAATGCAGATTACATCCAGTTTTCTTGTATTTTCTGTCAATATATCTGTCTGTCTTTCAGTTTGGCATTGTATCAGTCTATGTATCTCTGTATCTATACCTATCTGTCTGTCTATGTATAGGTAGACACCATAATCCTGAAATGGGTGCTAAAAAACGAATCACCTCCATGCAGTCGTGTCCTCCACCATCAGGCTGCAAACTGTCCAACTCACACATCCCTCAGTCATATACCTCTCCAACCCATCCCTCCATCTCATCCTCGGTCTCTTCCTTTACCTCACTGACATTCTGTGTCTGTGTCTCTCTCATTCTCCATTCTCTCATACTCTGTTCTCTCCATGTGGCCATTTCAAGCTAGTATGTTACACTGCCTGCATCATTATTGCTAATACATGTACTGGTTTTGCTTATTAGATAACAGAGCTTCAGGACAATAACTGTAAACATTAATAGAGGTTTCTCTGTTCTTTAAAACCATAGTGGCATCTGCACTGGACTAAAACTCAAATTTTGTTGTTGTATCATTGAACATCACACAAATTGAGATTCTTAATTTGTTAGAGTTTCATGCATTATTACAGAATGGTAATAAGTAATGGTTAAGTGAAATGATTTATAATTAAAATTGTTAAGTATTTAATTTAATTGAAATTTTTTTAACAGTAATGGTCATTAAACCTTCATTCAAGAAGTACTGTAGTTTGTAACTGCAGTATCATCGAAGATTAAGTGATTCAGATGAAGTTTGTTGACTCGATTTTTGTTGTGCTAATTAGGAGGTTTTTGAAGAATGTCAGGGCTCAAGTCCTGTCATTTCCATAGTAGTGTTGTGCAGGGTGGAGTTCTGTATTATGCATTAAGATCACTTAAATTTGAAACATGAGGCAGCTAGTAGGTTATTGGTCATGTAATGCCACCAGGGGTGTAGGCTGTAATCTGCCCTTAAATGTTCTGGTTTGTGATAGCCTAGTCACAGATCTTTTCACCTTGAAGGGAGCAGTGTGGAGTTGGCTGTTGATACAGTATTTACATCATCAATACTGTACTTTACTATATATGGTAGTACTGCATAAAAATTCCTCACTTGGCATGGTAGATGCATTCAGTGAAAATTGCTATTGAAGCAGGTTACATAAACATTATTTTCAGACTGAAAATAAATTGTCAAATACTGTCACGCTAGTGTAAGTTTTTGCAGCAATAATCCTACACCTCATATTGTAACATTTCAGTAATAACTTTTTGGTGTATATGTTGGGTGGTACATTTCACTTTCAGTATTATATTGTTATGAGTGCATGCTTTTCAGGTGCTTGTAGTATAAAGAATTACACTGTGTTGCATATATTATGATGACAGTGACATGATTTTCACTTTAATCCTGCTCTCCATACTATTTTGTTCAACTGAGGAGAGATGTTTCAAACATAGGGCTTAGATATAGCCATCATTAGCAGCCTCACTTGTAAATGTCCTTCCACACATGTATAAAATCATCAAGCAGAAAGAAGACTGCAATGAAAAATATGTTCATGAGCAGAAACAGTCACCCAGTAGTTCTCAGAAGGTGTGACAAAGTGCTTGTGGTTGGCAAGTAACTGGGATAATAGTAAGACCTTTTCTTATCATAGAGCTTTCTGTGGTAATACATTAATTTATCACACTCATTTTCAGAGATATGTTGTAAACTTCGATGTATGTGGAGGCATAGCCTCTCCAGCTACCTCCAGTAAATATATTTCAGCATAGGGAGAGGTGTTTGGTTATGAAGAGGTTAGTGGAGACTGTTTCTAACTCCTTTACTGCACAGTTTCTCTCCAAAGCTGACCATAATGTCTGGAGGTAGCAAGAACAAAATAAAAATGACTCGTTTAGGTTGAAGGGGTTAACCTGTACGCCTCTAGACTTGGCAGCACAATTATGCCTCACACACACACACCTATAGTCAGCCAAACTGACATTACAGTGATGAAGTACTGTAATGTCATCAGTGGTAGTAGACTGGTTATCTACTGTACCTCTTAATGTTCTAGAGTGTGGGTGCCAAGCTTTTGTCATCTACATCTCAGATGGCTGGTTTAGAATTAACTGTTATTGCCTGAAGGGAAGAGCTGAGGTAAATTTATTTATACTTTCTTGCTAAAGATTTTATGAATCTTGATTAATTGGCTAGTTTGGGGTGACAGATTATTTGAGTTTTGCATTTTGGAAGTACTGGACTGTATTTTGTTCTCAGTGACATTCCAGAGGTTTTCAGAATTAACGCTTAAAAACTCTGTTAGTTCTTTGTTGTTTCATTCTGAAAATGGTTGCCTTATGTTGATGGAGAAAGAGCTATGTAATGCAGAAACCTGGAATATGAAAAAGTAACTTTGATGTTTAAAACAGAGACGCCAAATATTCTGCCATTCTCGTTCCCTGGTGAAGTGAGGGCTGGACAACCGCTGCAAGTGCCATGTACCATAATGGCTGGGGATGAACCCATAACAATTCAGTGGTACAAGGATGACATCCCCATAATCTCATCATCTAAGACAATGATAAATACTGTCTCCTCAAAGATGAGCATGCTTATTATTCAAGGGGCAGACTCAGAACACTCTGGAGTATATTCGTGTAAAGCATTTAATCCTGTTGGACAGACTGGATATTCTGCTTCTTTGGAAGTGATGGGTAATTTCTCCAAAACTGGATTTTACTGTTTTGTAAGCATGCTGTAGAATGTTAGTTTATTATGTTTTGTTTATGTTTCATATTCATATTGGTTTTGTGAAGTGTGTTGGAACTTTTTTTTTTTTTTTTTTTCATGTTACAGTGCTGTATTACTGTGTTTTACAGTTACAAGTGCCTGTACTAAACTTTTATTTAGAAAATATTGTACCAATGCACGCACACACACACACACACACACACACACACACACACACACACACACACACACACACACACACACACACACACACACACACACACAACACACACACACACACAAGGGAAGTAACAAGTGGAGTCCCTGAAGGCTCAGTGTTGGCGCCAGTAATGTTCCTGATTTACGTAAATGATATGGTAGATGGAGTGAACAGTTATGCAAGTCTGTTTGCTGATGATGTAAAGATCTTGAGGAAGATAGAGGTTGAGGAGGATTGTAAAATACTGCAGGAGGATTTGGATAGGATACACAATTGGAGCCGGACGTGGGAAATGAAATTTAATGTAAAGAAATGTAAAATATTGGAAATGGGTAAAAGTACCAGGAGACCATCACTGAATTATTTTTTGGGTAATGAATTAATCACAAAAAGGAGAGAAGAGAAAGATTTGGGAGTGCTGGTCCAAGATAGTTTGTCACCAGAAAAGCACATTAACAAGATAGTTGGAGAGACTTATAAACTCTTGACTAACATAAGAGTAGCATTTCATTATATGGATGAGGAAATGATGAAAAAATTGATAGTGGCCATGATCCACCCCAGGTTAGAATATGCAGCGGTAGTGTGGTCCCCACACAAAAAGAAAGATATAAACAGGATTGAGAGAATACAAAGAACAGCAACCAAGATGGTCCCCAGTCTGAAAGACCTGTCATACAGAGAGAGGCTGGAAAAACTGGATTTGCCTTCGTTAGAGGAAAGGAGAAAGAGGGGAGACATGATTGCGGTGTTCAGGACCATGGTGGGAGTAGATAAAATTGACAAAGAAGATCTGTTTGTATGGGATAAGAGAGCAACAAGAGGACATGGAATGAAATTGAAAAAGTCAAGCTGCTTGAAGGATATCAAGAAATATAGCTTTCCTTACAGAAGTATAGACTTATGGAATAGCCTGGACAAAGAGATCGTCCAGTCTAAAAACTGGACGATCTCTTCGACTTATTGAGAAACAGCAACGGAAACCCACGAGCATAGTACATTCCGTGTATATCACAATTAGGTATATTAGGTAAATACTTAAATATTTGGAACGACTTAGACAAAGAGGTGGTGCATGAGAAAAACATTCATGTGTGTAAAGGTAGACTTGATAAATGTGGATATGGAGACAGGACAACACGAGCATTGCTCAATTCCTGTATACTACAAATAGGTAAATACACACACACACACACACACGATCAAGAGAATACAAAGAGCAGCAACCAAGATGATCGATGCCTTGCAGATCTTTTGTACAGAAAAGACTAGAAAAGCTGGGTCTGCCTTCCTTAGAAGAAAGAAGAGAGATGGGTGACATGATTGCATTGTTCAGGGCCATGATGGGAGTAGACAAAATTGACAGAGAAGATCTGTTTGCATGGGATGGGGGAGTGACATGAGGACATGGGAAGAAATTGAAAAAGACAAGTTCCTTGAAGGATATCAAGAAATACAGTTTTCCTTATAAATGCATTGACCTGTGGAATAGCCAGGGCAAAAGAGATTGTCCAGTTCAAAAACTTGAATGACTTTAAATCAGAGTTTGACTGGTTTAGATACAGAGACAGGACTCCAGGAGTGTGGCTCATTTCATGTATATCACAACTATACTCAGTTTTTTTTATCGAGGCGAAGATGCACTTGACAGGTTGATGATGATTGGCTGAATGCAACATGTCCACAAAATATTTTCTGACCCAAAATTCCTCCTCAGATATTTGTTGTCAGTTAATAATGCTAGATTATGAAGTAATGTTGCATTCAGCCAATCATCACCAGTCTGTCAAGTGCATCTTCGTCTCGATAAAAAAAACTGAGTATAGGTAAACTAGGTAAATACAGTAAAAGTCCTCTCATTTGGCATCTGGTCCTTCAGCGGTTTTCATTAATAGTCCCTTTACGAAAGTTCTCTGCTCTTCTGGCAAGTGCTGAGCCAATCAGCACCCGCAACGGGGTCGCCGGTTCACCACTGATACCCGTGCGCCTGTAGTTGCCAGTTTGGCACTGTTGGTGCTAGATCTAGCAATTATAATAATTTAGCACCAATAAATATTAAGTTTTATATCTAGCATGTTTTGAAGTCCAATTTAGCACAAAAATTTGAACAGTTTACCTATAGCTTAGCGTGTTTTAAAGTTGAGCATAGAGTTTTGAAGATTTCTGCTTGCCACCACTGCATGCACCATCAGCCATCATCACTCGTGAGTGTCTGGCTTTGTGAAGGGGACCTAGTTTAAGGTTTGTTCATGTGTATTGTATCATTAAATACATTAAATATAAGTTGCTTATTAAATATTTAGTGCTTAGGGTTGACCAAAAATACTTGCTAGACATTGTGATTGCATTGGGATGACTGACCATGATTGCTAGAAACTTTTAGGCAGGTTTTTCTGGTCATTTGGTAGTTTCTGGTCTTTTGGCACCTGCTTGGTCCTGAAGATGCTGAATGAGAGGACTTTTGCTGTACGCACACACACACACACACACACACACACACACACACACACACACACACACACACACACACACACACACACACACACACACACACACACACACACACACACACACACACACACTGAAACAAAAGGAAGGAATCACCAAACTGAAAGTAGAAGGAGAGGTCTATAAAGATGCGGCAATGCATGAAGAAATAATGAACAAACATTTCCAGTCAGTTTTCACTAATGAAAGTGAGTTTGTGGAAGGGGAGGGAGTGACTAGAAATGTAGTGATAAAAGATATAAAAGTGGAAGTACAGGAAGTGTATAAATTACTGGAAACTCAAGATGTAAGTAAAGCCCCAGGACCAGATGGAATCTCTAATTGGGTACTGAAGGAATGCAGAAAACAACTGGCGGATGAGATTCACAGTTTAATTGTGTGTTCTCTGGAAGAGGGGAAAGTGCCTCAAGAATGGAAGAGGGCAACTGTGGTACCAGTTTATAAGGGAGGAAACAGGGAAGAACCCCTGAATTATAGACCAGTGTTCCTAACCAGCATGATCACAAAATTGTGCAAAAAAATTCTCAAAGATAGGTGGATAAAATATCTGGAAGAGATGAATATTTTGGCTGATAGTCATTTTGGATTTAGAAGTGGAAGGTCATGTGTGTCCAACTTGTTGAGTTTTTACTCAAGAGCGATTGACATGCTACAGGAGAGAGATGGTTGGGAGGATTGCATGTATTTAGATTTGGTGAAGGCCTTCAACAAGGTACCCCATAAGAGACTAATGTGGAAACTAGAGCATATAGGAGGACTGAATGGGAACCTCCTGGAATGAATGAGAGACTTTTTGAGAGAGAGACAAATGAGGACAGTAATAAAGGATAGGATGTCTGGATGGAGGGAAATAACAAGTGGAGTCCCACAGGGCTCGGTGTTGGTGCCAGTAATGTTCCTGATTTATGTAAATGATGTGGTAGATGGAGTGAACAGTTATGCAAGTCTGTTTGCTGATGATGCAAAGATCATGAGGAAGGTAGAGGTTGAGGAGCATTGTAAAATGCTGCAGGGGGATCTGGATAGGATACACGATTGGAGCCGGACGTGGGAAATGAATTTTAATGCAAAGAAATGTAAAATATTGGATATGGGTAAAAGTACCAAGAGGCCATCATTGAATTATTTGATGGGTAATGAACCAATCACAAAAGCGAGAGAAGAGAAAGATTTGGGAGTGTTAGTCCAGGTTAGTTTGTCACCTGAAAAACATATTAACAAGGCAGTTAGAGAGACATAAAGTCTCCTGACTAATATAAGAGTAGCTTTTCATTATATAGATGAGGAGATGATGAAAAAATTGATAGTGGCCATGATTTGCCCCAGGTTAGAATATGCAGCAGTAGTGTGGTCCCCACACAAAAAGAAAGATATAAACAGGATTGAGAGAATACAAAGAACAGCAACCAAAATGGTCCCCAGTCTGGCAGATCTGTCGTATAGAGAGAGGTTGGAAAAGCTGGATTTGCCTTCCTTAGAAGAAAGGAGAAAGAGAGGAGACATGATTGCAGTGTTCAGGACCATGGTGGGAGTAGATAAAATTGACAAAGAAGATCTGTTTGTATGGGATAAGAGAGTAACAAGAGGACACGGAATGAAACTCAAGAAACCAAGCTGCTTGAAGGATATCAAAAAATATAGTTTTCCTTATAGATGTATAGACCTGTGGAATAGTCTGGACAAAGAGATCATTGAGTCTAAAAACTTAAATGAGTTTAAAGCTAAATTTGACTTATTGAGAAGCAGAGACGGGACCCCACGAGCGTAGCTCATTTCCTGTATAACACAATTAGGTAAATACAATTAGGTAAATACACACACAAACATGGAAGCTGACTACACCTTGTGGGTTGAGTCATGTTACAGCTGCTGCCGACTGCATCTCGGGGGGAAGAGTGACCTTTTTACATTCTGCAATACTAACATATTACCAGAGTTATTAGTGTATGTATATGTCCCATGACCTGAGTGTGACATGAAGATGAGCTTCTAAGTTTATTGTTTTTCATAGTGTAAATATGGCCATGGAACAGTTATCTTTGCCTTTTGAGTTATGAACATTATATGGTCTTCGTCTCTGAGAGGAGGTTTGGCTCATTTATCTGATCAATGTATGGTCTTTGTCTCTAAGAGAAGGTTTAGCTTAGTTTTTGAGTTCTGAACAACATATAGTCATTGTCTCTGAGAGGAGGTTTAGCTCAGAGTTCTGAACAATGTATGATATTTTTCTTTGGGAATATGTTGAGCTTAGTTTTAGAGTTTTGAATAATGTATAGTCTTTGTCCTTGAGAAGAGGTTTAGCATAGTTTAGATGATATAGAGGGAGTGCAACTTGTATTCATCAGGTTTAGCCAGCTGTGGGTCTTTGTGTTAGAATTAATTTGCCTTAACCCTAATTCTAAATGGATGAATAGGACTTGTGATTTACATTCTGATTGCATATCAGACACTTGTACAGTATTTAGATGAAGGGGTACCATCCCCATAAAGAGCTAAAATAATTATCAGTTAACTCATAGAGGGCTACAGTATGGTCTGACCGTTGTACTTCCAAATGGCAGTAATGAAGGAAGCACCCTGCACTTAAAGACTTAAAAGCTGTATTGGTTACCCTTGGCAAGAGCTGTAACTTGTCTTCGTTACTGGCCCATCCTAGTTCAGGATCATCCACTCTGATATGTTATCTGCATGATCTCCATGATATCCTCCTTCAGTCCCAGCTTCTGCTGGGAAGGAGATAGCTGGACACAGAGATTATGTTTGGCAACTGCCAGCTGATCTTATTCAGATGAAAGGAGCACCCTTTCATAAACAGGTTAAGAAAATCTCATGTTCATGATTATAAGAATTATGTTCATTGGAGGAGAGTAAATGGTGTTTTTTTTTACGAGTATGGAATGCAGGTATCAGTCATTTTAATTAGAAATGAAAGCAAATAAGTGCAAAATACATTTTATCCTCCTCATTTTTATAAATTTTCGTGAATGTAGGTAGGCCTTTTTTTTTTATTTTTTTTTTTTAAGATATACAGTAATACAGTATACTTCAGCATTATGGAAAGTACTTTGCTGCTTCATGATCTTCCAGTTTCTACAGGAGGACCCAATTGAAATAATTCTTATGTGTAAAGCTAATGATTATATGCATATTTGTTGTTGCATTGTTGCCAGGTTATTTTCTGGCTGGTGAATTGGCTGGAACACCAGGCCGTGAACTATATGCACAAGTATATTCTTTTCCTTAATATTGTCATAATTTCGCACCACCATGTTTAGTAGTAGTTGTTACAGGAACAGTGAGATGTTCCTTTTGTACCAGTAGTATGAATGTATTGTGCCAGCCATTTATGCTGTCAAGAGAATGTCTTAGGGGTGCATACATTGAATGTGTTTTTGTATTAGAAGACAGAAACAACGGAGTCTTGGGAATCCTGTTGGTCATCGTATGAGTAATGAAAGTTGTCACTTCTTTGTTGCCCAATATATGGTTGTATTTTTGTTTTAAGTTGGTATGTCTGCCCAAGTCATCTTCTGTTCGAATATTTAATGGGGTAGTCACCAAGGCAGTAGCTGAATCGGTAGAGAGGTGGCCTGCAGTTCTAATGGACCGAGGATTGAATCCCAGCTGGGGCAGGGGACAATTTAAGGATTTGAATTTCCTAAAAGTAGACCTTACTAATAAACCAGAAGACCTGCCGACATGTTGTAAAAGTTTTTTCATTCATTCATTGCCAGACTCCATGTATCCCAAATGGGGTGGCCAAGGGCTTAGAGTTAATTGTTTTACAGGGAGGGGCACTAATCCTCCACCAACCCCACTTGACACGTAGGGAGAACGTTATGCCAACAGCATCTGGTGTTCCCAGGTGGTCACTCATCCAAGTACTAACCAGACCCAACATTTTTCCTATTTATAGCCCGACGCCCTAATCCCGCAAAGGGTGGCCGCTGACAAAACGCCTCCAAGTCGCTCTGTCACCCACCATTTGACTACCCTCCCCCCAACTCACCCCCCCTCCCTCATATACCTCTCAACTCCATCCCTCCACCTCATCCTCAGTCTACCCCTCCCTCTCCCTCCCTCCACCTCACCTACATACACCCTCTTAGTCAGTCTTTCATTCTCCATTCTCTTCACATGTCCAAACCACCTCAGTGTATTTCTCCTAATCTTCTCAACCACATCCACCCCACAATGTTCCTTCACTTCTTCATTCATCAACCTGTCCCTCCACGTCACTCCACATGCTCCTCACAAGTAACTTATTTCCACTGCTCTCACTCTTGACTTGTTCCCCTCTTGCAAGGTCCACGCCTCGCTTCCATACGTCAGGGTAAGGATCACAATACTATCATGCAGTGACTTCTTAACTTCCATACTCACCTTCCTATTTCTCATCACTGCTTTCAGTCTACCAACAACCTTTCTTCCCTGCTGTACCCTTTCATGCACTTCATCCCCCAAAGTTCCATCCTTACTCATCACACTACCCAAGTACTTGAATGCACTCACATTCTCCATATCCTCACCATCCAACCTCACTGCACACTCTGTGACTTCATTCCTCTCAAACACCATAACTTTACTTTTGTTTACATTAACACTCAGATTCCTCCTCCTACACACTGTCCCAAATTCATTCACCAAACCTTGCAACTCCCATTCATCTTCACTCAATAATACTGTATCATCAGCAAACAGCAACACCGGAATCTTCCAAATCTCACCCTCATTCATTAGTGCCACCCCCACATCCACTGCCCTACCTTGCACCTCCTTTACAACCCCATCCATGTATATATTAAACAGCCATGGAGACATCACACAACCCTGTTTCAGTCCCACATTGAGAGCAAAGAACTCACTCAGCTCACCATCCACTCACACCGTAGCCCTAGCTCCCTCGTACATACTCTTCACAGCACTCAACAATTTCCCCTCCACTCCATATATTCTTAATACCTTCCACATACCTTGCCTATCTATTCTGTCATAAGTTTTCTCCAAGTCCATGAAGGCAGCATACACTTTCCTTCCCTTCTCTAGATACTTCTCCACTAAACATCTTAGAAAAAATATCTGATCTACACACCCTTTTCCCTTCCTAAATCCCCCTTGTTCTTCTCCAACTAGCTCCTCTGTCATATGCCTAACCCTATCAATGAGTATTCTACCATATATTTTACCAGTCACACTAAGAAGGCAAATACCCCTATGGTTACCACATACTTCTCTCTCCCCTTTTCCTTCGTATAAAGGAACAATAATATCTGATTTCCAGTCCTCTGGAACCCTTCCCTCTTCCCAAGCCAATCTACACAACTTCCATATCCACTCCACAACAATCTCACCCCCATACCTTAGCATTTCACCATACATTCCATCAATTCCTGGGGCCTTTCCCAACTTAATCTTCTTCATCGCTTCCACTACTTCTGCCCTACTGATCTCTTCATCCCTCCTCTCATCTCCTCTTCTCCCAGCCATTCCCCAACCACTTATACTCGCACTGCTCTCACTCTCTACATTCAACAAATCCTAAAAGTGCTCTTTCTATCTTCTCAATTTCTCTCTCTTCTCCACCAACAATCTGTTATTCCTATCTTTCACTCCCCTATTATTTCCCCTTTCACACTGCCTTACTTTCCTTACCTCCTTCCAAAACAATTTCTTACTCTCCCTCCATTTCACACTCAGATTCCTCTCAAACTCTTCATCCACTTTCTTCTTACTTTCCTTCACCAGTCTCTTAACCTCTCTTCTCCTGCTCACATATACCTCTCTCTTCTCCCTCTCATCTTCTCCCCTACCTCTACCCGCTAACCATTCACTATATGCCTTCTTCTTTTGTTCCACAGCTCATTTCACCTCATCATTCCACCATGCTGTCCCTTGCACACCCTTGCATCTCCTCCTTACTCCATAAACCGCCTCACACGCTGAGCCTATCTCTTCTGTGAATATCTTACATACGTCTTCCACCCCTTCCATCTGCTCTAGCTCTTACCTTCCCAATCTTTCTTCCACTATGCTCTTATACTCTGTCATTTTCTCACTATCTTGCAATTTCTCCTCTCTTCTCACAGGAGCTGTTTCCTCCTGTCTTCCCCTTCATCTCCTCAACCACTTTCTTTGCAGCTATACCTTGGCCATCACTAAGTGATGGTCCGAGACTCCATTCCCCCACCCTCTCCACATTCTTGCATCCAACACTTGTCTTCTCATTCGTTCATCCATACACACGTAGTCTATCATTGCCTTTCGTTCAACAAGTTCACCATCCATCCTCCTCATTACTCTCCATGTGTACCAGTGGATCATCTTATGCCGAAAGTAGGTGTTGGCTATTGCCAACCCCTTACCAGCACGGATGTCCACCAAAGCACTACCATTCCCATCTACTTCAGCTGGCACATCCCACTGACCAACCACTCCATCCACTCGTACATTCCCAACTTTGCCATTCATGTCTCCAATCAACAGCACTCTCTCGCTCATCTCAGACTTGTCCATACATGCTTCTACTCTCGCCCAAAACTCATCTTTCACTCTTGCCACTCGATCCTCTGTCGGGGCATACACACATACAATCGCCCACGCTTGTATACCTACTTTCATCCTCACCCATACAATCCTTGCACCCACTGTTCCATACTCTCTTATATTCTCCTTCCACTTCTTGCTTATCATCAGACATACTCCCTCTCATTCTCATTGACTCCCGCACATACACCTAAACCACATTCCCATTCTCTCACCCTTTCACCTTTCCATTTATTTTCAGTCAATCCACATATATCCACTTTTGCATCCTCAAGCACCTGAACAATCTCTCTCTCTTTCACTTCATCATTCACTCCTCTCACATTCCATGTTCCCACCCTAAGAATGTCCTTTGTCCATTCCTTAGTCGTCAACGTATGGTCCGTCTGGGTCTGAGGTGCTTTATTTGCTTTTTTAGTTAGTTCTTTTTACGGGGTGGGGCACTAACCCACCACCAACCCTTTTAGTCGCCTCATACGACAAGCAGGGATACTGGGGGAGTATTCTTGAAAGTACTCTTTACTCTTGTCTCCTGTATGAGACAGCTTTGGCATGTATTCAAAATGGACAGTGGGTGTTAGTGCCAAAATGGTGACATGTAGAGGTGTGTAGGAGGACTACTGGGCCTTGGGATAGGCCCTGAAACCTTTGCCCAGAGTCGGACACAGTTAAAAAAAAAAAAAAAAAAAAGTATAGTGTATTCACCATGGTGAAGATAATATTATCTGATTTGCTACATTGGCTTAAATATATGGAGGCTTACATCATCATGATTGTTGTGTAATGAGCTTTGGCAGATCTGCATAGATGTGCACATCTCATTGTCCATTAAGCATCATATTTCTTATTAAAATTTGCCCTTCAAGGTGTACTTTATTGTGAGGTATGTAGACAGTGTCCAAGTTGAGAGATTGTGTGGACCTCTTGAAATTTTTTCATTTTTCCCTGGGCAGATGGCCAGGATCTATTTTTTATTTAGGATCATGACACTTTTAACACTGGTCTGCCTGTGCAGCTGGTAAACTTTGAGACTTCTTGCAGTATTGTCATCCTAGTCACAGTTATTTTACTGATGGGTCCTTCTAACTGCAGTTTTAGAATGAAGTGCTTAACTTCTTTGCTTGCCATTTCAGTGGGTGGGAAGGGTAGTTGTAAACGTAATTCAGTGGTAATGCAAAAAATAATTGAATATAGCTTATATTACGTGACTGAATTTCTGTTGTGTATGTAATGGCTGTGTCTTCAGAGCATTAGAAAAAAAAAAGTGATGATACAGTCTTAGATTGTGCACTCCCCTCTTAGTGGACTAAAGAACTGCTCCTGTGGAAAAGACCTTGTTAAGTGTTTAATGCTTTGTGATCAGATACCCTCCTTGGTATAAACTGTATCCCTTGGATGGAATGGAATGCTTGATCTTTTGGTTGATAGCTTGTGCACTGATTTACTGGACTGCAGCTACTACACAGTAAGAATGTAAACTTGTATTTTTTTTTAATGCTTGATTCATCCCATTTTTTTTACTAGTCACATGCAGAGTAAGAGTACTGAATGACATGATTTTTATCTGCCGTATGATACAGTACACTGTTATTCTTTCAGATAGTGGTTTATCTAGTTTTCCAAGTTACTTATCTCGCTTTCCTCTGTTAGTGTCCAAAACTACCCAAAAATTTGCTCTTTTTTTCTCACTAGATACTTTTCTGTTCCTTTTATTTTAAACTTTTTTCTTTTTCCGACATTTCCTAAACACTTGTCATTGGGAAAGACCATGTACAAGAATGTGAAATTCAGTTGTAACAAGTCATTTGAGATTTCTGTGTTCAGAACCACCCTTTCTATATTTGATTTCATAGTACACTAACCATGGTTTTACTTTTATATATGAAAATATCACAAGTCAGTCATTATATCACAGTCGATATATTCTTCTATCACTTGATTCATTAACCAGTCACATCTGTGCCACGGGTACCAGCACTGACATGTGATGTAATTCATTCCACCATTGAACTGTTTTTATAAGTCACCATTACACCACACTTTAATCAGTTTAGTTTTTTGATATCCCAGGTGTGAGAGGGATGTAGAAGTTTTGATATTCCAGTTAATTGTACAGCAACTAATTTGGAGGTTCATATCCTCACTTCATTATGCAGATACGATCTATCTATATCTATATATCTATATATCTGTATATATATACACATACAGGACATCCCCACAGTACGCGAAATCCTAGTACACAAATCCCCTAGTGCGCGAGGACATATTTTTAATATTTTCCTGACCAGAGTACGCGAGTCACACCTACACAACGCGAGGCAGCAGGAAAAAACTGCCCAAAACCGGTGTTTTCCGGTGTGAACCCCGAGAGCGATACCCACCTCTTCACTATGCGCCACGCTCCGCCCACCTTGTGATGGAGAGTGATTTGCCAATGCCTAGGATTAGTCAAACCATGTGTGCCCTGAATAGGTTCAAAGAGGAATTCGAGAGCATGGAACTGTGCCAGCAATGAATGGAAGAGGTTCTGAGTTCACTAGACAGAACCTTCCACTACTACACAGAGAAGCACCATCAAGAAATTAACAGGAGGAAACAAACCCTCATCACCCGTTACATTCAGCGGCCACCACAAATTCAGGAACCTGAGGAAGCAGTGCCTTCTTCCGCAGAGCCAATTCCTGGGGAGGACTAGAGGATGAGGTGATGTCAGTCGTGTCATCAATAGACATTGAAGGATTCGTGGAGGAAGTGAGTGAGGTGGCTTGTGAAATTGTTGATGAGGAGGTTGGTGAGGCGGGTGGTGTGGCTGTTGGTGCATTGGGTGGTGCGGCGGGTGGTGCAGGGAGTGCACACTAAGTGCCTCACCCTACCTCGGAACCCCTTTTTACGTCCATCAAGCCTGTTGTCTTCTTTGATTAAGGTGAGCAGCCATATTCTTGTTATTTCAGTTGTATCTTAAGTACTTTACTGTATATGTCAGATATTTTCCCTCAGATGGGTCAAAAAGGTCACTGATAGAGGGGGGGTGCTGCCCATATGTTAATTTTCCCATTAGTTTATGTATTCCTAGTATGCGAAATCCTAGTAAGCAAGCACAGCTGCCGCCCATTTAGGCACGTACTGGGGGATGTACTGTATATACAGTATATATATAGATAGATAGATATTCTGTCTTTCTTTCCTTCATTCTTTCCTCGTTCTTCTGCCCACGGGTGACTTTACACTCCCTCTTCTGTCTTTCATTCCTTCATTCTTCCTCTTCCTTCTGCCTATGGGTGACTCTACACTGAGTGACAAGCCAAATGGTTTCCTGTACACCAGGAAACCATTTACTATGCTGGGTGGTAACCATATAACTAAATTTTGGCGCCTGGTGGTTTAGTGGGTAATTATTGTGCTCCAGTCGGATTGAGCCGGTGAAGGTTTATATCCAAGGGGTGGTTGGGGTTTATTGCTCACGTAATGCCACTCAAGGATGAGTGAGGTTGGTCACTCTCATCTTAAATGTCAGGACCAACTGCCTAGCCCCGGGCTCCTATGCTCCTCATTGGGCAACGTAGGATTGGATGATGGATGGGTGGATATATATATATATATATATATATATATACAGTATATATATATATATATATATATATATATATATATATATATATATATATAGTATATATATATATAAATATAGTATATATATATATATATATATATATATATATATATATATATATATATACTGTATATATATATATATACAGTATATATATATATATATATATATATATATATATATATATATATATATATATATATATATATATATATATATATATATATATATATATATATATATATACTGTATATATATATATACAGTATATATATATATACAGTATATATATATATATATATATATATATATATATATATATATATATATATATATATATATATATACACTCAACCCTCGGCTATCACTCCCAATTGGTCCTGCTATGGCTGCGCTATAGCCGAAACCGTAATAGCTGAATTGAAGAACTTATGGAAATAATTCTAATTGGTGCCATGATCTCAATCTTTACCCCTAAGATACCTATTTTGTACCACATATTAACATACAATAGTCCAAAAATGAGCATGTTTTATGATGTGATCATGATTCTTATAAGTACCCCTCACAGTTGATTCACTGATGTTATATTTCTTCCCCACACTTCGCTTGGTCTCTCCATTCTCTATAAGTTTCACATTTCCAGTTTATCTGCATAACTTAGGTTCTTCCTTTTCTTTACTTCCCTGCCAGGTGCTGCAGCATTATGTTGGGTGATGGTAGGGGGACAGGGAGGGGGTACGTTGGCCAAGGTCATATCATAAAAAAGGTTATTGTTCTTGCTGTCACTGTTCACGGTCTGAGGGTGCGCACTTGAATGGTTTGGCGGGCAGGAGACTCAGTCGGGCGACCAATCAGCACTTGGCTGGTGCTGACATCACACGACCAATCACGGAGTGAAGCTTTTGTTGGCTGGGCGGAGCACCGAAGCCCGGCCTTCTTGAAAATTTCGAGCATTTCCGGTGCGCGATAGCGGGCATTTAGTGCGTGATAAAGGTATTTGGGTAGTTGTTTATATAGGCGTGATAGCGAGATACGCTATAGCGGAACCCGTGATAGCCAAGGGTTGAGTGTATATATATATATATATACAGTAGAACCTCTCTCATTCGGACTATATGGGGGGAAGGGTTGTCCGAATTAGCAGATTGTCCGGACCATCAGGGTAATCTCCAGTTCATACCAAAAACTATCTACATATGGTATGTTTGTTAATTATTAACATATGTGGCATTTTTTGAGTTTTTCTTTTATTTTCACCACAGTCACTGTTTGTAACATCAAATTTTAAAGCAAACTGTCTAATTTTATCTTTGTTTTTCTTGATGTCCGACACAGTTTGTTTGGCGATACCAAACTCGTTCACGAGTTTTCCTGGAGGAACACCAGTCTCTAGATTATCCAGTATTTTCACTTTATACACAATACTTAGTGTTACATGCTTCCTTTTAACACCTTTATTCATTGCAGAAGCTACACTTGCATTAAGGGGCATGGTAAGGAGGATTAACTATTGAAATACAGTGTAAAAATATAAATGGTTGGTGAACTAGTTGATGGAACGAATGCAAGCGTGTGTTTAAACAGGCGCCCATGTTGCGACCTAGCGTGATCCGAGACTAAACAAATGACGAACGCTTTCCGCGCCGATACTGAAAATGACTTTAGAATTACTTTCAACATATTTTTGGAGCTTATTATTTTTAAATTTTGTCCGAATTAACAGAAATCCGGATCAAAGGGGTCCGGACCAAAGAGGTTCTACTGTATATATATATATATATATATATATATATATATATATATATATATATATAAAACCCATATATACTGTATATATGTGTTTGTGTGTGTGTGTTCTCAGCATTTTTGGATTGCAGCATAGAATACTGATAATTATAAAATCATGTAGAATATAAGAGTAATTAAAAGAATGGCATGCAGGACTTCACAAATTTTTTCACTGTGATGTGCATAGTTGATAGCACAAATACATTGCTGTTGTTAGAACTTGTCTTGTACATAATTTTTTTGTGCTTATTACCATGTCATCTTGCATTGTTAAGTAACTGTGGGAGCCTTAGTTTGGATTGTTTTGTATGTACTGGAATTAGACTTCAGAAATTCTTCCATGGCACAGGCATTAGAATACTATGTTTTCATTTGCCAAGAAATGGCATGCTAAGAAGATAAAAAAAAAAAAAAAAAAAAGGATTTACCTGTTACAGAAAAGCCCACGCTGCTTCCCTTCACTTTTCCCAATGAGGTACAAGCTGGGCAGTTGCTGCAGGTGGCTTGTACAGTCTTAACTGGAGATGAACCCATCACTCTACACTGGTTTAAGGACAAACAGCCCCTCATCTCATCTTCAAAGTTCATCATAAACAATGTTGTGACAAAGATGAGTCAGTTGATCTTACAAGATGTTGGCTCAGAACACTCTGGCACCTATGCTTGCCATGCCTTCAACCGAGTTGGGGAGGCAGTCATCTCGGATGTGCTCAACGTCAAGGGTACAGGACCGAATGTTGTAGCGAATGTTGTGGCTGCTAGTTTTTTTCTTTTCATTTCTTATCTTTTGTTATGTTTCCAAACCTGTTCCTTATATCAAAATGCTGCTGCTGAGAAAAGTACCCTCATGGCATGGCATAAGGTTGGTTAGCTTTTCAGTTAGGTTGGTTGGTAATTAGTAGCATCATCTCTTCCACTTTCTCATGCCTTGCTCCCTCTTACCCTTTTGGGATTCTTACAGACAGATGGTGACTGACAGAACCACATCCAGACCACTTTGTTCCCATATGCTTTTCTCACATCCTGTCCTCCTCCCTTTGTCTGTTGTTTAACACTCCTCTTCCCCATCACGTAGATATAATCATGCTCTTTCAGCATTAACATCAGTCCTAGTTTCAGGGACTTACATTGATGCCCTGTTTACATGTACTTTTAGGCCTTAAATATATCCTCAGCATCATTTCAAGAACACCACATCTCTCTCCTATGACATTTCTACTTTGCCCACAGTTATTCTGAAAAACAGTAATTTTTGTGGTGTGTAACCTAGAAAGCTCAGAAAATGAAATGTCGTCTTACCTCTTGTACAACAGATATTTTAAATATTTGCTGAACTCCTCCAACACCAAATTTAAAGACTTTGTGTGTTAAGCATATTACGTTAGTAGTTTCAGTGGTTAACAGGAATTTTTCTTCATGCCTTTTTGGTTGATTTTTAACAACATAGCTCCTCAGTTCATACAACATCATTCATTGTGTGGTATGTGTTTTGTTGAGAGGTGTATTTCCCATTCAGTATTTTAAAAATATATATACTGTATATCAAAATTTTTGATACAGCTTTAGTAGTCTTACTGGCATAACTGTATTCAACAGAGAAGCCAGAAATTCTTCCATTTGAATTTCCTGATGAAGTGCGAGGTGGTCAGCTATTGCAAGTGTCTTGTACCATCACCACTGGGGATGATCCTGTTTCTCTTCAGTGGTACAAGGATGACATTCCTATCATTTCATCCCCTAAGTTCATAATCAATAAAGTTGACTCCAAGATGAGCTTTCTGATCCTGCGTGATGTGGGATTGGATCACACAGGGACGTATACTTGCTTGGCATTCAATCCTGTTGGCCAGCAAAAGTTTTCTGCTCAACTTTGGGTTAATGGTAATAAGGCTATGGGCTTTTTGTTTTCAACTGCTGCACAGTAGTTGGCAGTTTGTTTGGTATGCAACTGCAGCATAATGTATTTTACTAACATTGCATGAAGTATCCATTCCTTCCTATTTAGGTTCCTATTATGTCTCAGTCTTCTTTAATATGAACCTTCTTGTAGAATTAGAAAGCTGAAGCATAACATAATACAGAGTGTTGTATGTGCGTGATTCGTACAAAATACTTTATTACAGAACAATAAATTACATTTAAAAAAGAATAAGTATAAATTTTGAAAGAATTCCCTAGTTCACTGCACAAGAACATAATGAAGTACCATCATGAACAGCATAAAAAAAAATGTATAGATCTGTCTCTCCAGTCCTAAAGTGCAGTATTGAATAGGAAGTGAATGGTAATGATATAGGTATTGTGCTGTTTTGCTGTAGATCAATCCCAGTCTGTCCCACAAACAGACCCATCAACCACAAGCAAGCAACTGCCACAGCAGGGCTATCTCATGCAGTGAACTGATGTTCCCTTGTAGCTGATGCACCTCACCACAAAAAGGTGCAAGGAAAAGTTTGGAGGTTTTGTTCCAGGATGGACACCACATTTGTGTCTCTCCACCCAGTGAACAGGGGCACCCTAGCAGGCTCAACTTCACCATAATTTGCTTATATGGTTACCACCCAGCATCGTAAAAGGTTTCATGGGTTACAGGAAACTTTAGGCTTGTCACTCAATATTGAGCCACCTGAAATGGAAAGACGACTAACAAAAAGTGACAAGAAGGAATGGGAGAATTAGGAAGACAGGAGGTCAAACACAGAGATAGATTGAGAAAGAGGAAGGAAAAAGTAGGCAGCACTACATCAAATGAGTGAATGATGGTCACCATCATCTACCACCAGGAATTCTGCTGTATATCAGTGTAGTGTGTTGGAGTAAAGAGGGCTTACTTGGTGCTCTGTTTTCTGTTTCAGGGGAGTGGTAAATTATAGGCACTCAGTGTGTGGTCATTTTTATTCATTCAGCACAGTGTGTTTTTTTGTAACTGTATATTCTTTACCAGTAGGGTTGAGAGAGACTGCCGAGGATTCCCCCCTCCCCCCCCCACCTTTTTTTTTTACCAGTAATGGATTCATCTTGGTACAGTAAGATTTCAGATGCCCATAAACTGTTATATTTTCCAGCAGAGAGGATGAAAAGTAACCATCTCAGTTTTGACTAAATTGAGAAGGTGGGTGTTTATTTTGCTCTGCTGACTTACTGAAAAGACAGTGTCCTCAGTAGTTTTTGAGTACTGTACTAATAACGAACTGGAATTTGGGGTTGGAAAGTTATTTGTTGCTATTGTGCTTTGCTTTGTGCAGCTTGGTTTTTACTGAGTCCCTCAGCAATCTGTAATGGTGGAGGAGACTGTTGGATGGTGCACTCTCCTAGGTAGGGAACAGTTATTCAGATTCTTCTGAAAGCATTTACTTAGGAAGAGAAAGCTGTTATTGACTTTTCTATAATATACATGGATAGGAACTTGGCCAAGTCCAAGGAGGATTCCCTGTGTTGGTCCCTGTATCTGCCTGGAGGCCCCAGGGCATCACCATTACCAGTATATTCCAGTACTTTACAGTTATGGTAGTGCAGTTGCCACGTGGCTGGTAGTACAGTATAGGCACTGGCTGAGGGTCACTTGCAGGAGGACCATGGTATTATTTCTTTAGACCACAGTTCCCTAGACTATAAAAGGTGAAAGAAGAAACGTACAGTGTAGTAGTTTCAGAATATCATGATGAATGGGTGGCATGCACACGGGAATGACCTGCTCAGTTACTATCTTTTAAGCATTGGTGCATTAAAATACTTGTGGCATAATTGAGGGTTATCTCAAATAATGCAGATACTGTATGTGTATTGCCCCAGAAAGCTGTAAGAAGAGAGTACACATTGTGCCCTGATGCCCTCACCCAAATAAAACAAGTGTTAAAACCCTGGACAAGAGGTGTATACGATTGCCACTGCCTACTGCTTACTTGTAAATAAGCTCAGAGAATTCTTAGAATACTGTAAGCTTAAGGTCTAGAATGTCATATAATGCATTCCATAAGTGCAGCACCAAGGTAAGATAGAATCAGTCTGAAAGAGGTTTGTAGCAGTCCATACATATACATGTTTCCATACTGAAACAGACAGACATGCATTTTGTAAGACAGTGTGCCATGCACACATGGTTGAGTTGTACTTCACCTGATGGCTGGTTTCCAAGCTGCATGGTCTGTGGTATTCATTTCAAATCCTCTAACTTGATAATTCCATTTGCCCCTTGGTCTGCTTGCAGGGGCTGTCCATTTCATGTTGAGGTCCAGAAAGCATTTCACCCAGCTACTCTGACACATGTTCTTTGTATGTCCAGACCACTCCAGCCTACCAGTGTACATCCCTTCACACTCAGTGCCCA
Organism: Coenobita brevimanus; assembly: GCF_032717465.1. Classification (NCBI taxonomy): domain Eukaryota; kingdom Metazoa; phylum Arthropoda; class Malacostraca; order Decapoda; family Coenobitidae; genus Coenobita; species Coenobita brevimanus. Next base: position 10,307,757 of record NC_136978.1, read on the forward strand.
GCTGTAAATATTCAGAAGTTCTCTTTTTCAGTTTAGTACTACTCACCATTCTCATTATGGTGCACTCAAATTTTCAAACATTTCCCCTTTTTCCTACCCATGTGTTGCCACCATACAACATCACACTTACACGCATGGAACAAAAAGGGTCTTTTTTTGTGGTTGGAGAGTCCTTTCATTGTTAGCAGTGGCAACAACTCTGAAAATCACCCAACCCTGCCATGATCAGTCACCCAAGAAGCAAAACTAATCAACACAAAACGTACATGAAAACTAGCTGAATGATCTTGAGAGTGTTTAAGAGCTGGGGATGTCTTGAGAGAATGGAGCACCATCATCGTTAAGGTATGGTTAAGAAGCAAGCAGTGGCAGTGGCTTTTCAGTACCAAGTTCCAGGTCTTGCCTGATACTATGAAGTTACTGGTTGAAGTTTCTTCTCACTAGTTGAGGACTAGTAAGATTCAAGTGCTTATCTTCTTATCAGATCAGATATTAGATGGTTATCGTGCATCCTCTTTGCTTACGGATAGTTTGATGGATAACAGGAAGGCTTATTTCCAGTTCAGGTACCATGGTGACCAATTAGGAATGAAAAGTGGATTTTTTATTTTTTTATTTTTTTTGGGGGGCCATACTGCTTGTGAACAGTGTTAGTACAGTGCATCATATGCAGAACAAAATTGAAAGGGATATTCAATGTGGTAAAAGTGTAAGGTTTAGATTAATACTACAGTACTGTGCCTTATTACTTCAAAATGGGTTTATGCATGAAACATTTTCTGTCCTAAACCATTTATGATTTTTTTTTTTTACAGCCATACCAGTCATCATGCCCTTTATGATCCCACCTGAAAACTTTGAAGGTGTATCTATACAAGTTTTGTGTACATTGTTGTCTGGTGATGACCCCGTGACTCTGTACTGGCTTAAGGACAATGTTGGTGTGGATTCAGACATGTTACCAGGTGTGACCATAAGTTCTGTAGGATCTCGATCCTCACTCTTAGTCATACCCAGCGTTGGTAAACAACACTCGGGCATCTACACCTGTGTAGCCTCAAATATGGCTGGACAGGCAAACTACAGCACCACACTCAATGTCCTTGGTATATTGGCATCAGTGTTGTTACTGATATTAAATTTTTCAGTTGCGTTTCTGTGTTATGAAGTAACATTTTGCCTGTATAGTATATCTGTTATCAATGATGCAGAAATATAGGAATGAATGTGGAAAAAAGCAGAAACATATAATGGTTGTAAGTGGAAGGAGGCTTGCAAATGGAAGAGAAGCTAATGAATGGGAATCATGAGAGCAGAGTGGTGGTAGACATGATTGAGTGTGTTAGTGCATGAAGGAAGAATGTGGTGCATAAGAATGAGACAATGGCAAAAGTGAAAAGCACTGTGAAAAGGTTAAAAGAATGAGGAGGCAACAGGTTTTTAAGAGGCATATGCAGAAGTGATATTTTGTGGAGAGAGTGCAGTGACCTGTTTATATACAGGAAAAATTCTGTGATGGCACATGTAAAACAAGTTAAGGGTAACTAAAATGAGCACAAAAACTACTGTGGAGTTATTCAGCCAGGTATTGTAGGAAAGGTATACTGTATGGTGATAAGTGATAAAGTAAGGCACAGATCTGAATGTTTGGTGAACTGAAATATAAGGTGGTTATGGGTGTGGCAGGTGATGTGTGGATTAGACATTTGCAGTAAGGGAGCTAGTAAAGAAAATATGTAAGAAAGACTGTACTATATTTATGACACTTATGGATCTGGAAGAAGTATATGATATGGTGAAGAGGGAGGAATTATGGAAGGTGAAATGTGTGGTGTTGTATAGTATGAAAGGAAAAACTTAATTGCTGTAAAGAGACTTTATGATGGTGGAAGAGTATGTGTAAGGGTAGATGGATCTTGAATTATATGGTTCATCATCATTGTTGGAATGGAACAAAGATATGTAATGTCCCCAAATATGAGTGGAGACAAAACAAAGCTGAGGACAAAAGGAGTGACCTTGGTTATAAGTGGTAACTGATGATATACCACAAATGTGGTGTATGCAGATTAGTGAATGGGATCTGTGCAGATTGGTTTAGAGGTTCATTATGTCTGTAATCATGTAGTGAAAGAGGTTAAGTACCCTGATTCACTGATAAAGAGAAGTAATTATATAAAGGAAGGTAGAGTAAATTAGGGAGGTACAGTGACTGGTTCTTTGTATGCTGAGGAATTCCCACATTAGTGTATGGATGTGAGACTTCAATATGGCTTAAGTAGGAGGAGTCAGTGGAAATGGTACCGTTAAGGAGTAGCAATGTATGGGTTACATGTATTGTACTGTATATGATAAGAAATTCAGAGATTGGTGAAAGAGAGTGAAGAAAGTTATTGAGCAAAGGATAGAAGAGCATATACTTTTAAGTGTATGGTCATGTAGAGAGGATGGGAATAAATAAGATGGTGAGAAAGTAAGTGATCTAGAAGGTGGAAGACCAAGAAGATGGTAGGATAGTGTGAGAGACTGTGTTAGGAAACAGCATATGGAATTTGGGGATGCAAAACTCTTGACCAAGAAGAGAAATAACTGTATGAAGTGAGTATGGAGATACCAATAAGGGTTGCATCCCTTATTTAACTTGGCTATCAGTGGAATGGCATTGTTGTAGGGATGTTATGAAGTACTGTATGTAAAAATTATTGGATGGTTGGCTGTGAAGTGGAGTTGAGAATGTCAGAGATTTAAATGCTGAATGACTGTGTGAGTGATCCATTTCATTGTTCTTTTCTTGATTCTATCCACCCCATTTATTGCTGGGGTTAGGATGATGGTGATGATGATTGTTGTTGCTTTATTGCTAGCAGATCTTTTCCCTCCATTTTTTCTTAATGCAGCTTTCCAAATCTGTCCCTCATGCCCACTACAGTACATACTTTACAGCCATTACACAGTGATAGAAGTTTTGACTCTCCAAGCTGAGGAAGCCATGGTTAGAAGTTGTGTGTGTCACTTATGATGCATAATAGAAATGTGTACACTTCATAGTTGAGGTGCTGATGAGGAACCTACACATGGTGGTGCTGTACACCATGGGTGGGACAGCTGCAGAATCCACCCAGGAGCCTGGTCTTCTCATATTTCCTTGCACCTTAACCTTGGTTAGGTGCTGTCTACCACAAGGGGACACTGGATCCCTGCACAGTGTATGCTCTGCACAGCACTGTACCTGTAGGACAGTCCCACAGAAGCAGTTATTTACTTGTGATTGACAGGTGTGATCTGCCAAGTAGACCAGGGTTAAGCATCAATGACAGCAACATAATACTGTAGCTGAACTGAAACATTTGAAGTATTGAGTGATGAGTCACTGGATGTGTGACCCATTTCATAGAGCATTCTGTTTATAGTTTTCTTATTTTTGCTTTTCCTTTTCCACTTCTTGATCCTATCTATTTCATTTATTAGAGGAAAAGAGGATTAGGATGATGATGTTGAGAATGATGAACCCAAACGGTAATATGATCTTATCTGTGACATTGAAGAACCCAAACAGTACTATGATCTTATCTTTGATGTTGAAGAACAGCAGCTCATATTACAGTATATTACACTAATATTCTTTACTGTATTACTTCTCTTTGTATCGTATTGGTATTGAGGACTTTAAACCAGATAGTTTTGAAGTGCGTCAGTTGGCGCCACTAAGTATTGTGGAATTCAAGGTTAATTATGAAACTGTATAATGATGTGCAAGTCGGGTGTATGCACATAGTGATATTTTGCATATGAAATTCATAACTCATAGTACTGAACTATATTTTTTGACAAAATGGAAGTGTGTGATATGAATGCATGTGGTAAAATGTGAATTAGTAATGGGCTGTAGTATTGTGCCATTCTTTACAGTAATACATTACAGGTAGTATCTCAATTTTTTGAAGGTTCATCTTGAAGGTATTACTGAATTGTGTAACAGCAAAATGATGACTTTAGTTTGCTTCTTAATATACAGTATATTTTGCATTATGCGTTTCTTTGACTGATTGCCTGCTTCCATTGAGTGCCATAATAAGGACACCAGGAGATTAATTGTTGTAGTAATTGCTAAGATTTGTTGATTATGCCTCTGCTGTACATATCACATCTAAAGGAGTGGTGTATATGGTACTGTTTGTTTCAATCAGTCCCACCTCGCATCATCCCCTTCCACTTTGAGGAACACATTCGTGCTGGAAGTTTAGTTCAAGTCATCTGCGTTGTTGGGGAGGGAGATTCTCCCATCGATATCCGCTGGACCCTTCATGGGGAAGAAGTACGGCCCAAGCTTGGCATCTTCACTCAGCGTGTCGGGGAGAGAACTTCTATATTGAGCATAGACCGAGTGGGCTCAGAGCACCGGGGATCCTACACTTGCCTGGCCAGTAACCATGCTGGCCGCACCAACCACACCGAGACTCTTTGGGTCAATGGTATGCCAGCCACTGATGGCAATAACAATGCCAGTCTGGTGTATTAGCCAACACACTTGCTGTCTGTATAAGGAAATGCACTTTTTAGTTATGCCTACATCATTGTTTATATTAAATAGTTATATAATTCTGGCAAGAATTTTCACATGAATAATTTGTATAAATGTTGAAGAAGTGATAACTTATTGCATAAGCATATAGTGGTGCATCGTATGTTGTAGATGTTTATACTGTATTACTATACGAGAATTCAGGTTTTGAGAGGAAGTAGAAATCAGTTGTAGGTATAGTACTTCAGAACACTTAATAGTTGTATAAGTGTGTCACAGGTGGATTTCTGTGCAGTAGTATAACAAAAATGTAAAAGAGTATAGCTGTCAGTATGCCATTGCTGACATTCTTTATGCTCTTGATAAACTGTGGTTAAATATAAATGAAGCTGACTCTAAACACTTGCTTCAGTAACATATTTTCATTTTTAATTTACAAATTGGGAAAAATTGGTCAGTAGAACAGAATTCTATCACATTAAAAGTATGCATAGCTAAGTGCATTTCCAATTGGAGAACAGTAAATTTTACCGAAATTTGTAACGATGTATTTACTAATAATGTTATCATTTGCAAGTGGATAACATGTTCCTGGATGTATGAGTTGCAAAATTGCATAGCCATCTATATAAACTGGGCCACTGTTGATCTTGTTGCTGTATAGAGTAAAACAGCATGATCCTCTTCTAGTGTTGTAGATATTTCCTGCTGCTTTTCCTTGAGTTCTTGTGGTATGCTCCAGCTCCTACCCTGCAACACCTTATGTCTCACTCATATGCTCCATTTCCCTGAAAAAAAATATATATATATTTGGACATTAGGGTACACACACTTAACAAAACACAGATGATTTATATTTGATGCAGTTAATATTTTTGGCAGCTTCTATGACCTCCTATAATGGAGTTTTCTTGGCTGAAAAGTATCCTAAATGCTTTATCCATACAGTCCTCTTTTCTCCTCTTATTTCTTTTAGCTTCTTACATTATTTACAGTGTATTTTCACATGAACCCCTCCAGTTTTACAGGCCTTATTCCCCAACCTGACCCCAGCATTATTCTTGTATATCATTGCTTATTTATGGCTATTTGTTTTGTTTGAGATCTTATTCTGTTTGAAGTGCTGTTATAGTTTTCCTCTGAGTGCGAATTATACATTCAGCGAGCAGCAGTCGAGAGTTGTTATGCCTCTACACTACAGTATATACGCTAAGTCCTCATTATGTCTGGGAATCTCCTTTCAATCCCCCTCATTGTGAAAAACCCCCAAAGGTGAAAAATATTATATGAGGTTAGCAAGAAGTAGATATGAAAAGGTGTCATGAAGGGGTTAATGAAGATTGTATCAAACCCTTTCAATATGAGATCTGTCCAAAGTTGAACTACTGTATACAGTATTGTCTGGGGTAGCAAGAAGGAAAGACAGTATGCAGAGCATTGTTGTAACGGAGGAGTTCATTTCACCTTGGAAATAAATATCATGTACACTGTTTTTGCTTGTATAAATAATTCAGCATAGAGGGTAATCATGGAGTGGACTTTTTTTTTTTTATTGCACGGTGGTATTGGGATAATGATATATTTATGAGCTCTGAAATTGGTTTAAGAGCTTATCGATATTTCCATTTTTCATTTTGTATTTTAATGAGGCACAGCAGCTGTTTTTTATTTGATTTTGAGCTTCCTGAAAACTATTTATGATTTTTTTTTTTTTTTTTTTTTTTTTTTTTTTTTTGCAAGTGGCATATATTTTGGGAAATTTGCTCTTGCAGTTTTATCATCTCCAGCATTCTTAATTTTGTTTCTTAAATACTGACTTTCAGAGCCACCTCAGATTCGAGAATTTCACTTTGAGCCAGAGTTATTGTCTGGCTCAGACACTCAGCTGCAATGCTATGTCATTCAGGGTGACCCTCCTCTGCATATATCCTGGTATTTTCATGGCCAGGAAGTTTCTCAGGTCATGGGGATAAGGACCATGAAACTTGGGCAAAAGTCTAATATACTGAGTATTGACCATGTGACCCATGACCATGCCGGGGAGTACACATGTGTAGCATCAAACCGTGCTGGTGAGACCCGCTACAGTGCCAGCCTCACTGTTTACGGTAACCATTGCTCATGTTTACCTGTTGACCCCATGAGCAGAGGCTGGACAACACAATTTTGTTGCTAGATTCATTCAATTCACCAAGACTTCTACTGTATTTATGAATGTATGTAAGACTTAAATGTTGGCAAGGTTATAATAGTTTAATTGCCAGACTGCAATAGCTTACACACATTCAGATTTAAGGTTCAAGCTTTAGTAGGTTGGATGGATCTGGAAGTATTGTGAAGTTGTCCGTTCTCTTATACTTGAGAGGGTCATGTGTTTTTTCTTGGCATGGAGACTAGTTGTACCATATAGTGACATAGCAAGAGGCCGTCCATATGGATGTTGTTATTTATTTATTTTTATTTTTTCCATTGCTTCATGAATTTGATGCACTTTTCAAGTGCATGTTATTCCCCCCCCCCTCTTCTCCAGTTATCCCTGTTTGCACAAGATAATACTGGACAGTTAATATTTTCTAAATACAGTAGAAAACTTACCTGCATTATGAACATTAATGATAATTACAACGAATGAATATAATGATACCTTTGAAAACTTTTACTGGATTGTTATCAGATTCAGTCCTTAGTGGCTCACTAGTGACATGGGATCTTTATCTTTTAAATCTCTGATGTAATTTGCAGAGCCTCCAATCATTCGGCCATTCTCATTTGAAGGAGAGATTGTGTCTGGGAAGGACACTCAGATAGTTTGCTATGTCAGTGATGGTGACAGTCCCCTTGACATCCATTGGCAGTTCCAAGGGCAGGATGTTTTGCACTATATGGGTGTCAATACAGTCAAACTGGGAGCTCGGTCCAGCATTCTCTCCATTGAACATGTAACACACGAACATTCTGGTGAATATACCTGTACTGCCACTAATGCTGCTGGGAAGGACAAAGTCTCAGCTGAACTCAGGGTCCATGGTACATCTAGCTCAGTTGTGTTATTGGTGGATTATTGTACAGTTGTTTTAAGTTATTGGCACCAGTTCCTTAGCTGTTTGAGTTTCTGTAGTTTCACCCTCCACCATAAGAATCCACATGTATTTCAGCATGGAAAGTGCACCTCCTGTGTGACTGAAAGATACAAAATTCCACGTATTATCATTGTTCTCATTTTTCATTGTTGTCTGGCTGTATAAGTGAATCATTTGAAGATCAGAATAGATCAATTTCACCTCTGAAGCTGAAAATATATTAGGGGATTATGAGGTACAGGTGTTTGTCAAACACTCTTAAGTATTCTGTATTGATCCAGGGTGAAGCTTATTATTGATTTGATGAAATGCTATATGAAATTGCAGTACAGTTTAGGCAAGGTAAGATTTGAATACACTAGTTTAGGTTAGAGTTGACAGTACTTCTCCTTAAGTTGGGAGTAAGTTGTCTGAAACAGTGTCAGCAGTCATTTAATGGGCAAAGAGTACATGGATAAATGTAAGAAATTAATAAAAAATATATGTATTCATGAATGCTGTAATGAACAAAATGTAGTTCATTATCTAGAACATATCCTGGAATATTGCATTTTAATTTTCAGAACTTCCCTTAATTATGCCAGTGACTTTTGGAGAGTTTGATGTATATGAAGGTGACTCAGTGCAGGCCAGTTGTATGGTACGGAAAGGTGACCTGCCTATGACGTTTACTTGGCGTTTTCGAGGTACCTTAGTGAGTCCGTCCCAGGAAGTGAAGATTGTTAACCTTGGTCCAAGGAACAGTTTGCTGTCAGTTAGTAATGTGGAAGCGCACCATCAGGGGGTGTATGTGTGCCAGGTTACCAATGCTGCCGGAACTGCCCAGTATGCCACAGAGCTCAAAGTTAATGGTACTGGCTTCATGTTAGGGTATGAGAGTACATATATAGAGAAAAGCTTAGTTATGTCCTATAGATGATTTTGCAACCTGAGCCTGTTTGTCATGCTTATGTTGTACTTTGTAGTACCCCTTCTTAAAATTCATTAGCATAATTAGTTTCATCGTGATTGCTGCCAGACCCATATATTCTGAGTTATGCAGTGTCAGTATTTCAATTATTTTTAAGTCATAATAGCTTGTATGTGCAATATATTTCAGAAATGTTAAAATCCCTGCAGTTCAGTTATTCTTGCTCCTTGGAACTTGCTTATAATCAACCATTATACCGTAACATTGCAGTGAATGATCAAGTATGGTATGAAATATTCAGTATTACTGCAGCAGATACTGTATGAGTACAGTGTCACAGAATGTCAAGTGCATGTACTGTACTACAACAATTCAGTAATTGCTGTATGTCGGTGCTGTACAGTACGATGTATAGCTTCATATACGTTCATTAACAATAATTTTTCAGTTATAAGCTGCTCTCTCTGTTCCTTTATGAAGCTGTATAGTGTTACAGGTGTGCTGATCAGGACTAGATTTTGTTGCAGAAGCTCCCCAACTAATTCCCAGAGATTTTGGGAAATCATCATTCTTAGAGGGAGAGTTGGCCCAAGCCACATGTGTACTGCTTAAATGAGACTGCACGATAATCATTCATGTGGATGTTGGAAGGGCTGCAAAAAATAATCCCATATGATTTTTACAATTGAAATGTGGGTGGTGGAATACGCCTTTTGAGTATAGATCCCATTCAAGCCCATCAGCAGGGGGTCTACACATATGCTGCCTCTAACAGTGCAGGCACATCAAGTTCAGACCATGCTGGTACAAAGATAATCTGTCAGGAAGTCTTTAGTGTGGGCTGCATGACTTCTACTTATCAAGGAAATGTTTTTTTTTACTTTGGAATTGTGAATAGTTCAAGCTTGCCTCCCTATTCCTCTTGCACAGTAATTAGAGTGTTATCAGAGGTGTTTCTCACCAAGGATAGGTAAATAAAGAAAGTGCCATCTTCATTACAGAGACTCCAGACTTATTGCCAATTGAATTTGGCTCAGTGACATTTTATGAGGGCGACATAGCTCAGGCCAGCTGTAGGCTGCGTAAAGGGGATCGACCTATTCGTTTTAGCTGGCAGTTCAATGGTGTGGAAATAATTAACACTGAAGATACCATGATTAGCAGCTTAGGGAGAACAACCAGTGTGCTAACACTAGATCCTGTGAAGGCGCATCACCAAGGCAACTACAGCTGTAGTGCAACAAATGATGCTGGTGTGACAAAAGTAGAGGCAACTATCATAGTTAACGGTATGAATTTAATTATGACTGAGAATGTGGGATATTGGTGCTACAGTAGTCAAGATTGCAATAAACCAGTACTGTACTGTTATTATTGCACAAGAAGTTTATGAACTTCTCCCTGTGACCTTGTACTATTATTTCACTTCATACAATATATGTAGATTCTGTACAAGCCTGTAGACTGCAACTCTACTGTACAGTATATGAATTGTTGCCATTTACTGTATACTTCTTATATAGTATGGTATACAGAAGTTGAATTTTTTCGTGATTGTAGAGAGCTGTAATTCTGATAAATTCAGTGTCACAAATATTTTGCATGATTGAAAAGAGATTTTCACTGCGGTAAATATTTCTTAATAACTGTATCAGTAAAATCATTCTTTGGTTTAGTAAAGCAGACACTTCATGCATCTATGCAGCACTGTACTTTCAGACTCCTTAGTCACTTTGATATAATTGTAATGTGCACAAGAACTTATCTTCATTTGTTATATGAATTTTTGGAGTTCGGGCTTTATATTATGGGATCAAATGTTTTTCATCGGAGCCTTTGTTGCAGATCAGGTAACAGAAGCACTATATCTTTTCATAGGCAGCACTGTAGTACTGTGCAGTGCAATGTAGGCAATCATCCAGATGACTTTGCAAGTGGAGTTGAAATTAGAGGTTTACAGAAAATATTTCCATTTACCTTGCAGAACCACCTCAGATTTTACCAATAGACTTTGGCTCAGAAGCTTTTTATGAGGGGGACTTGGCCCAAGCTAACTGTGTCCTACGTAAAGGCGACCCTCCTTTGGTGATCACATGGCTGTTCAATGGTGTAGCACTTGTTAGCACTGATGACACTCAGATCATTGGAGTGGGTGCAAGGACCAGCATCTTGACTTTAGATCCAGTTCAAGCTCACCATCAGGGCAGCTATGTCTGTGTGGCCCAGAATGCTGCAGGGGCAGCACAAGTAGAGGCAAACCTGATTGTCAATGGTACTCAAAAGGAGTTTGTGGAATGGGTGATTATATTGGTACTAACTTCATTTATTACCATATGTGAAGTGGCTTTTGGATGGCTAATCAGGCTTTTTTTTTTTTCCCCTCTCCCTGTTCCTCCAAGGAAGGAATTTGTCTCATAATTGCAACACAAATGCACATTAGATAATTGCAGATACTGTATTATTAGCTGTATCCAGCCAAAAGGAACAAAAAAATTATTGTGTAGGCAACATTCAGAATTTCAAAAAGCAGAATAAATTGTTCACAAATAAGTGGTAGGTAAATAAAGTTTTTTGCTTTTTACTGCATACTGTATGTTTCATTAAAAAAAGGATTACCATGTCATTGCCTGTTAGTAGGGTAATAATATTCAGTAAACTAACAGAACTAATGCCCAAGCTTGAAGAGATTTCTTCATATAGAAACTCAGTACTTTTTTCCACAGAAATAATTAAGCTTGTTAAAACGGTCTTTCCTTGTTATTTTCCTTACAGAACATCCCCAGTTGATTCCAATTGATTTTGGTGAATCTGTCTTTTATGAAGGAGATTTCGCTCAAGCAAACTGTGTGCTTCAGAAGGGCGACCGCCCAGTAAATTTTACCTGGATCTTCAATGGGATGAATCTTCACTCTGGTGATGGAGTGCAGATAGATTATATTGGGAAATCAAGCATTCTGACTCTTGACCCTGTTCGAGGCATTCACCAGGGCTCGTACACTTGCCAGGCAACAAACTTAGCAGGCCAGGAACAAGTTTCAGCCACTTTGGTTGTAAATGGTACTTTATAGTTTATGTATATTCCCAGTTCTAACACATCTGGTGATGGATCCTTACACATACAGTTTACCCAGTACTGTATATGTAAATATATACTGTATGTATATACACAGTATGGGGTATTATAAATTGTCTACAGTTTCATTCCGCTTAAAGTAGAAACCCTCAAGCTCGGGCTTATGAAGCCCTGTAATACACAATCCAATATTCAGTACAGAAAAAAAAATAAATAAATAAATAATAGTACCATAATGAACTGTATATAAATGACTTGGTCATCCTTGCCATGTCTCCGTCGTGCTTTTCAAAAAGTTAATTTGAAGTGTATAGAAATTGGTCTTCAGAGAAAGAAGAAAAGGTATTTGTATTGCTTGTAGCAAATGAAGGTTAGGGGCATAGAGGCTCAGGTAGTATTAAATTATTTAGTGGTTACAGCTAAGGTTTTCTGAAAGTTGCAGGTATTTTATGTTAATGCTTATTTGATTATTGCAGTGATCAGTTTGCTTTTCTTGTTTAGTGTTGGAAGTATACCAGAACAGTACGGTAATACATTCTATACTGTACAGTGTATGCCCTTAGATGAAATACATTTTGTGTGTGTGTGTGTGTGTGTGTGTGTGTGTGACATGTATGTTCAAAACAGTGTGAATGAACTTCATCAACTCATCAGGACACATATAATGATACTAGTGTAGTTAGAGCCCATTACTCTCTGAGAAACTAGGGATAACGAACCATAATGAAAGAGACAGAGTTTCGGTTCAAGTATAGTAGGATTGATAAGACAGTAAAGTCCTTTAATTTTTTATCTGAGTATTAAGGATGTTGCCCATTGTATAGTTTCCTCTAAATTGCAATGAGCCATTTTAGGAAAGATTAAGAGTGAGCATACTGTCATGGGTGGGGTGAGAAGAGGATTAAAGTTTTGATAACGTAGTATGAATAGAAAGAAATGTAGTTTGAGTGGATAGTTGGTTAGTCTTGTCATGTCCTAAGGATTAAAAAACTGAAAGTGGTAATGATTTAGACTTAGATGGGAACTCAGTGACTTTATTGGCATAATGGCACCTTTTTCTGCTATTCTTATAGCTGTGAGATTATTATACCTAGGAAAGAGCTCTTATAGCACAAGGGTTAATGGAGGTTGTTTTTCATCCCTTCATAATTAAGCCTTGGAATGATCCTCATAGGGAAAAGGTTATTGGAGTTTATTTTTGATCCCATAAATTAAAGAGGTCAACAACGAAGTAGGTCATACTTGTCGTAAGTAAAGTTTTTCAAAGCTACCAAGAATAAATAAAAAAGGTGTCAGTGTACTGAAGGGATAGTGGTTAGTGTTTTGCTTTGTGTCCTCCATTTATTTTGCTACCAAAGGTAGAATGCACTTTTTTTTTTTTTCAATGCTAAGCTTGAGAATTACTAACATTGCTTCATGAAATTAGCTTTACAATATGACTTCACATGCTCTTGTTAGTAAAGAATCCTAGTATAGTGAATGCAGGCTGTACTTGAAAGTCTCTCTTTGTTACTGTTTATTTAACTAAACTCCAGTATCAGCATCATATGCAGTACTGTATTCTGCATGATGATGATGTGGCTTTCATTGTCTGATACAACATTCTTCATAAAAGCCAGGCTTGGCACTCATTGAATACCTTTAGGGATTATTCCTACCATCAAAAGATTTTTTATCGCATCACTATGCAAACCATGAACCCCTACACATTGAAGGGGATAATAGAGATTGGCTGTTTTTTTTTTTTTTTTTTTTTTTTTTTTTTTTTTTTTATAATACAAAACAAGGGAAAATATCATGCCTACTGTTATCAGTCACAAGTGAAGAAATTACACACCCATATTCATAATTTTTTCAAAAGATTCCTCTCAGTCTCATTAGTATAAAACCTCAGTGTCATCAGATTTTGTAGGAGATAAGATGTGCCATGAAGAAATGAAACTGGTACTACTCTTTTCAGAGTATGGCATGACTCAGAACAGTATGTAAGATTGACTCTTAGAGGTAGACATGAGTTAAAAGGATCATAATTGAGTTCAAGTGCATCAATTAGAGTTAATGCAAATCCCCAGTTAGCTTCAGAATTATCTATTTCGTGCTGCCATTGAAAGTGAAAAAAGAATTGGCTGAGATAGCACCAGTAAAACAAACTCAGAATTATCATTTGTAGCTGACCGCATTCCGTATGCCAATTACAGATTTAATCAGGGTGAATTTGTTCTTTCAAGAACTTATTACCAATCACTGATAGCATATGAGGAAAGAGCTTCAGAACAGACAGGAAATATAAATTTTCCTCTTAGATCTTTAAATGCAGTTCTGCTAAATATCTGGTACAGTGATAACACTTATCAGAGAAACTTCCTGTAATCTCAGTGTACCCACAGGACACCAGGATATATGGTGGGTTTTAAAATGAATCCCTCCTTTTATTGGGTAGAATGATTTAGGGTCTGTATACCATATACAGAATCCTTACTCAGCCTGAAAGGTTATCTTATCTCTCAGTCACTCAGCCTGAAAAGCAAATCACATCAGTGTTGTTTAACACCATCAGACATATACTGTACAGTACCCATGGAGTGAGCTTCCCCACCCATGTTAATGTCCTCATAATAGGACTTCCATGTGCAGCCCATGTATCACCTGTCTCTGACTCCATTCCTTTATCTTCAGCTTTCCTCTAGGAAGGTAAAGGGCATAAAGGAGGAAGGGTAGTTGGGTAGTCAAGATTGATGTCCAAAGTTTCTACAGCCTTTCAGCCAGTAAATTAAGAGTTGTATTGTAAAACTCACCCCTTTAATGGCCTCGTAGGATTTTGTGTCTGTTAAGTTTGAGTCTCGGTTGATGGAGGCGGTTAATGGCCAAAGGATCACGAGTTCCCAGAAATGATCCAGGCAAAACAGTGGGCAGTTTTGCAAAATAAATTACCTGTAAATAGTCTAAGTAGCCAAACGGTTACATTAAAACTGAAATACATCACTCAGAGGTTTCTGTTGCCCATGAGTGTAAATCTCCTGTGTTGTAGCCTCCTACCCAAAGAGATCCCTGCTGCTGTGAAGTTAATGTCCCTACAAGAGCTTCTGTAACCTGGCATATAGTGGTGTTCATGTTGAACATCCAAAGAAGGCAGCAGTAATAATGGGCTGTGTTGTCAAGTGGTGGAGACGGTAGAGAAATTGTTGTGTGTCCCAAGACATTTTCAGTCAGACCAGTTATTGGGTAGACATTGCTTGTGGCCTCATATAGATGAACACAAAGCTCATACAATACAAGTATTTTGTGCTAGAGACTTGGTCTGGTTGACTGTCTGCTCACAGTTAAATTTGCGTGACTAACTGGTTGTCAAATAAGTTAGCATATCTTGTTTCCTAATGATTTGGTTTACATGTAAGTTTCATGTAGATCCTGGATATTAGACTGTGGCTGAATGGAGTGGCATGGAACTAGAATTTGGACCAGACTGCTTGGAGGGTTAGATACTGTACTTGTAGTACTTAAACACAGGCGGAACAGGTCAGTAGGCACCCCAGAGATAAAGAGAAACTATGAATTCCTGGATATTAGACTGTGGCTGAATGGAGTGGCATGGAACTAGAGTTTGGACCAGACTGGTTGGAGGGTTAGATACTGTACTTGCAGTGCTTAGACACAAGTGAAACAGGTCACCCTAGAGGTAAAGAGAAACTAACCACCACTTCTGTTGGAGATCAAGTCTGACAGCTTTCATAACCACCGTGTGGAATGGGCGTGCTTTGAAAAGTTCACTCATGTGGCCGAAGTTTATGATTAGTTGTTGTTTGTTGAGTCTCTTTTGGACCGTGAATAGGCAGAGCACAAAAATTGGAGTGCAAGCCCATTTCACTATACCCTGATGTAAAAGTTCCTGAAGGAAGACTCAGATCTCTGGAGTCATCCACATTTTTCCATTGGGTACACACAGACAGGTGGGTGATTGGATCTAGAGCCAGGAAATTCTGTGTTGGGCTTTCCATCTGCCTCAAGATCATGACAAAAAGGGGGGGGAAGGAGGGAAGAAGAGGAAGAAGAAAAGCGAAAAAGAATGGAAGCAGAGACCAAAGGCTATCTACACAGGCTGCAGTGTAAAGCTGAGTAGCCTGAAGGAACATTGGTTTGCATAAAAAAAAAAAAAAAAAGTCAGTTCAGCACAAGACAGATTTGGCTGGGTAGGCAGGGGAGCTTTATCAGAGAAAATAGAGGTAGAGATAATTAACACACAGGTTGCATATGGGAGTCATATTGATGAGGACACCAGAATGAGTAGGGAGTTCTCTACAAGGATATTTTAAAGGCCTGACTGATGTTAAATAATGTCAGTGTGAGTTTATTTTCAAGTAGAGTGATCATATGGGAACCTAATCTAGGCCTGGTATGGATAGCTTTACAGGCATTAAATTGCAAGAGGTAATTTTCTTATGGCAGTATTATAATTATTATTATTATTATTATTGTAATTGTTATTATCATTTTTAGTGTTGTTATTACAGTAACTTGGCTGATATAGCTGATGTCAGGTTTGGAGGTGATGCCTGTATATAAAAGTACCATGCCTTTCTTGTCAGTCGTCGGAGGTAATCGGGTTATTGAATGCATCATATAACCCCTAAGAGGACCTGGCTAAAGTAAAGAGTTAATTCAGAAGTTAATAGGGCCAAGGATGCACTGTACTTTGTATTTTATCCTTGGTCATTCCAGATAATTCTGTTCAACTTTGGCGAGACCCCTTGGGCTGGAGGGGTTAATTGACAGAGAAGGGGCTACCTTGGAGACAGTCATGGTAATAGTTTTTATTTATGAAAGAGGTCAGCTTATCCTCCCTTTCATTTTGCTCCATCTTCCCATTTGGTTGTTCATGTGCGTGGGGAGGCAGATCAGACTTCATTACCCATCCCTACTGTTCTGAGAGATTTGGTTGGTGACAAAGCTGTGAAAGGCTTAGAGAAACAGGTTTTAATCCTGCAAGGAAAAATAAAATTCCAGTGAGAGTATAAAACACACTTGAGCACAAGTGCCCATCTAGTACAGGACTATCTGTTCCTTATTTGTCATCCCATAGTAATACAACCAGGGTAGAAGGTAGTAGAGAGTAAGGGCAGAATTGTTGTTTGCTTGTCTGCTTGAGGGAAACCATGTAAAGAGGGTGATGAAAACCTTTTTCATTAATAGATTTAAAATATGAATCCCACACTCATGTCAGAAGACATATTTGACTTGTTGTACAATATATTGTACTAAGATTGATGGAACTGAAGTGAGAAAACTGAAAAATTTATGACTAACTCATTGTTACCATGTGATAAAATGTTTTACTAATGTTCTGTGATAGTAGTTTCCTAGGTAATGGGAATAATGCCAGAGGTTTAGTCTGGAGACATCATGGATTTTAATCAATTAGGATTTTTTTTTTTTTAACAAAAGCATTCTTTTATTCAATTTGAAGTCATATTGTAATCTGCTGCTACTAAAGTTTTTGTGTCTTTTCATGTTTGTAAAGAACAAACAATCCCTGAAGCTTGATCTTCCTGTATTTGTGCATTAGTTTCATGCATTTCTCTGTGGCTCAGCTCATGCGATTGTTGACCTCTTAACTTCTTATTTTATTGATTACAATGGTGCCTCAACTCTATTGGCAGCGTTTGATGTCGACTAACCCCTGTGTATTCAACCCTCGCTGATTATCTTTTGTTTTCGAAGTGCAGCCAGTGTATGCAGTACACTATTATTGATTGGTGTCAAGTGTTCAGGAGTTCTTCAACATTATCAGTTATAGTCTTCATTTTGCTTTTATAGTTTGGTTGAACAGTACCTGTCATTTTCATCTTCATACCATTCCAGTGCTTCCAGAAATTGCACCTTTTAATTTTCCTGAGAATGCCGGCCGCCAGGGTGGTTTTGCCCAAGTGGTGTGTGTGGTGGTAGAAGGGGACATTCCCTTGAGCATCACCTGGCACTACAATGGTGCTGCACGGCTGCCCTTGGCCACGCAGGCTCAGACCATTGGCGAGAGAACTTCTATTTTGACCATACCCAGTGTCTCCTGGCTACACAGTGGCGACTATGAATGCCTTGCACAAAATTCTGCTGGAAAAGCTTCCTTTGCTGCAGAACTTTTAGTGCAGGGTAGGAGAGACTTTTGTGATGCCTCTGGGGGTTGAGCTGTGCCGAACATTCCCCATCTAAATGAAGCAAATTCGGAACAGCAGACTCAATTTCTAAGTTGTAAATGAACTTGCAGAGCTAGGGTTATGCAGAATTGTGAGGTAATTTTCTTCAATACGTGTATAAGATAAATCTTTTAATATTTACCAATTTTTATGTTTTCAGTTATCACATTCGGTTTATTTTTTTAATTTCACGTGTAGTTAAGTATGAAAATGCAAATGTACCTTGCCTGAACAACCAACCAAGAAAATGATTTGTGTTAGGAAATATTAATTGATTGGTATATCAGTACGGTACATGTGTGTGTGTGTGGAGCAAGTTCGCCCTACAGCTCAACACCCACCTACTCTGCCTGACTAACACAGTAACTTGCCAGCTTTTTCCTAACCCTGACAGTTTTATATTGGGATTTAACTTGGGGTTGTCTCAAGGTTAAAATCTGTATGCACTGGACAAGTGTTAATGTAAATAATCATTGCTGTATTGCGCATGCATTCAACAAAACTAATTGTTTCACCAATATTAGGTAAGATTATTATATTTCCAGAAGTATATTAGACATCAGAACTTTATGGATAGTATCTTTGTGACAACCCTGAGGCAATTGCGTGCTGCTTCATTTTCTGTGAGTGATGTGGGGTTTCAAACCTTGGAGTATAAGAGACTGGATATCTCATCATTTGGTTATAGTCACACTACTCATCGAGGTGTGGACGTGTATATAATACTGTATTTGAATGATAATAGCGGTTTTTCAGTATTGGGTTAGAATATTTAATTTTTTATTAGATGAGTTTACCCTGCCATGATCTGATCTTTCATTCTTTTTCTTTACTTTTTAGTATTTTCTCAGCAAGTTTCTTCCCTTGCTGGAACCTTTCAGTTTTTCATTTTTTCACTTTTACAGTTGGAGCTCTGACTTGATCCAGTAATAATAATAATAATAATGATAATGGTAATAATAGTAAATGTTTCTCAAATACAGTATATACATGTAGCGTACTGTAGTGTGTTGGGTCTGTATTCTCATGGGCTTAGGAAGTGTATTGGCATCTCTTCCCTAGCATTTAGTTTTGCATATTTCACCCAAGTACTGCATTCTCATTTATGTTATCTATAAGTTTTTGGTACTGACATGGATTCCATTCATAACATACAAGAGAATGATAACACTCTCAGGTTCTGATATTCTCTCTCTATGGAATGGAAGAGTCTGGCATTTTTGGAATAGAATACAAGATTTGACCTGACTTTGAGAAGGTTTACAAAAATAGCATTAACACTCAGCCTTGTATGACTCACTTTCTGCCAAATGAAATGCTTTGATATCAGCTGGAATAAAAAACATTTGTCCTGACCCTGAGAGGGTTAATGTACCATATATACAACTAAACTGCTAAGGACGAGGTGCTAGGGAGCCTCCTATGTTGAAGAAAACAGTCCTTTGGGGTGAGGTTGATGTTGACTGAGGATATCTGGTCTCCAGTAGTATTGAGCTTCTGGTATGGACCATAACTTTTGATGGAATGCTTTTGGCAACAAGGTTATCATGTCCTGAAGGAAATTATTACTACTTTGTCTACATTTATTGGGCATCTGGGCTTAGCATAGCAAAGCTTTGGTGATAGTTAACCACTTTGCCACCATGGCCTCTTTTGATTGTATTCTTGCCACCACCAGAATATATTATTCATCTCAGGAAACGCCTTTCATACAGAAGCTGTTAGAAACAAGCTTCGTTAACTCCGTCACTAAAAGGCATCTCTGTTAGGCTGAAGGAAACTGCTTGAAGGTAGCAAGAATAAATTAAAAAGGCATCCTTGGAAAGAAAGGGTTAAGCCTAGATACAGTGTGCATACTTCTCGTGGAATTGGTTGCTTTTGTGTCTTGTGGTTTGGAGTGGCACTGGTTGTTTTACATTTTATGAGGTTTTTGTGCAGTTATAACATGTTGGACATATTATTATTAGTAGTAGTAGTATTAGTATCATTATTAGTTTTAAGAAAAGACAAATATCATTTCATCAAAACTATGAGGTGTTTGAGGGTGTCTGCTAGTGTAAAGATATTGATTGGCTACTCTGTATCCAATTGGACCATACCATATACAGTACAGTACTCATATCTTACCCAAGAATGAAATGAAGGAACAGGGAGAATCTATTACATTACATAACCTTCTCCTCTTTCCTACTTCCTTCCCTTGTCCACTGTTATTTTCTGTTAGCTATATTAACTCTTGGTTTCCCTTATTTCCTTTACTGTTTAGTTTTCACTTTTAAATGCATGATTGTAGAGTAGCATGTAGTTTTGCACTCAGCTCCAGGACACAGTGGTGGATTTAAATAGCTACATTTATTTCTGATGTCTTGGTTCAAGGGGCATTATCATCATTGTTGTCATCATGATCCCAACACTACTTTGGGTGAGTAGGATTAATATATTGGAAGAGAAACACCTAAGAGTAGGAAAATTATCAACTACGTGCCTAGTAAAATGGGCCACATATCAATTCTTTCATCATTCAAGCTTTCAAAAATCTTGCCTCCATCTTAGAAGCAAATATTCCTCAGGCATTTTTTTTCTTGTTCTCAAAGAGCAGAAACAAAAATTTCATAGATGGTACTTTATTTACTTTTCTGTTCTACAGGAATCCAATATTAGCTTGATATATGTAGCAACATTTACAAGGTACTGTTTTTCTTTTTCCAGTGAATTATTGTGTTGAAATATAAGCTGTTGATGTGATTTTTGAATTTAGTAATGCCTAACATAGCAGTATCCACTTCAAAGAGATCATTCTCTAAGATTTTGTGGCTAATAAAGTTTCCAGCCTTTTGAACCTTGACATCAATTGTACATTAAGTTGTTCACCCCCATGTATACTTTCCATAAACCTGATAAATTGTTGGTGTGATACCAACCTGTTCTTCACTCTCCTCCTCCTCTTTCTTAGCTACAAACAGATGATTATTATATACAGTACAGTAATGAAATTTTTGCGCACTACTACTAATAAATCTTCACTTTCTTGTATACCTTATCCCATCCCAGCCCTTCCTTGACCAGCATCTTATCATTGGTTTGTGGAAACTTGTGATTATGGGGATGAATGATTCTCTTTCTTTTTCTGTGAATAATTTTTTAATGATTGCTTATGCATGCATAGCATAGTACTTGTTAAAATTGTTTAATATAAGATATATATGTTATATTGATATATATAATTCATGAAATATGTTATATAAAGTATGTTAGTTTCAAGTGAATAACTTGTGGAATAATCAATTTTTTTTATAATTGAAACTTCCCTGGATATATATTCAGCTGATTAAAAGTGACAGTTGATTTTAGGCGTTGTAGTCATAAGCTGCAAATCTTTCACAAGATAAATGAGCTGTGTCTGCATCGCTTTACTTCTGTTGCTTCTTCCTCTCCCTTTGTATTTTTTCTAATATTTTGTGTGTGTTGCCGCAGTTCCTCCCCGCTGGATTGTGGAGCCAACTGACAAGGCTTTTGCCCTGGGTAGTGATGCCCGCCTTGAATGTAAAGCTGATGGTTTCCCTCGGCCTACCCTTGGGTGGAAGAAGGCTGCAGGTGAGCAGAGGTCTCGCTGAATTTTAATGAATTATTTTACAGGATCATATAGTACAATCAAGTATTGTAGTTGGACAATATCATTCAGTTTTTTGTAATGTCATACTCTACAGTACAGTATTTTGTTGAGATACTACAGAAGGCTAATATCCTTTTGGAAGAGTTTATGAACAGATCTGATGTATGTGCGGTTAGTACAGTACAACATTTCACCAAAGCAGAGGTACAAAATCCAGCTTCCATCTAGTTTACTACTGTACTCTTTATCCATCAGGAACCACTCCTGGAGACTACAGGGATCTTGGTGTGAGCAACCCTAACGTGAAGGTTACTGATGATGGCACACTGCAGATTGGTAACATTCAGAAGTCACATGAGGGATATTACCTGTGCGAAGCCAACAATGGAATTGGTGCTGGACTTTCTACTGTCATTTATGTCCGAGTTCAAGGTTAGTGGAATTTGGCTGGTTTGAATTTTATTTTATTTTGAATTCACCACATGTATGAATTTGGTCCATATACTGTATACTGCTAAGGAAAGCAGCTAAATAATTCAGTGTGGAACTTTCCAGTGTCAGTGTGCTGTATGAAACCAAATAAAGATTTAGCCTGCACTTAATAGGTTAGATAAACTGAGATTAACTGTGATCATTTGGCATGTAATTGTTTCATTGTTTTGTTTAGAAAGACTTCAGCATGCTTCCATACATTGGCCTTTGTCACCTAATGGCAGCTGTCCACATAAGTTTGGGTAAAAAAGGGTTTGGGTAACAGGTATTATTTAACCATCCACTTTGTAAATAAAATGGAAAATCATAGATATGAAAGTAAATCTGGGACTTCCGCTTGTGTTAAACAGTATTAAAACTTTCTCACTTCATGGTGGTAGTGAATGGATTCGGTTGTTGTAGTTAGATTCATACTCTAACCATAATGAGGTATTGGTACCTCATATTAGATGTACACACAGTCAAAAAACTATCTGTGCACTTTCACATCTTTACATTTTGAAATGATGGGCTAACCAGTCGAAAATGTTTTCTAATAAGTTTTCATTTATGTGTTTGCCTGCTGTTAAAATCAACACCCCAAAAATATGAGGTTTATACAGCATGTGAAGTAAACGCATTCAGAGGTATTCACCATAGGAAGAAAATGCAAACAGCAGTTACTCTCATTGTGTAAAGATACTTTTTTGATCATGGGTACAATGAGGCTGATGAGGATGATGTGTTACAAGAAAGGTTCATACTTCTGTTAGATAAGGTGAAGTTTGTAGTTGCTAACACTGTAGAGGATATTAGGGAACTCCAATTAATGGTGTTGATATGCAAGTGGGGTTGGTGGAGGATTAGTGCCCCTCCCTGTAAAACAATTAACTCTAAGCCATTGGCCACCCCATTTGGGATACATGGTGTCTGGCAATGGATGGATGGATGGATATGCTTAGAAAAGAAGTGAGTTAATCTTAAAGATTCAGCTGCCTTCAGAGATGGAAATGATGTATCTGATGTAATGTTATCACTTGCAGCTCCTCCCCAGTTCAAGATTCAGTACCGTAACCAGACTGCCAGCCGTGGTGAGGATGCCGTACTGGAATGCGAGGCTGAGGGAGAGACACCCATTGGCATCCTGTGGAGCAAAAACAAGAACAGCATTGACCAGGCAACAGAACCAAGGTAATCACAGAACATATACTCATTTTGTTCTTAATCTTTTCAGTGTTGGAACCAGGGATGGGGTGAAATACAAGAAACCAACTACAAATACAAATATTGATTTTACTGTAGTTGCAAGTACAAATACAAATACAAGTACATGATTATTGTACTTGACTATGTTTGAAGCAAATGTGACAAATTGTAGGATCAGATATAAGTACAAATACAAATATGCAACTTTTGACATTTTCAAACACAGTTGCAAATACAACTAGTTACCTACAGTACTGTATTTACTTACAGTGTAGCCACAGTAAGGAAGTTTTGCCATAACTATAGGCTATCAAGTCTGGACGTCTCAGTAACCCATGGCCCTTTTCCCCGGCGTCTAAGTTATCGTACAGCTGGCTGGGCTGTAGGCTATCCACTTACCGTCTGACCACAGAGCTACTAAGATCTCGTAATAATATTCATCGCGTGATATAAGAATGTTTTAATACCTATAGATCTGCAGTTATTTGTGCTTCAAAATTTTCCCTTACACCACTATACTCATGAATGTTTTGTTTATGGAAATTAATATCCAAAACGTAAAGAGCGGCTACAGTAGTAAAATTAGAGCGAGAATAAGTAGAAGAATGATTTAAAAAATGGTAATACCACAATTTACTTATCATTGATTTTTACAGCAACTGTCAAGTCAGTTCAAGAATAAAGAAAGAATTCTCTGAGAGAAAATTATCTGATTACACAGATAGGCCGAGTATCCAGGCTATGTGGCGTGAAGGGGTGCCTGAATAGTCCGAAATCACGATTAACCCCAAACTGCCACTGACATGTATAGCTGTCGTGATTCAGAGCGCGGAGTGCCGCTTACTGATGGGATATGCTGCAAGCACCTTCCCGCCACCCTTTGAACTCATGGCCATTTTCTTTGACAACCATAGGGTAGGTAGGTACCCAAGGTACCCCATTGATGTATGGCTCAGTCTGTACATGGCACTGGTAGAGTGTAGAGTGATGTCTTTCTTATCCTTCTCATCTGATTCCATCCCTCCATGTGTGGAGCCGATTGCATCATCGAACCCCGCGAAAGTTGTACCCTTACCACTGGCGAAAGGGCTCAGTGACTAAGCAGGTGTGTGGGAAATTGTAAACAATAAACAGGTATGCACAAGTGTGTGTTTTTTAAACATAAGTGAAATGTAAGGTATTATAAGTTATATCTAGTAAGTGTTATGAAATAAGTGTTTTATGATAAGTTTAACAAGTGCATTACAATAAGTGTTACTGTTTATGGTTATTTGTGAAACAGTGATTGGACATATCTTGAGTAACCCTATCTAGTACATTGAAAGAAAACCGAAAGTGCTTGGGAGAGAAAGACAATGACCTGGTTGGCTGTAACTAAATTTTTCCCTCGTTACTCAGAAAATAATGTTTATTATCTGAGCATTAGCAAGTTTGTGATGTGAAGTACAAAAAATGTAAGTTGTGTGTAACATATTAATATTTTCATGTTGCCCCTGATTAGTACAAATTAGTCAAAATTTCTGTACAAAAAATTACCTCATACTCATCCATACTGCATGAAACAGCCAGAGCATTTACTTCTCAAAGTGCAGTTACCCGTAATCGTGATGTCAAGTACAAATATAAGTGCTAAAGTAGAGGGAAATTATTATAATTGACCCAAGAAATGAGTACAGAAAATAAAGAGCTATTCTTTTTCCATACATCTACGGGGCATAGTGGCGCTATGAACGGGTGGAAAACCCTATGGGGAGCCACATGGAAGGGGTGATGACTCATCCTTATGACAGTGAGTAAAGTAAGTCGAGAAAATGATTGGAACATTCTGAGAGGCCGGGCAGTGTTACAGTCACTTCTGAGAGGCCGGGCAGTGTTACAGTCACCACTCCGGTCAGTGCTGCCAGCACTAGGCAGCGAGACCAAGGTCACTGGCGGTGGCGCACAACCAATTAGCCTGCCAAAACACGGAAAATCAGTCGTCTTTAACTTATCCTTATTCATCAACGGGACCACCTGGAGACCTCGGGATACTTTCATTTGAAAGAGGAAGAGTTGGTGTGTCTTATTTATACTCAATTTTTTCTCTAGCTCTAATAGTTTGGCAGATATTAGGGTTTGAAGTAAGGATATTTTTCCCAAAATCTCAAATTCCCCGTAAAGAGGAGTGAGTGATGGGGGAAAACCTCCAGCAGATAAGGTTAATTTGGTGGAAACAAAACACAAATACTGTCAGATTGATTTATTTACCGGTAAATGTACACTTTAAGCAGCAGAAGGACCTTACCAATTCAATTCATATTCCTCCAGCTTGTTTCTGTATTTTTATGACTGTTTTCAGTTTGGTAAATTACTTTTTCTTGCAAAAAAATTTCCTCCCTGCTATTATCGTCACGTTCCTTAAGCCATGCCTATGATTGTTTCCAGCACAGTGGAAGAAACTTAACGTACTCAGAGGTGGATTTCGTATCCCAATTTCCCAGCAGGAGGTTAGGTTAGGTTACGTTATTAGGCACAGTTAATCTAGGTTAGGAAAGGTTTAGTGAAATACTTAGGTTAGAACAGTCCTTTCTGCCAATATGTTAACAAATCAATCAAGAGTTGTCACAGCAGAATAGCTAAAAACAACAGGGAAACAGATTTAACAAGAAGCATTTATTTACCAACCCAGAAATAATCAGAAATATATAACACGCTGTCAGGAAGAACTGATTTGGTAAGGTGCTTTTACTGCTTAACCCATGGATTGCAAGCTACAGCTCAGGCTGGGAAGCATCACATGGCGAGCCACTGCTCAAGCTGTAATTCACCGGGTCGGTCAGGATCACTAGATGGTCGTGATCGTCAGCTTTTACCCTCCCGGAAGGGAGCTGAGAGCTCATATAGTCCGATCTAAGGGCAAGGCTGTAACCTTCACACATGCACACACCCGTCCCCTTGCTCAAGGGGGACAGTAACCACCCACTTCGTCAGTGAAACTTTTCGCAAGCTGAGCGAGGCGCGAACTCCCTCCGCAAACTTACGCATGGCGCTACGTAGAGAGAGAGAGAGATTTTTTTTTTTTTTCACCAGATGATGCCCTGGATGTTTATCTTCAAGTTTATAATAAAAAAAAAAAATTGTTTTCATTTTTTTCACTACTCCCCTATGCAAACTTACACATGGCACTACACAAAGACAGAGAGAGAGAGAGAGATTTTTTTTTCTCTTACCAGATGATGCCCTGGATGTCTGTCTTCAAGTCTGTGATAAATAAAAACCATATATATACACTCAATCCTTGAGTACCGCGGGCAATAGGGACTGGACAAGGACCGTGGTACCCAAATCCGCGTCACTCAGACAATATGTTTACATGTATAATGGTACAATGTGTTCTGGCAACTTTCCAAAACTCTCACTTTTACCCCTTCTTACCACCTAACCCCACGTAAATTACCCACGCTTGCACCCACCATCAGGTAAAACATTGAAAGAGATATAACTGTTGTAATTAAAAACATCAATAGTATTAAAAATAGCATTAACAAAAATAAAAGTTGGGATGGTTACCCTTCTGTTGATACGTAGCTCCCTGGTATTTTCCTCCCATCCCCCAACCCCAATGTTGTTGTCAAAGTTTCGCCTTCTCTCATATCATGTGGCTTTCAGGAGAGACCTTAGGCCATATGGTTAGACAAAAATTTATGGGTCTGACAGTTTTAGAGTACGAAATAGAACGAAAATTTTTGCTAACAAGAAAAAATTACTTTAATCCGTGTGTTCTCGTGAGTTAGCGTTCAGTTTCACATTTTTCGTTTGATATCGTGTTTCCCAACGCATTTCTGATAAAGTAAACATATGGCTAAACTGCTCAATCAGTTCGAAATGTGTTGGGAAGAGCGATACCGAACGAAGAGTAATGTGTTGCGAAGAGCGATACCGAACGAAGAATGTGAAACGGAAAGCTAACTCAGGAGAACACATGCATGAAAGAGTACCTTTTTTCTGGTTTGCAAACATTTTCGCTCCATTTTGTTCCCTAAAACAGCCAGCCCCGTAAATTTTAGTCTAACTATACAGCCTAACGTCTCTCCGAAACATGATACGACGAGAAGGCGAAACTTTGACAATAACTTTGGGGTTGGGGGTCAGAGTAAAATACCGTGGGTGGAGCTACGTATCAACAAAAGGGTACTCAGTGGAGGTGATGTTGACCCAGTCCAACTTCTGTTTGTGTTAATGCCATTTTTAATACCACTGATGTTTTTAATTACAACAGTTATATATCTTTCAGTGTTTTACCTGATGGTGCGTATAGGTGGAGGTAAATACGTGGGGTAAGATGGTAAAAAGGGGTAAAAGTGAGAGTTTGCTTTCTCTGACGCTCCACATAACACCCTATAAGCTTCTCAGTCAGTTTCAGGACAACATATAAACCTTCACAGCTGCCAGGATTGCATCACATCCTACACACGATCTTTATCTTCTCCCTGTCCTTCCAAATCGTTATGATGGTGCTTTCTTTTATGCTATGGTTTTTCTTTTTTTCTTTTGCCATTTTGGTATTTGTACGCTTAAAGCAGTGGAAGAACCTTACCAATTCAATTCATATTCCTCAGTTTGTTTTCTGTATTTTTCTGATATTTTCAGGGTGGTAAATTACCTTTTCCTGCTGAAAAATTTCCCACTTTTTATCATCACGTTCCTTAAGCCATAACATGATTGTCTTGATGTACTCAAAGGTGATTTTCGTCTCCCAACTTCCCAACTGGATGCTACGTTAGGTTAGGTTAAATTATAAGGTAGAGTTAAGCTAGGTTAGGTCAAGTTTAAACACTTAGGTTAGGACAGGCCCTAATTTCGCCGTAACCCTGATGTGTCAAACAAGTTAACAGCGGAATACAACTTAAAACGACGGAGGAAAGAGATTTAGTATGAAACGTTTATTTACCTCCCAGAAGTAATCCGACAAACATAAGACTATCAGGAAGAAGAACGAAGAATGTGAAACTGAATGCTCACTTACACGAGCAGAAGTATTTTGTGTGTGTGTGTGTGTGTGTGTGTGTGTGTGTGTGATTAGCAAACATTTTCGTTCAGTTTCGTCTCCTAAAACTCGAAACCCATATGACTGTGAGGTAGAGTCTGTGAGATGCGAGAAGGACTTGATAGCCGTATGCTCGGTCTGTCCTAAATGTGTTGGGAAGCACGAAACCGAATGAAAAATATGGAACTGAACACTAACAAGAACACATAGACGAAAGTATTTTTTTCTAAGCAAACATTTTCGTTCCATTTCGTCCCCTAAAACTGCGAAATCCATTATGAGTGTGGGGTGGAACTAGGTGAAGCATGAGAAAGGATTGATAACAGTATGCTCAGTTAGTTGGAAGTGTTGGGAAGCATTAAATCGAACGAAGAATGTGGAACTGAACGCTACGATAACACATGGACGAAAGAGTAACTTTTCCTCTAATTAGCAAACATTTTCGTTCCATTTCGTTCCTTAAAACTGCAAAATCCATGATAATTGTGGGTAAGAACTAGATGAGGCATGAGAAAGGACTGATAACCATATGCCCAGTTGGTCCAAAATGTGTTGGGAAGCATGAAATCAAACGAAGAATATGGAACTGAACTGTAACTTACGAGAACGTAAGTTTTTTTTTTTTTTTTTTTCTGATTAGCATACATTGTCGTTCCATTTTGTCCCCTGAAATTGCCGAAACCCATAAATTTCGTCAAACCGTTCGGCCTTGAGTTTGCCCAGAAAACATATTTCCATTCTGTATGCTTATTCATAAAAACCACCAGGAACCCTCAGCCAGGAACAACGCACTTGCCCATTCGTTTCAAAACTAACCATAGGTTTTTCACGAAAATATGCCCACTGTGCTTCCCAGGCAAAATTTCAGCAACCTACCCTAACCTATCCCATCTCACTAGGGCTGTTTGGCTGAGGTGGCTGGCTGTGGTACTGAGATAAATACCCATACAGAATGGAAATATGCACCCAGGAAATGTACCCAGAGATTAGAGGGTGACGTCATAGCGCGCGGCTTTCAAATTTCGTCCCCAGGCCAGCTGACTTCCCGCGTGAGCTAGAGTTTTTCCGCGTGTTGACATGACTTGTCTCATTATGCTGACCGCGTTAGAACAAAAACGTGTTACTCAACCACGTGTTACTTAAGGATTGAGTGTATATATATATATATATATATATATATATATATATATATATATATATATATATTTTGTTCACCACGGGACGGGATAAAAAAAGGTAATTGCGCAATCCATGGGTTAAAGTAAAGCGTATGTTTAGCCTCCTCAATGCCTGTGAGTTCAGAAATTTGCGCGCTCCCATGGCCGGCCTCGGGACCATTTTTTCAAAGTCCTAAAATCAATTTCTTTTTCTCACAGATGTAAAAAGACTTATCTGGTGCACCTGGCTTTCCCCCCCTCCCCCCCCCAAACTGTCCTGTGAATTGCTGTGGTTCGTGAAAGAATTAATAAAATTGGGTTGCATGTTACATTAGCAAAAACATGTTGGATGAAGTGACCTGATTGTTTGGGATGGTAGAGTAGGGTTGTGTAAACATGGGATGGTAGAGTAGGGTTGTGTAAACATACCATTGACCTTCGTTCCCATCCCATAATTGTTTGCAGTTTTTTTTAGCTTGCCCCAATTCAATGTCACTGACACCGGTACGGTAAAGCGTTGTTCAGGGCTGGCAGCTATGAAAGTGTTAATGGAATACATTGTTGTTTGTATCAATACTCTCTCTGTTTCACTCATAAACGTAAGAACGAGCAGTAAATGTACACTTGACTTTAAGAAGCAGAAATAACTGTATGCTCAGTCAGTCCAAAATGTGTTGGGAAGCACGATATCGAATGAAGAATGTGTAACTGAATGCTAACTTACGAGAACACGTGGGATGAAAGAGTAATTTTTTTCTGATTAGCAAACATTTTTGTTCCATTTCATCCCCTAACATTGTGAAACCCATAAATTTTTAAGCATACAGTCTAAAGACCTTACCAAGTAATTTCATATTCCTCTAGTTTTTCTGTATTTTTCTGACTATTTTGAGGGTGGCAAATTACTCCCTCTTGCTGAAAGATTTCTTCCCATATTATCATCACATTCCTTAAGCCATACCTACAATTGTTTCTGATGTAATAGCAGAAACTTACTCAACGTACTGAAAGGTGGATTTCATTTTCCAATTTCCCAACTGGAGCGTAGGTTAGGTTAGGTTAAATTATTAGGATGTTATGGTAGGTTAGGTTAGGTTAGGTTATTAGTTGCCTCACCAAACTCCACCTCACTACCCTTGTGATCGAGTTGTGAGCAGGAGGTGTGGGTGAGGGGTAGACCTACACTTGTTTACCCTTGCCTCGCTTGCTAGCAGCCAGATGCTTGCTGTTTATACTGGAGCTATCGTATGGATAATTTTATGTATTACCATACCACTGAACCATTCAGTTACAGCCCAGATATAATGAAACCTGGATAATCTGAACCTGGATAATCGAGCTTTCACTGTACCATGGTCTCCTCAAATTTTATGAAAATTATGGCAGAGCTGAGGCAGAGAATTTTTTATGCAAAGATTAGCAAGTGCATCAACTTGTATGCCTCCATGGTATGATTTTGGCTCCATTTCATGTTGCTAACTATCATTCAGCGCAGCTCAGCCTCAACCGCCTGGACATCACTGTACATTACGAGAGAGAGAAAGAGGGTGGGTGGGGGAGGAGGACTGCGGTACACAGAGACAAAGGAGGGAAAGGTTGTAGGGCACACCACCCAAACATACGAGCCCATGCTCTTGCAAATCTTTGCATAAAAAATTCTCTACCTCAACTGTTCCATAGTTTTCATAATATTTGAAGTGACCATGGTAATCAAGATAATTTTCCCTCTGAGAATTCTTTCTTTATTCTTGAATTGGTTCAATACTTGCTGTAAAAATGAATCAGTGATAAGTAAAAAGTGGTATAAACATTTTTCACCCATTCATCTAATTATTCTCACTCTAAATTTACTACTGTAGCTGCTTTTTACTTTTTGGAAATTAATTTCCATAGACAAAACATTAATGAGTATAGTGGTGTAAGGGAAAATTATGTAGCACAAATAATTGCAGATCTACAGGTATAAAAACATTCTTGTATCGCGCGATGGTTGTTATTATGAGATCTTAGTAGCTCCGTAGTCAGACGGTAAATGATAGCCTACAGCCTGGCCAGCCATACAATAACTTATGCACCAGAGAAAAGGGGCGTGGCTTATTGAGATATCCTGATTGAATAAACTCTTTTTATGGTATTAATTGTCTTTGTAAGCATGGGTACATTTATTTGTCCATCTACAGGCATACCCCAGTTTAACAATGTAATTGGTTAGGTAAAACCCCATCGTTAGGCGGGGCATCGTAATTGGGGTACTTTTAACATGTAATGTGGAGTGTTGACCAGCCATGGGTTTCCTCTTGGACCAAACCCAAAATCCACCCAAATGAGCCCCAAAACAGGTTTAAAGTCAATCTAAATGGCCTTACAGCTGTCAAGGAAGCTAACCTAAGCCTAACACCTGTAAATAACTCACTAAAACCAACAGATAAAATTTGAAAATCATCAAATATAAGTCTGGAATAAATCAAGCTTAGTAAAATGTACCTCAAAATGACAATGTTCACCCCATCAGTGGCTAAAACACATTAATCTAAGTTTAAAAACTGTTTATAAATCAACCAAAACACAATTTTAGTCTAAAATATCATCAAAATTGGTTTAAAAAATCAAAACCCATCATTAAACCTGGGTATCGCATCTAGGGGTATGTATATCGAGGTATTGCTGTATCTGTCTAGCTGTTTGCCAGACTCCTTAATCCCATAAGGGATGGCCACAAACAAATTGCCTCCACATCACCCTGTCCAGTGGCACTTCACTGCCTTGCTCCCAGCTCACACCCCCCCTCTCTCATATACCTCTCCACTCCATCCTTCCATCTCATCCTTGGCTTCCCCTTCCCTCTTCCTCCCCCTCCACCCCACTCATGTACACTCTTCTCATTAGTCTCACGGTCTCCATCCTCTCAACATGGTCAAACCACCTCGATTAATTTCTCCTAATGATTTTATCACATCCACATCCACACCATAGCACTCCTTCACTTCCTCATTTGTCAGTCTGACTCTCCATGTAATACCACATGCTCCTCTCAAATAACTCATTTCCACTGCTATCACTCATGACTTGTGTCCTTCCAACAAGGTCCAAGTTTCATTTCCATATGTTAGAAGTGATATCACAATACTGTCATGCAGCAACTTTTTTACTTCCATGCTCACTTCCCTGTTTCTTATCGCTGTTTTCAAAGAACCAGCTACCTTTCTTCTCAGTTGTACCATTTCAAGCACTTTACCCTCCAAACTTCCATCCTTAGTCATCACACTATCTTAGTACAGTACTTAAATGCACTCACATTTTCTATATCCTCATCATCCAACCTCACTGTACATCCAGTGACCTCATTTCTGTCGAACACCATAACTTTACTCTTTCCTACATTCACCTTTAAATTCTGTTTCTTACACAGTCTTCCAAACTCAATCACCAGGCCTTGCAGTTCCTCTTCATCTTCACTTAACAATACAGTATCATCTGCAGTCAACAATACAGGGAGTTTCCAAACACTGCCCTCTCTCATTTGGGCTGCACCAGTATCCACTGCCCTATCTCGTATCTCTATTAAAACCCTGTCCATACATTTTGAACAACCATGGAGACATGACACATCCCTGTTTTAAGCCAACATTCAGATAAAAAAATTCACACAGTTCTCTATCCACATTCACTGAAGCCTTAGCCCCCTCATACATTTCACAACATTCAACATCTTCCTATTTACTCCATATATTCTCAGTATTTTCCACATTCTTTGTCTGTCCACCCTGTCATATGCTTTCTCCAAGTCCGTGAAGGCCACATACAACTTCTTTCCCTTCTCTAGAAACTCTTCCACTAAAGACCTAAGAATTTTTGCACCATAAATGAGTATATGACCTTCAAAAATTGGTCATGGTCATTTATACTTGGCACAAGTACTTGGATTACCCTAGGGTACCTTCCTGTATAATATCATCAAGATGAAGAAAAAGTGCAAACAAAAATAATAATTATAATAATACTTCCCAAAACAATAAACTTTGACATACTGATCTTACTCTATTTGCAGGTACAAATACAAATGCAGATACGTATTTGGCCCCTGGTTGGGACAGCTTAATTATTTTTTCCAGGCAGTGATAAATGATTTAATTCATGTGAGAGTGAATATAGGATTATGGGTGACGTAGGTGGAGGGATGGAGTTGAGAGGTATATGAGGGAGGGGGGGTGAGTTGGGGGGAGGGTAGTCAAATGGTGGGTGACAGAGCGACTTGGAGGCGTTTGGTCTGCAGCCACCCTTTGCGGGATTAGGGCGTCGGGCTATAGATAGATAGTGTTAATACTATCTATCTATCTATTGCCAGACGCCATAATCCCGTAAGGGATGGCCATTTGGCTTTGAGCTATTTGTTTTACAGGGAGGACCACTAACCCTCCACCAACCCACTTACTGACACATAGGGAGCACATATGGTTTGGTTATATGGTTACCACCCAATGTTGTAAATGGTTTCTTGGCTTACAGGAAACCATTTGGCTTGTCACTCAATGGAAAGCCACCTGTAAAGGGAAGAAGAGCAATAAGAAGTGACAGGAAAGATGGGAGAAATAGGAAGAGAGTAGGGTAGGCACAGAAAAAGAATGATAAAGGCTAAGGAAGAAGTAGGCATCACTACATCAAGTGAGTGGATGATGGTTGCCACCACCTACGTCACCACTAATCCTCTCACGCATAAGCCAGCTCTTGTACAGTAGACCCTCAGTTTACACAGGCCCAATTTGCACTAAACATATTTTGCACAGAAAAATAAATCTGACGCAACTCAGTAAATGCAGGGGAAAAAAAAAAAGTTTGTGGAGGAAAATTCCAGAAGTCAGCCCCCATCAGTGGGGGCTAAGTAAGATAATTGAGTAGAGAAATAGATTGTTGCTAGTGGGTGATTTTAATTGTAGAGAGGTCGATTGGGAAGGAATTGATGCAGGGACCAGTGTGGAAACCTGGGGGTATAGACTGATGGAGCTGATAATGGAAAATATGTTAATACAGTTGGTTAAAGAAAATACAAGAATTAGGGAGAGGATACACCATCAAGAATGGATCTTTTAACAAGAAACTGTAATGATATACAGAAATTACAGTATCGGTGCCTTCTAGGAGAGAGTGACCACCTGGTTAGGGATGTGGGAGAAAGAGAAGAGACATAACAAAATAGACATAACTGTGGGAAAGTGGATTTTTACCCCATAACACAATATTTCAGATATATGGACTGGAGCAACAGGGGACGAGGAAAAATATCCAGGAGAAATATAATATCTTTTTGAAAATATGGTAGGAGGTGGTCAGAAACTGTTCCTAAAGTTGCAGCAAAAAAGGAAGGCAGAAAGAAAGATTAGTTTAATGAAAGGTGTAGGGAGGCACTTGGAGTTAGGAATAGAGCATGGGATATTGGAAGAAAAAGAAATACTGTAAAAGCTTGGAAAGTGTACAAAGAAGTAAGAAATGAATTTGTAAAAGTAAGAAGGGGGAGGAACAAATATACAAGAAGGATATTGTTAATAAAAGGAAGAAAGAACCCAAGCTGTTTTACAGGTTTGTTAATAGTAAAATGAGAAAAAAAAAAACAGCATACTGTGATTGAGAGATGGTGCTATAATATGTGAAAAAAGAAGAGAAAATGTGTGACATAATGAATGATGAATTGCAGTCGGTATTTGTAATATAAGAGAAATCCCTAGAACCTGTAACAGAGAAGCAACCCTTGAAATTGGAAACAGTAGTACTGTAGTTGAGAGAAATGAGTTACTTCAGTTGATGAAGGATACAGATGTGAGAAAGGGAATGGGACTGGATGAAGTAGCTGGTTGGATCTTGAAAAATTGTGCAGACCAGTTAGTGAGGCCTGTCTATGATATTATGAGGTTTTCTATAGAAAGTGGGGAGCAACCTACTGAATGAAAAAGAGCAGATATACAGTAGTTCCAATTTATGAAGGTGGTGACAGGGAGGACCCACTTAACTATAGACTGGTCTCCCTAACTAGTAAAGTCTGCAGACAATGTTAAAATGTCATTAGAAAAAGATGGGTAAAATTCCTTGAAGGGCATATGGTAATTACATCCAAGCAATTTGGATGTAGAGAAGGGTCGTCTTGTGCTACGAACCTGTTGAGCTTTTATAGTAGAGTGATAGACAATGTTTAGGAAAGGAAAGGATGAGTACAGTAGAGTGTATTTACCTGGATTTAAAGACGGCTTTTGATAGAGTGCCACACAGAAGATTATTATGGGAATTTAAAACCTTTGAAGGTGTGAGTGGGAAATTGTTGAAATGGATGGAAAATTAGTTGATAGAAAAACAAATGAGAATCGTAATAAGAGACAAGTTTCACCAGTGGAAAAAGATAACTAGTGGAGTGCCCCAGGGTTCGGTGTTGGCCCCTGTTATGTTTTTGATGTACAGTATATAAATGGCATGCCTGAAGGGTTGAATATTTATATGAGTTTATTTGCCGATGATGCAAAATTGAGAAACATATTAAAGGAGTAAATTGCTGTAAGGAATTGCAAAAGATCTAGAGAACCTCTACAAGTGGAGTCAAATGTGGAAAATGGAATTCAGTACTAATTAATGTCATGTGTTGGAATTGGGAGTCAGTGATAAGAGACCTAGGCATGTGTATAAATTGGGAGATGAAATAAGAAGGAAGGCAAAAGAAGAAAAGGACCTTGGTGTGACCATACAGGATAACCTATTGCCAGAGAAACATAGAAACAGTATCATTGGAGGAACTTACGGGCTACTGACCAACATGAGAGTGGCATTTAGTTGTATGGATGAAGAGCTGCTGAAAGAGATAATAGTGACCATGATAAGACTGAGACTGGAGTATGCAGCAGTAATGTGGTCACTGCACTTGAAAAAGCATACCAGTAAACTAGAAAGAATACAAAGGATAGCCACAAAATTGACACCAGTCTTGAGAGAGTTGTCTTACGAGGAGAGATAGAAAAGTTGAAATTGCCAACTCTGAGAAAGAGAAGAGAGAGGGGAGATTTGATTGCAATGTTTAGAGGGGTTAGAGGAATAGAACATGTGGGTAGAGAGAACCTCTTTGTGAAAGATGATGGAAGAACAAGAGGACATGAATTCAAGCTGAAGAAGAGTCAATGCCCCAGTGATGTAAAGAAATTTAGTTTTCCAAACAGAACTCTGGACAATTGGAACAGTTTAGAGGGAGAGGTGATGCGAGCAGAGAGCACCCATATGTTTAAATCTAGATTGGATACCGATAATAAATATTTTTAGAAAAGAGACAGGACAACGCAAGCCTAGCTCAAATCCTGTATAATACAATTAGGTAAACAGGTAATTAAACACACACACACACACACACACACACACACACACACACGATAAATATGGTTTAAGACATGGGACAGTACGAGCTTGACTCATTCCTGTAAAGATACAATTAGGTAAGAACAATTTGGTAAGAACACACACACACACATATTGCTTGCTGTCTGCTTCTTGTCTGTCTCACCACATTGCCACCACTCACTATGTACTTTGTCTCCTTTCAACTAAGTTGTTTGTTGCTTTATGCAGTTGAAATAATTTTTCACCTATCTCAAGGTAGATGAGTCATCATCTGAAGATACTCCTATCCCTGACACCCAAACATTGTTCTGTGGTTTGTCATCGTGAGTGATCACCACATATTTCCCACATTGTACACTTTAATTAACCCTTTTCTAAGCCCAGTGGTGTTCATAGAAATTGTATGTGTACCACAGTGAATGATATGGTGATCAGGAGCAGGTAGAAATTGTTTAAAAGAGCCAAAAGGAGGACTTTCGAAAATTTTGAGATTTAACTCTACCAGTTTGCCATATAACATGGGTTACAGTGGCACAATTTGTGCACTTTGATTTGCATAGTAATATTTCCTGATACATTAGCTGTGCAAATTGAGGGCCTACCGTATTTTATTACAGCTAATGCCAGGTGATTTTATTCAACTAAGACTGAACCGTGGGAGCCTTATAGTGGTAACACTAATCAAATGAAATTTTAACAAAAAAGACCTCATTGTACAGTAATTGAAGGTTTGAATGATGATAGTTTCTAATCCCTTCACTTGAAGAGGGCTGTTATATGTTCAGTTAAATTTTCTGCCTGTAAGTGGAGAAAAAAAAAAAAAAAAAACGTAACTGTGGTACTAAACAGTACTTTATCATTATCATTATGGTGAATTTTTTTTTTTTTCCCCATCTCTAGATGATTTCATTCACCTTAGGGGAGACTGCTAACCTTTTCACAACTAGATATTCTTCCTAGCCGTAATAATTATAATCTGGTGATAATATAATTAAAATAAAAAATACATCATAGTGAAGGGGTCAACTGTAAATAGGTCATAGTGAATGTTTCAGAATTACAGACTCTTATCATTTCATGATGCCCTTGTTAATCTTTTGACTGCTAGAATCCTTCTTGGCCAAACAGAATTATCTGGTGTTAGTTGGATTACATTCTGTACTTGGGTGTATCCAGCAAAAGATGAACTGAATTAGGTTATATATTTTTCATTTTTGGAACATCTCACAGATCAACAACACTTTCTTATTTAAATATTAACAGTTTACACAGGTGTTACCATAGCTGTAAAGTGCTACACTATAATGTTGATTAAGCACTGTATCTCTCATTGTCTGCTAACAAAAGGCAAGTCAAAAGTGAGAGGGGTGGAAGTGAGGTATCTGATAGGAGCTTCTGGAGCTTTTGGAATTACAGACAGACAAAACAGGTATTGAAAGAGTGATGTGATGTTGATGTGAAAGTGTTGGAAAACATCAGAAATACTTTGAAATGTTTGGCAATGTGGAGATATGGAGAACCAGAGATTGAAGTGGGGAGGGGAATGAGGAGACCTAGGATGAAATAGAGGGATGGGATGGAGGGATATAGTTACTGTATGAGTTAGGAAGGACATAAGATGGAGAGAGGGTAGCCTTATGGCAGAGAACAGAGTGATGAGGTGATTTTTTTGTGTGGCCACCCCTTCTGTGATAAGGCATCTGGCTGCAGATGGATAAAAAACTGTGTTACTGTATTGACATAAAAATGGCTCAGTGATATAACTATTGATTTAATTGAAACCCTGTAGTTCTCTTCATTATTTGTGCTGTAATTGATGCATGCCATAACCTCCAGATACACCATCCGTGAGGAAATGCGAGGTGGCAGTGTGCACAGTAGCCTCAGCATCAAGAACACTGACCGCTCTGACTCTGCCGTCTACACTTGTGTTGCCACTAATGCTTTTGGTAGTGCTGACACCAACATCAATCTCATCATCCAAGGTTTGACATGGTTTTGTTTGCAGTGTTTGGAAATGCGTAATTTTGTGACAAAACCTCTACTTTAGCTTTATGTTTGCCATACTAAGTGCTCAGGGTGGTACTCCCAAGGGGAATGGGAATGCTGGTGACAGGGAGAGCTGTTGCTTCTGTTTCACAGGCTACTGGACCATCTCCCTTTGCTGACCTTTTCAGCTTGACACTAACATGGAGAGTAGAGCAGCATATTCATCCAGATACTTTCCTCCAGCTATCTTATGCACTGCTCTACATGTGCTATTATATCACACAGTGTATCCCAATACGAACAGGAATTGATGCCAGGAAGGCCATGCAGCAAGGAAACTTTGCCCCCACTACCTAGTGATGGACCTATTGTGGCGAGGCGTGATGAGGGCTCTGCCAGCATAGATTTTGGTGCCGCGATGGGGTGGGGTTCAACCTGTGCTAGAGGGTACAGGGCATTGTGGTTCCCAGGCTGCTGCCTCTGCCCAATAGAGGGGCCCAAACCTGGGAGTAATGCCTCGGGAGGCTGCCCTGTCAATGGTGTATAATGGCAGAGCAGTTTCAGTGCCAAGGCGCACCTGGAGAGTGTCCCTGTAGCTGTCCTGGCAGGGTGCCCCGAGGTCATTGCCACAGCCACAGGTCACAACTGTTGCCTATGGGTCCCAGATCCTATGCTTAGTCCTGGGAATGTGCGGGTGGGTGGGGCCTGTGTTATGTTTCTCCCCATTATTTATTCTCACCAGATTATGACTAGAAAGAAAGATCTAAGCAAGCTTGAGGAAACTAAGTCACCCAAGGGGATCAGAGTGGCATCATGGAATGTGGGAAGTTTGAAGGGTAGAGCAGGGGAAGTAGGTGAGACATTTAGTAGGAGGTGGGTGGATGTGGGATGTGTGCAGGAAGTCAGGTATAGAGGAGGATCAGCCAGAATGATTGCCAGGAAGGTTGCAAGTTACAAGTTATTTTGGCAGGGTAGGGCAGATGGATATGGTGGTGTGGGTGTGCTGGTTAGGGAGAAATGGGTGGAATATGTCATGAATGTGGTGAGAGTCAGTGATAGGATAATAGAAGTGAAAATTTTGTTTGGTCTGATCAAGTTTGCATTTATATCGACATATACTCCATGGGCAGGCTTGGATGAGGCAGAAAAGGATAGATTCTGGGATGACCTAATATGTGTAGTAGGTGGTATGGGGGATGATGAGATTGTAGGTTTTGGAGGGGACGTAAATGGTCACATAGGTGAAGCAGTTCAAGGATATGAAGGAGTACAGTACATGGGAGATGTGCATATGGTACAAGAAATGAGGAAGGGTAGAGGATACTTGAGTTTGGGGAGGCAGTGAGAGAACATTGATTACATACGAGTTTGGGCGGAAATAGCAGCCAGATAGACTATTTCATGGTCAGGAAGGCTGATAGGAGGTTAGTGAGGGATGTTGTAGTTACAGAGAGCGAGGAGTCTGTGCTGCAACACAAGTTATTGATGTGTGATATGGTGCTTAAGGAGCGGGTGATGAAAAAGAGGATCTATGCACCTAGGAAGAAAATATGGAAGTTGAGAATATGAGCAGTAAGGAGTGCCTTCTATAGCGAGATGAATAGAGTGGTGGCTGAACGGGGAGACATTGATAGAAGTGTTAATGAACAGTACAGAGCCCTCAAGAACAACCTCTTTAGAGTTACTGATTCAGTGTGTGGATGGACATGGGTCCCCTCAAGACATAAAGTAACTTGGTGGTGGGATAAGGGTGTAGAGGCGGCAGTTAAGGAGAAAAGAATGCTTTTCCGGGAGTGGAGCAAGGGTGGTAGCAGAGAGGATTGCTGTACTTGGCTGCCTGGCATAGAGCTAGATGAGAGGTTTACAGGACAAGTCTGAATCTCAGAGACATTTTCTTGATAACCTAAATAGTGTTGAAAGGAAGAATATAATATTTATGGTGGCAAATCAGATGGCAAGGGAAAATAGGGATATCATAGGTGAGCAGTGTGTGAAGAATGATGAAGGAAAGGTAGTCATGAACAATGGGGATATCAAAGACGCCTGGAGAGGGCATTATAATCAGTAGTTGAATGAGGAGTGTGACTGGGACAGGGAAGGTTTGGAGCCAGCATATCCAGTGTTTGGCCCTTGGCCTTTGATTGCTATAGCTACTGTGAGCAGGCCAATAGGCAGGATGCAGATGGGGAAGGCAGCAGGTGTGTTGAAAGCCTCAGGAGATGTAGGAATGGGGTTAGTCACTGATTTGATAAATACGATTATGTATGAGTGTTTTATCCCAGATGATTGGCTGAAGAGAGTAATTGTAAATGCTTATAAGGGGAAGGGTGATGTCCTGGAAAGAGGAGATTATAGGCATAAAGCTTTTGGACCAGATAATGAAGGTAATGGAAAGAGTTCTAGAAGGTATGATTAGAGAATGAGTGATTATTGATGAGATGCAATTCAGGTTTATGCC
This sequence comes from Coenobita brevimanus, assembly GCF_032717465.1. NCBI lineage: Eukaryota > Metazoa > Arthropoda > Malacostraca > Decapoda > Coenobitidae > Coenobita > Coenobita brevimanus. The sequence continues at coordinate 10,348,812 of NC_136978.1, forward strand.
AGGCCAGAGGACAACTGCTGCCATATTCATTGTTCGACAGCTTCAGGAAAATATATAGGAGAGAAAAGGGAACTGTACTTTGTTTTTGTTGATTTGGAGAAGGCCTTTGACAGAGTCCCTACAGAGGTGGTGAAGTGGGCAATGAGAAAACTTGGGATCGAGGAGTGGCTGGTTAGGGTGGTTATGGCCATGTATGTGTGTTCTCGCACCTAGGTAAGTGTGAATGAAGTTTTAAGTGAGGAGTTTTCCATGCGTGAAGGTGTGCATCAGAGGTCAGTTTTGAGCCCCTTGTTGTTTATCATGGTACTTGAAGCCCTCTCACATGACTTCAGAAATGGACTCCCATGGGAGTTGTTCTTTGTTAATGATATGGTGTTGATTGCAGAGAGTGAAAGGGAGGTAGAGGAAAGATTTAGGAATTGGAGAGATGGTATGGGGCACAAGGGCTCAAGAGAAATCCACTCATCATTGAATTCAGTGTTGTCGTATGAGGAGTGTAGCAGCCCGGGGCTAGGCAAGTTGGTCCTGACATTTCAGATGAGAGTGACCAGCTTCACTGATCCCTGAGTGGCATCACATGAGCAGTAAACCCCAGCCACCCCTTGGATATAAACCTGCACCAGCTCAATTTGATTGGAGTGCCTTAATTGCTCACTGAGCCACCAGGTGCCATAATTTTGTTATATGGTTGTCACCCAGCACGGTAAATGGTTTCCTGGTTTACAGAAATCATTTGGCTTGTCATTCAGTGTAGAGTCACCTGTAGGCAGAAGGAAGAGGAAAGAATGAAGGAAAGAAAGACAGAAGAGGAAGGATGGAAAGAAGGAAGGAAGAGGGGAAGGGGTAGGCATCAGAGAGCAGCACTACATCGTGTGAGTCGATGGTGAGCGCCCCCACCAACCACATGCAGATAGAACAAAAGTGATGGTATCTAGGGCTGGGGGTGGTACCATCAAAGAAGAGAGGAAGTGGCCATGTGCAATTTCCCACAAGGGCGTGGAAAGTAATTCCATCTTGTGCAGTGTTTGTGATAAGTGGGTGCATAAGAGATATAGCGATATTAGAGGTAGACTGCGAGATAATACTAATTTCATATGTATGGTGTGTCAGGGAAAGCATGTGGAGATTGCCAGGCATGAAAGGATTTAACTTGCTGGTGAGTCTCTTGAGTGTGTGGAAGAGTTTTGTTAATTGGGAGACATGTTATGTGCTGGAGGTGAGGCTGGAGCTAGCTCTGTGGCTAGAGTGAGGAGTTGGAAGAAGTTCTGGGAGCTGCTGCCTCTCCTGACATTGGGAGGGCTCTCCCTCCATGCTAAGGGATTTTTGTATGCAGCATGCGTTAGAGGTGTAATGTCGTATGGTAGTGAGACCTGGTCAGCAAAGGAAGAGGATATTCGCAGGCTCACACGTACAGAAATGACAATAATTAGGTGGATATGCAGTTCATCCCTGAGTGTGAGGCCTGGGGGGGCTGGGTTTACGATGGAAGAGTTGAAAGTTAGGATGGGACTGGAGTGTATTGGTATTGTGATGAGGAGGGACAGTTTGAGTTGGTTTGGGTATATGGAGAGGATGGGGGATGATAATTGGGTGCAGAAAGTGAGAAGTGTTAATGTTAGGGGTAGGGTAGCAAGAGGTAGACCGAAAAAGACCTGGGACGAGGTCATTGGGTGTGACCTCAGGGATAAGAGACTAAATAGGGACGCTGTCAGAGATCAAGCAGCATGGAGATCAGCCATTAGATGACCAAGGCCGACGTGTGCAAGCATGTTGGAGCCTTCAAAACCTAAACAAAATGAAAGAAAATAATGTGAGGACAACATCTTAATAATGTTGCTGTTTAAAACTGATTATTGTTTTAAAGCTTGTATGTTGGGTCTTTGGTTGTCTATGGCTCTTTGCAGAATAATTTTCCTGTTGAAACAAATCAGTCTACCAAAAATATCTAGATATACCTGAATCTGAATTGCCACAACAGATGTAAAGTGTAAATGACTTTAACTAATGGAAACAAAATTTCCAGGCACACCGGAGTTAAGTAGTTTCCATCTTTTGTGTTTTCTCCAGAGCGTCCTGAACAGCCCAGCAGCCTGAAGGTTCTTGACAAGAGTGGACGTTCAGTGGAGCTCTCATGGACCCGTCCCTACAATGGCAACTCTCGTATCACCCGCTACATTGTTGAGTACAAGCTTAGCCGACGTGAGTTATATGAGGATTGGCAGACAGAGGCTAATTGCTATTTTATTTTGATTGGATGATGGATGGGTGGCTTTACTTTACTCGGCAGAAATGAATATGAAATATTATTGAGACTGTTTGTAATTTGTAAGATTTTCTACCTTTATGAGGAAGTACCGTACTGTAGGATTAGATGATGGATGGATGGAAGAATTGCAAAATGATGTGCTGTGGCAAAAAATACTGTTAACAGTGCTACAGCTTAGCAGGAAACTTAATTTGGGGCAGTACTTTTGCCTTGTCTTTTCTCATTATGCAGGAGTTTAACATGATATATACTGTATGGCAATGCAGCATGTATCATTTTAAATGAAGCATATTCTTCAGAGTATTACTGCGTGTAATTTTCTCTTACAGTTGCTGTAATTAATAGGGGGATATTGCCAGATCAGCATTATAGGTAGCAATGAAACTTTGATGGGCAGTTTTCCTTTAATATACTATGGACTCATTAGGAAAAAAAGATTATCAGAAGAGGTTATATAGAACAAGGACCTCCTGTAATCATTTTCCACCATGTAGGATCCATCCATGCATCATCCAGTCTTTTTTTGCCCCATGAGGAGCAAAGGGGCCCAGGGTTAGGTTACTCCAAACATTTATGGGAAGAGTAACCAGTCTCACTTTCCCCTGAGTGGTATTATGTTGAGGGAGAAACCCCATCCACTCCATAAATGGAAACCTTTACAGACTCTGTTTGGTTGGAGTGCTTTAACCCATAGACTCTAAGGCATCAGTTGGCCTTATAGGGTAGTTACCAAGCAGAGTAGTAAATGTTACAGGAAACCAAATGGCTAGTCATTCAGTGTAGATTCACCTACCTGGGGAGAGAGAGAGAGGGAGAAAGCACTACATTGAGTGAGTGGATGATGGGCACCCAAACAAACCTAGCACACTATGTGGGAACTTAACTTTTTCAGTCTGGTAATGTATTTTCTGGCTGTAGCTTGCAGCTTTCAGACACATATATTTAATTTAAGACAGGCCTTAGTACTTCCAGTGTAAAAGCCTCACCAAAACTAATCAAAATCATCTAGAGAAAGCAGGAACAAAATAGTAAAGTATGTGATTGGATTGAAAGGGTTAACGTGATGTACAGGAATATCTTTGAATAGTACCCTTACTCAGATCTCAACTTTTTCCCTACAGTTGGTACTGTATTTTTGCATGAAATAAACAAATTAGTTTCATAGTGAATCAGTGGAACTTTGGTGGGCAATTTTTCTTTTTGTGCTGTGGATATACAGTAATAGCATTAAAAAACATGAAACAAGGCAGCATATAAGAAGAACTCACTGTACTGTTTTGATCAAAAGTTCACAGACACCTTGTCAGCTGAGGGAATGAAAGGTGTCACATTAAATATTCATATTTGATAGCAGTATGCAACACACAGTAAAAGAGCATAAGAGGGAAGGACATTTTGTGACATAAGGATGAAAAATATGGAAGGTAGTACACTCACCATCCACTCACTCGATGTAGTGCTGCTCTTGGGTGTCTGCCCTTTCCTTTCCTGCATCCTTCTCTCCTTCCATGATCTTCTGTCTTTCTTTCCTTCATTTGTTCCTTGTCCTTCTGCCAACGGTTGACTTTACACTCTCTTCTGTGTTTCCTTCCTGTATTCTTTCGTCTTCCTTCTGCCTGTGGGTGACTCTACACTGAGTGACAAGCCAAATGGTTTCCTGTACACCATGAAACCATTCACTACGCTGGGTGGTAACCATATAACCAAATTTTGGCGCCTGGTGGTTTAATGGGTAATTGTTGTGCTCCAGTCGGATTGAGCTGGTGAAGGTTTATATCCAAGGGATGGTTGGGGTTGATTGCTCATGTAATGCCACTCAGGGATGAGTGAGGCTGGTCACTCTCATCTTAAATGTCAGGGCCAACTGCCTAGCCCCGGGCTCCTACGCTCCTCATGGGGCAATGTAGGATTGGGTGATGGATGGATGGATGGATAGTACACAATACCACCAGGGGATTCTTTGTGAACTTTTGCCTGATATTGTATACACTGTATGTTTGGGCAGGCTTTTTTATCCCCATCATTCCTGTGATGTGTTAAATTAATAAACTATTGCTACCTCTGAATTACATTATTCAGTTCTGGAGACACTTCTTGAACTGGAAGAGTTAGATATAGTCTTCATAACCCCTTTGCTACTAAAGATCCTTCCAGAGTTTAATAAAATTCTCTGATGGTAACGATAACAGAATATGAAATGAGGTCACTAGATAGAAGGGGTTAATCTCTTTTCACTTGACCGTGGCCATACTTGGCAGGCAACTGGGACACTGATGGCGAAAGAGTGATGGTGCCAGGAGAACAGAACATGGCAGCTGTTCTTGATCTACGCCCAGCCACAACTTACCACCTGCGCATTGTGGCCAGGAATGAGATTGGTGACTCCGAGCCTTCAGACACCGTTACCATCATCACCGCTGAGGAAGGTGAGTGAAGTATTTTGCATAAGATATGCATGCAAAGGAATACTAACTGGTTCAGTATGATAACTATCTATCTATCTGTCTATTGCCAGACGCCTCAATCCCGTTTGGGGTGGCCACAAACAAATCGCCTCCAAGTCGCCCTGTCCTCCGCCATTTCACTGCCCTGCTCCCAACTCACACCCCCCTCTCTCATTTACCTCTCCACCCCATCCCTCCATCTCATCCTCAGCCTCCCCCTCCCTCTTCCCCCCTCCACCTCACTCACATACACTCTCTTCGTCAGTCTTTCACCCTCCGTCCTCTCCACATGGCCAAACCACCACAGTGTGTTCCTCATAACGCTTCCTATCATATCCACATCAACACCACAGCGCTCCTTTATATCCTCATTCGTCAGCCTGTCTCTCCATGTGACTCCACAGGCTCCTCTTAAATAACTCATTTCCACTGCTCTCACTCTTGACTTGTGTCCTTCCAACAACGTCCAAGCTTCACTTCCATACGTTAGAGTTGGTATCACAATACTGTCATGTAGTAACTTTTTCACTTCCATGCTCACTTCCCTGTTTCTTATCACTGCTTTCAAAAAACCAGCAACCTTTCTTCCCTGCTGTACCCCTTTCAAGCACTTCACCCTCCAAACCTCCATTCTTACTCATCACACCTCCCAAGTACTTAAAAGTACTCACATTTTCCAATTCCTCACCATCCAACCTCGCTGTACATTCACTGACTTCACCTCTATCAAAGACCATCACTTTACTCTTCCCTACATTCACCTTTAGATTCCATTTCTTACACATTCTCCCAAACTCATCCACCAAGCCTTGCAGCTCCCCTTCGTCTTCACTCAACAACACAGTATCATCTGCAAACAACAGTACAGGGAGTTTCCAAACACTATGATAACTTTATTTTCATATTTTTGATTTGTATATTATTTCATTCGGCTTAGGAGAACTTTTACAAACAAGAAGTTTGAAATATTTCATCATCATCAACATCATCTGGACCTCCTTTCCCACCCAAGGGCAGGGTGAGGCGTAGCAACATCCAGCCAGCCCAAGTTTGCCCAATCCAATGGGCCACGCTTCCATTCACTCATCATTCAGGCCCCCGGAATCCTGTCTCTGTCTGATACGCCAAAAAACTTTCACCACATTCAGTAGCTTTACATAAATGTATCCGATAGAGTCAGTCCGAACACTGTCACGTTAAAATGGGGTGCTAAATCCCCGATCATGCACATCTTCTCACGACATTCATCCATCCAGCTCGATCTCTTGTCAGTCCCCTAGCCTCATCGACTTCCATACCTCTCTTCCTCACACACTCATCCACCATATCCCTCCACCTTCTCCTTGATCTAACTTGGCTCCTCCCCTCATCAGAGTTGCTCAGATATACCTTTTTCACCACTCTATTGTTGCCCATTTTCTCCACATGACCATACCGTCTCTGTAAACTCTCTTCGATTCTGGCGTCCACAGACTTCCTCACTCTGCATCTCTCACAAATCACATTATTTCGTATCCCATCCACTCTCTGCACTCCACATACAGTGCATTCCTCAGCAGTCCCATCTCCACTGCTGTCTTGAGTTGTCATCTTCATGCCACACCATAGTCTCACACTCATATGTTAAAGTTAGCACTCCTTCATGTAGGCCTCATGCAGCTGCAACACTCATGCCTCTGTTTCTTATCAAGGCCTTCATAGCACCAGCTACTTTTCTTCCATGTGTCACTCTACTGTCCACTTTTTGCACATTTTCTTCTCTTTTCTATCACTGTACCCCGGTATTTGAACTCTCTCACCAATTCCACAGTCTCTTCATTCACTGTAACATTACACTGGGAGTCACCTTCTCTGTCGATTACCATCACGTTACTCTTTTCTGCATTTACTCTCAAGGCACGACGCTCAAAGACATCAGCAAAACTCTGCACTAGTCTACCTAGTTCCTGTACAGTATTTGCAAGTAGCTCTGCATCATCAGCATTCAACAAATTTGAGATACTTCATCCATCACCATTCATTACCAGTGTCATCCCTTTCTCCATTATTCGTGTTTTTACCTCTCACATCACCCCATCCATAAATATATTGAACAACCATGGGGGCATCACACAATCTTGTCGTATGCCTTTTGATCATGAACCATTCACTTAGATGCCCATTTACCCTTACACATGCCTCACTACCATCATAAAAACTCTTGAAGGCACTTAGCAGCATACCATCTATACCATACATGTGCAAAACCTTCCACAATCCTTTTCTGTCTACTTTGTCGTATGCATTTTCCAGATCTGTGAATCCCATAAACACCTTATAGTCTTTCTCACAAACCTTCTCCACTATCTGTCTCACTGCAAATATTTGATTCACACATCTTCTGCCACTCCTAAAGCCACCCTGTTCATCACTCACTAGGACTTCTGATATCTATATTATTTTATAATAATTCTTCCGTATACCTTTCCAACGACATTCAGTAAACTTATGCTACGATAATTCTTGCACTCACTTTGCTCACCTTTATTTTTGTACAGGGGTACAATCACAGCCTTTTTCCACTCTGCTGGCACAGTTTCACTCATCCATGCCTTCTTACAGATCCCCAACAAGCATTTGATTCCACTCTCTCCACTACACTTAATCATCTGTGCATACACCTCATCAACCCCAGCTGCTTTCCCATTTTTCAGCCATTTCACAGCGTTTTTCAGCTGTGAGAGTGTCACTTTTCCCATCACTGCATTTCCTCTCTTTACTCCCCCAAAACCAGTCATGTTAACAGTTGCTCTGCCCTTCTATTCCCATTCATTGGACTTTCAAAATATTCTTTCCATCTGGTCCTTACTTCATCCCCATGGATTAATAATCTACCACTTACATCCTTCACACTTTCACATTTCTTTCCACTGTCACTTCTACATTTCCACACCTCTGTTTAGAGTAACCTCCTATTTTCAGAATAATTTACATTAATTTTTTTTCCTAGATCGTCATTTACCTCCTTCTTTTTCCTCTTCACTAATGTCTTTGCATGCTTCTTGCTCTCAATGTATTCAGTTTTATTTCAGTTGAACCCTTGTCCTGTAACCACTTTAGCCACTTCTTCCTCTTTTCCTCCATTGCTTTTATAACCTCTTCATCCCACCATGCCGTACCTTTCTTCTTTGTTGTTACTCTTACCGCCTCATACACTGCTTTAGCATTCCTAACTAAGCAATCTCTATATGCATTCCACAGGCTGTCCAGATCCATTTCGTTCCAATTCACTGATTCCAACTCCTCCTTCTTTGGTCCTGTATTCGTCCTCAGTTTCCAGACTTTAAGTCGTTCTCCCTGACTACTCCTCACTCTCCTGGTCCATCTCACTCTTCTCAGCTTGATGTTGCAAACCAGAATCATATGATCTGATGGACCTCCACTTCGTCCTCATGGCCCTTTCCTATTCCCAGCATCGACCTTTCTACAAACACGTAATCAATGAGGCTCCTTTCAACACGATCCCCGTTCCCTCTATACTATGTTTTTTGATGTGCGTCTTTGTGTTTGAAATACGAGTTATAATTACACAACCTCCTTTCCTGGCACATGTTCTTCAGTTGCTTCCCATTATCATTTTCTGCGGGTTTTCCATTACAACCCATTATGTCATCCTCAAGACCAGTGCCTACTCTTCCATTCATATCACCCATTACGATCACATTATATCTCCTGGGCATTTCTCCCACTGCTTCATCCAGCTCATCCCAAAACCTGTCTTTCTCTCTCTCACTCCTGTCATCACACGGTGCACATGCTACAATCACTGCCACTTTCACCTTCTCAGATTTTAACTTTACGTACATATATCTCGAGCTGACACATTTGTAATCTTTCATTCCATACTGCCACACCTTATGCAACAGCAAAGCAAATCCTTATATGCTATATTTAAATAACCCTGTCATTGCACTAGTTATCCCAAGCTGAATAAAATTGTCAGGTAGTAGCAAGAATAGTACAGTAACATCATAATTATTATGTTCAGACCATTTCTGTATGATTGAATTAACTTGGGGTTGCAGAAACTTTTCAAGCTTGAAGAGTTAAATATATATTTTATTAGCTCTGGCATTGCTAGGTGGAACTTAAGTACTGAGTGAGATTTTGTTTTTTAAACTGTAAACAAGCAATAAAAATGTAAAAGAAAGTCGCTTTTAACAAAGGCTTATTGTAATTCATTTGTGTGCAGCCCCCAGTGGCCCCCCACGTGACCTGAGTGTGGAGGCAGTTGATCAGAGCTCCCTGCGTGTGACCTGGAAACCTCCACTGCGCGAGGAGTGGAACGGAGACATCCAAGGGTACCAGGTGGGATACCGACTGGCTACAACCAATGCTTCATATGTGTATGAGACTGTGGAATTCAGCAAGGAGATGGGAAAAGAGCACCACCTTGTTATTTCAAAGCTTGAGTAAGTTGATAGAACCTTTGTTATGATGTTAATAATTTATTTTTAAGTTCTTTGCAGCAGTAAGACAGTAGCTATATTATATAAAGATTTTGTAGTTAATGGTTGGCAAGAGTATGAACAATAATAATTGTGCAAGGTACTGTGAGTTTTCCTGCTTTTCTAAAAGTGCGCACACAATAACAATTGTTCAAGATACTGAGTTCTCTTCTTTTTCTAACAGTGTATACACTGAGTATGCTGTGGTTGTTTCTGCATTCAACAAAATCGGCCAGGGCCCCAAAACTGAAGAAATTCGAGCATACACAGCAGAAGGGACACCTCAGCAGCCTCCCCAGGATGTTACTTGCACCACACTCACCTCACAGACCATCCGTGTTTCCTGGTCTTCACCTCCTCTTGAAACTGTTCAGGGCGTCATCAAAGGTTACAAAGTCTTCTATGGACCCTCTGACACTTGGTATGGTAAGTATTGTTCAGTACATGCTGAATCAAGTTTGTGCTGTAACATAACATATATTTACATGTAAAATAGGGGTTAGGTTCTTGGAACCCTTTATATCTTCTTTAAAATTAAGTATTAAGATCAGATATTATCAGTCTGCCTTAGATGCCCACAGCAGTGTGCTTATATAGGATCTCACTGACTGGACATGTCAATGCATCCTAGCCTAACCTAACCAAGAGGTTTTGCCCCCCAAGACCCTCCATGATTTTAACCACCAAGGGTTGCCACTAAGCGTAACCTTGAAAGCCCCTAGTACAGTACCAGCCAGGCAAAAACTTCTAACCAATTGTCCCGTGAAAGATCGCAGCCCAACATCATGCATATTTTCTCAAGAATTACTTCTGATGCATTTAGTCATAAAAACTAATTGCACAAAGTAATTTTTTTTTTTCTAAAAAAAACATTAGTCATCAACAATAAAGTAAAAAAATACAATGAAATCATCTGCATGGAGTGACTGCACACAGCTTCTATGGTAAGCATGAATGTAGTAATAGTTTTGTTTCGTTTTTGTAGGCTCCAACATGCTTGCATGCATCGGCCTCGGTCACCCAGTGGTGGCTCTCCACGCTGCTCGATCTATGGCATCCTCCCTGTTCAGTCCCTTAACCCTGAGGTCACACTTAATGACCTCGTCCCACGTCTTTCTCTGTCTACCCCTTGCAACCTCACCCCCAACATTAACACTTCTCACCTTCTGCACTCACTTATCATCCCCCATCCTCTCCACATACCCAAACCATTTCAATCTACCTCTCCTCATCACAACATCAATACACTCCAGTCCCATCCTAGGTCTCAGCTCTTCCATCATAAACCTAGCCCCCCCCCAGGCCTTGCACTCAGGGGGACACAGCAAATCCACCTAATCACAACCATTTCTGTACATTTGAGCCTGCAAATATCCTCTTCCTTTACTGCCCAGGTCTCAGTACCATATAGCATTACATTCCTAACATATGCATACAAAGATCGCTTAGCATGTAGGGAGAGCCCTCTCAATGTCAGGAGAGGCAGCAGCTCCCTGAACTTCTTCCAACCACTTCTCACCCTAGCCACAGAGCTAACTCCATCCCTACCTCCAGCACATAACATGTCTCCCTAATAACAAAACTCTTCCACACACTCAAGAGACACACCAGCAAGTTCAGTCCTTTCACACCTGACAATCTCCACCTACTCTCCCCAACATGCCGCACACATAAAATCAGCATTATCTCACAGTCTACCTGTGATACCCATTTATCACCCATTTATCGTACTTATTTATCACAAGCACTGCATAAGATGGAATTACTTCCCACGTCCTTGTGGCAAATTGCACATGGCCACTCTCCCTCTTCTTTGACTGTACTGCCACCAACATTAGATATCATCACTTTTGTTTTATCTGCATTTACCCTTAAGCCCTTGTGCCCCATACCATCTCCTCACTTCTTAAATCATTCCTCTGCCTCCCTTTCATTCTCTGCAGTCAACACCAAATCATCAGGATACAACATCTCCCAGGAGTCCATTTCTGAAGTCATGTGAGAGGGCTTCAAGTACCATGATAAACAACAAGGGACTCAAAACTGACCCTTGATGCACACCAACATTCAGGGAAAACTCATCACTCAAATCTCCATATACTCTTACCTGAGTGCGAGCACTCACATACATGGCCATTTCCACCCTAACCAGCCACTTCTCCAACCCAGGCTTTCTCATTACCCACTGCACCACCTCCCTAGGGACTCTGTCAAAGGCCTTTGGCAAATCAACAACAACAAAATAGTGTTCCCTTTTCTTTCCAATATATTTTTCCCAGAACTGTCGAACAATGAATATGGCATCAGTGGTCCTTTTGCCTGGCTTAAACCCAAACTGCATCTCATCAATATTCACTCTTTCTCTAATCATACCTCCTAGAACTCTCTCCATTATCTTCATTATGTGATCTAAAAGCTTTATACCTCTATAATTTCCTCTTTCCAGGGAAACACTCTTCCCTTTGTACACATTTACAGCTGCACTCTTCAGCCAATCATCTGGGACAACACACTCATATATAATCATATTTATCAGGTCAGTGACTAACCTCACCCCTGTATCTCCTGAGGCTTTCAACATTTCGGCAGTCAACCCAGACACACTTGCTGCCTTCCCCACCTGCATCCTGCCTATTGCCTCACTCACAGTAGCAGCGTCAATCAAAGGCCGAGGGCCAAACACTGGATCTGCTGGCTCCAAACCTTCACTGTCCCAGTCAGACTCCTCATTCAACAACCAGTTAAAATGCTCTCTCCATACATCTTTAATATCCCCACAGTTCACCACTTCCCTTCCTTCATCATTGTTAACACACTGCTCACCTATAATATCCTGATTTTCCCTCTTCATCTGATTTGCCTCTTCATCTGAGTATAAGTGGCTGGGGAATGGCTGGGAGAAGGAGGGAGGTGAGAAGACAGGAAGAAATCAGTACGATAGAAGTTGTGGAAGCAATGAAGAAAGTTAAATTGGGGAAAGCCCCACGAATTGATGGAGTGTGTGGTGAAATGCTGAAGCATGGGGGAGAGATAGTAGTAGAATGGATGTGGAAAATGTGCAGATTGGTCTGGGAGGAAGGTAGAGTCCCGGAGGATTGGAAGTCAGGTATAGTTATTCCTTTGTACAAAGGAAAAGGGGAAAAAGAAGTGTGTGGTAATCATAGGGGCATTTGTCTTCTTAGTATAATAGGAAAAGTGTATGGTAGGATACTTATTGACAGAGTTAGACAAAGAACAGAGGAATTAGTTGAAGAAGAACAGGGAGGATTTAGGAAGGGAAGAGGTTGTGTAGATCAAATATTCATTCTTAGATCTTTAGTGGAAAAGTTTCTAGAGAAGGGAAAAAAGTTGTATCTGGCTTTCATGGATTTGGAGAAAGCATATGACAGGGTGGATAGACAAGGATTGTGGAAAATATGAAGAATATATGGAGTAGATGGGAAGTTGTTGAATGCTGTGAAGAGTATGTATGATGGTGCTAAGGCTGCAGTGCGTGTGGATGGTGAACTGAGAGAATTTTTCTCTTTGAAGGTTGGGTTGAAACAGGGATGTGTCATGTCTCCATGGTTGTTCAATCTGTACATGGATGGGGTAATAAAAGAGGTACAAGGTAGGGTAGTGGATTTTGGAGTGGCCCTGGTGAGAGAGGGTAGTGTTTGGAAACTCCCTGTCCTGTTGTTTGCAGATGATGCTGTATTGTTGAGTGAAGACGAAGGAGAGCTGTGAGGCTTGGTGGATGAGTTTGGGAGAGTGTGTAAGAAATGGAATCTAAAGGTGAATGTAGGGAAGAGTAGAGTGATGGTCTTTGAGAGAGGTGAAGTCAGTGAATGTACAGCGAGGTTGAATGGTGAGGAATTGGAAAATGTGAGTACGTTTAAGTACTTGGGTAGTGTGATGAGTAAGGATGGAGGTTTGGAGGGTGAAGTGCTTGAAAGGGTACAGCAGGGAAGAAAGGTTGCTGGTTCCTTGAAAGCAATGATAAGAAGCAGGGAAGTGAGCATGGAAGTGAAAAAGTTACTACATGACAGTATTGTGATACCAACTCTAACGTATGGAAGTGAAGCTTGGACGTTGCTGGAAGGACACAAGTCAAGAGTGAGAGCAGTGGAAATGAGTTATTTAAGAGGAGCCTGTGGAGTCACATGGAGAGACAGGCTGACAAATGAGGATATAAAGGAGCGTTGTGGTGTGGATGTGGATGTGATAGGAATCGTTAGGAGGAATACACTGAGGTGGTTTGGCCATGTGGAGGGGATGGAGGGTGAAAGACTGACAAAGAGAGTGTATGTGAGTGAGGTGGAGGGGGGAAGAGGGAGGAGGAGGCCGAGGATGAGATGGAGGGATGGGGTGGAGAGGTATATGAGAGAGGGGGGTGTGAGTTGGCGGGGGACACGGTGACTTGGAGGCGATTTGTTTGTGGCCACCCCAAACGGGATTGAGGCGTCTGGCAATAGACAGATAGATCTGATTTGCCACCTTAAATATCATATTTTTCCATTCCACATGATTTAGGTTATCAAGTAAAAGTCTTTGTGACTCAGACTTTGCCCTGTATACCTCACTTCTAGCCCTACACTTGGCAGCCAAGTATTCCTCCGTGTTACCACCCTTTTTGCATTCCCGGAAAAGCCCTCTTTTCTCCTTAACTGCAGCTTCTACACCCTCATCCCACCACCAAGTTACTTTTATGTCTTGGTGGGCCTCTTGTCCAATTGCATATTGCATCAGTGACTCTGGAGAGGTTGTTCTTGAGGGCTCTGTACTGTTCATTAACGCCTCTGTCTATGGCTCCCTGTTCAGCCACCACTCTCCTCATCTCGCTATAGAAGGCATCCCTTTCTGCTTGGTTTTCCAGCTTCCGTATTTTCCTCCTAGGTACATAAGTCCTCTTTTTCCTCACTCGTTCTTTAAGCACCATGTCACAGATCAATAGTTTGTGGTGCTGCACACACTCCTCATTTCCTATAACTTTAACATCCCTCAATAACCTCCTATCAGCCCTCTTGACCAGAAAATAATCTATCTGACTGCTATTTCCCCAAGACTCGTACGTAATCAACCTGCAGTAATGCAAACTAATAAACAAATCAACCAAGCAGTTTAAATTTGTTTGAAAACATGGTCCACAAGAACTGAGCTCAAATGATTATCTTACCTAACTTATTATATCTACACATCAGCCTGTCATGGACTGTAAGAACCAAATTTCCTAACCCAGAGTCTTTCAGCTCATACCAAAATTCAGTCACTAAACCCTGTTCACACTCATTGCACTAAATGCAAAAATGCTTGAATTTTACTGCCCCCTCATCATTAGCCTATTTAGTTTTATAAATTTCCAACAAAGAGCCTGTCCATATTGTAAACCCAGCCAACTTATTTTTTCTGGTTGTCCAAATGTTACTCCCTCTTTCGCATAAAGCTTCCACACCCCACACTGCTTCATCCATTATTTTTGCTTTCCCTCAGGAACACATACTTTTCTCTTCTTAGCACTTTCACTGCTAGGAGAAGCACTTGCTGGACACTCAGGCATCATAACTTAGGTAGTTTGGAAGTACATGTTCAGAGTTCTAAGATGAATTAGGAGTGAGAAAAGTTTTTATAGATACAACGACAGCACAGTAATGAGGCTGAGGCAGGCAAGTAAAGGATGTGCATCACATGGATAGGCTTGGGTCACTCAACCTTAGCAATGAGTGACAAAAGCACAAAGCACAGGTTGCAAACAATCACACCCAGCTGGAAATCCAAAACCTGAAGGCACCCATTTTATTTCTTGTGCACATTTGCGTGATATTATTGTGTTATTAAGTAGATAATAAAAGGAGAAATTAAATACTATTGTTATTGTAAGATTGTTACTTCCCCCTGTCCTAAATTGCAACTCCACTGTGTTAGTGAACATAAATTACGGATATGGAGCTCTTCAGGCACTAGATCCTGAGAGGCCATTAAATTGCTGAATACCACATAATGGTGTACCAGTCTCTAAATGTTAAAAATACACCCATACCCTGATTGCCGACGCATCGATAACCAATGATTTGCTAGACCAAACAAAAGAAGTGGGGGAGCATTCACACAATCCAAACAGCCTTTGATTTGCTAGTCCGAACACTCCACCCCTCCATAGGTTTGGAACAAGTATGTTCGAATGGGATGTGGTGGTATACACGGCTCTCCATGTCCTCCCTCCATCCACTCTCTTCTCCCCCCATCCTTCCTCCATCCTCCATCGTGCTCAGCACTGCCAGGCGTGTCTGCCTCTCCATCCCCCCGCCCTCCCTTGCTCTTGATTGTCTAACTCCCCATCTCCCCACCCCAGCTTGTCTCCCAAGTGTGTGTGTGTGTGTGTGTGTGTGAGAGAGAGGGAGAGAGAGTGTGTGAGTGAGTGAATGAGTGAGTGAGTCATTGAGTAAGAGTGAGTGAGAGAGAGAGTGAGTCTGAGAGTCAGTGAGAGTCAGTGAGACTGTGAGAGTGAGTGAGAGAATGATTCAGTGAGGGTGAGAGAGAGTGAGTCAATGATATTAAGTGAGAGTGAGTTAGTGAGAATGAGTGAGAGAGTGAGCGAGAAAATGAGTCAGTGAGTGTGAGAGAGAGTCAGTGAGTGGGTGAGTCAGTCAGTGAGTGAGAGTCAATGAGATTGAGTGAGAGAGAGAGTGAGTGAGTGAGACTGGGTGGGGAGGGGGTAGCAGGACAGTTTGGCTTTCTTGTCTCCCTCCCTATCCCCACCACCCTCCTCCATCCCTGCTTGTCTCCCATCCCATCCCCCACCCTCCCCCATCCCCACTTCTCTCTCTCCCTCACTCCAGCTTGCCTCCCTCCAGTTCCCCCACCCTCTTCCACCCCTGCTTGTCCCCCTCTCCATCCCCCCACTCACCCCCACCCCTGCTTGTCCCGGTGTCAGCTGCCTGTCTGTCACTTGTCAGTTGCCCTGAATCTTTGCACACTGCACGTCCTACCCACCTTACCTTCGTGCATGTGATGTTTGATGTTTCATTTTTCAGCAGTAGTATTGTTTATGAGGATAATAACATTACTTATGGTGTTTCTGTGTCAGAATTTGTTGATTGGGTGAGGTATATGAGAGTTTGGATTTGGACCTGGAACTCATCTCTGGCTTTTCTTCAGTATCTTATGGGGAAAATTGCGTAAGTATCCGATATACTTGCAGACCAAACACTCCCACTGGTACACAGCACTGCCAGAAATCGGGGCATGGGTGTATAGAAGTTGCTGGATTCCACATAATGATGTCTTAATCTCTAAATGTGAAAATTTCAAAATCTTATGTGAACTATTATTTGCATGGAGTACATAATAGTTCTCTCCAATATTAAAGCTTAATATGTTTTCTGACTGTGTGTGATACAGACAAATATTTCCACAAAGATGGTGCATGGTGGAGGGAGTATGGCACAAGAAAATTTTTAATGGTTGCCCATGTGTTCATCAGCATAACATCATCCCTGATGTCTTATCCTTCCTTTCTTTTCTTTTCTTTTCTTTTCTTCTTCTTCTTCTTCTTCTTCTTTTTTTTTTTTTTTTTTTCAGAAGATGAACAAAAAAAAAATCCATACATCAGATTACAGGTGTTCTTCATTCATAAAAATCTGTAACAGTTGGAGTTGAAGTTAAAGTTTGGGAGGAAACTAATCTCGGGAAGCAGGTTTCAAAGAGAATCATTTCAAGGAATAAAGGAATTCTGAAAGACAGAAGTTCTGCAATATGGCAGTGTGACAGTCAAGCCATGGGCGCTATGAGATGCTCATGTAGCACGGGGGAAGGCAAGGAGAGGTGGCACAAATGATGCAAATTCATCTGAGCATTTGCCATAAAAGTATCTCTAAAATAATGAAAGGAGGACAACATTCTGTCTTACTTGTAGCAGAGGCACTGGTTTTTCATATGTAACTGGTGGGTTATTGATTATTATTGTTGCATTGTTCTGAATTTTGTCCAGTTGTTTTAGCACAACCTCTCCACATCCATTCCACAAGGGTGAGCAGTATTCAAGCTGAGAGTTCACATGACTCATATAAATTATGGCAAACTGCTTGTCAGTGAAGAAGTTATGGATTAAATACAACATTCCAAGTTTCTTCGTGGCAATTTTAGCAAGTTGTTGCAAAGCATCTTCATATCCTTTCTATGTTTTTCTTCTCGTGGACTTGGGTTATGCAGTCCATTCTCAGAGACTCGGCAGTCCTTCTACATGCCAAGGAAGGGCACCATACACCCTCACAGGTCACTAGATAGAAACTAATACTGAACTGTATATCATGTGATAAACTAATGGTTTTCTATGTACATGCTGTGTAATGGTATTAATGGGGGTGTTTGTGAAATGAGAACACACATTGCTGTATACCTTACATACAGTGTATCCTCATTTTAAGACATTAATTCAGATACTGCCTTTGGTGGTAAATTGAATATTCCATTAAATCAGAGATGCCAGTTTAAGGCACTCTGACTGCTGTTTTGTGCTTTTTCATTTTTAAAATGGATACAGGATAACACAAGTTAATGAAATAGCCCCATCTAAACAACATAATCTGATTATGACATGTATACAGTATTTTCACGCAGGTAGTGTAACAAAACCATCAAACTGAGAAAAGAAAGAAGTTGATGTCCATGATGTTGTTTAACCTCAGTTTGTCTGGCTGAGTAGACCTGTTGACCACAGGTAGGCAAATGCTTCTGTAGGGCCATCCTACAGAGATAGTACAGTACAGTACAAGTATAGTACAGTACAGTATAGTACTTACACTGTGCAAGGATCTGGCAGCCCCTTGTGGTAGACAGCACCTCAGCAGGTGTCAAACTAGGGTCCTTTCCCATGACGAGATGCAGGGTTATATGAAGAGGGTTGACTTCTGGGTAGATGTTACACCTGCTTCTCTCTGTCCAGGATACACAGTGCCACCACATGTAGGCTCCATGTCACCCCCAGGGGTTTGATCTAGGTCCTGTTAGACTTGTGGAAGGGTGTCAACCATGATTACACAAACCTTTGTATTACAATTAATTGGAATTTATCCATGTTTTTGTTGCCATATTGGGCAGTAATAATGGACAAGATTTTGTGTGCTAAATTGGAAATTTGTTAAGCTGGTGTGTGTTTAGTTAGGACTGCTCAGCCAAGCAGACAAGAGTTACTAACAGCGTCAACAGCAAATCTTCAAGATTACAGAGCTTTACTTCTTCCTTTCTTGGTGCCTTATTTTGATTGTGACAAATTAGTAATGTGTAGGAAACCTTCAGAGTCAATATTAAACTGTAGTTCTTACAACTGGGAACCAGTTATACAGTAGTGTGTGTGTGTGTGTGTGTGTGTGTTTTTGTAAAATAATTATCAATCCAGCATTAGATGCATTACGAGTGTTTTTCACTGATTAGCATCCTGAGTATTGACAAAAGTCCATTCTACAGTTACTTTATTCTCAAGTGGCAATGTATCATGACAGATGAAGACAGCCAGGACATCAAGATCACACCCTCCACTGAGACTCACCTCCATGGCCTTCAAAAGTATACCAACTACAGTCTCCAGGTCTTGGCCCATACCTCAGGTGGAGAGGGAGTCCGCTCTCAGCCCATCCACTGCCAGACTGACCAGGACAGTAAGTGTTATCTATCCACTGTGTCCATTAACCATAGGACATGCAGGCATGTAGAATTCACCAGCCCTTGCTCCATCCCTACTCAGAGTGAAATCTGCATCCATAGAGAACTCAAAAACATAGCTTGAAAGGTCAGATAGGTTGGGTCTTGCCAGCTTGCAGTATGGGCACCACCCATCCCTACACAGATACAAACTCACGCTAGTTATATTTAAAGATGACAGTATTTTGCTACACTTAAACTAAACAACACATACTGTTTTTCACATTGGGTGACACTAACGCATCTGAGACAGCAACACATCTCAAGTATGCTGGGTCTGTGGTATGCTCCACTGTGGTCAGTTGACAATCTCCATGCATACTTAGTCTGAGCAAATTATGAGGTTGTCCAACAGCTACGGTAAATCATCATCATCATCAGCAGCAGCAGCAGCTTCCTCATCTATAGCAGCAGCATCTCATGTGCCTTGCTCCTAGGAAATCTCTGACAAGGAACAGCCATGACAGAACCACTTCCAGGGCTGTGCTGTACTCACATAATTCTTTTACTCTCAGGAGTCCTCTTCGTCCTCCTTCACTCACATCAATAAATTGCTTCAATCTTGTTTTTCTATTATATGTAAGTACCGTACTGCTTTTTCCAACATTACCCTCAGTTGTACATTCAGACAATAAAAACAAGGCAAAATTACTTTGATAATAATTGTATATAATTAAAAACTGTTATTTAATATTATAGATATAGAAACTTAGATTTCCCGTAAACCACGAAAGGATGTAAATGCTGGGTGGTAACCTTATAAGCAACCAACACGTGTTCCCTATGTGACAACAAGTGGGTTAGCGGAGGTTTAGTGCCCCTCCCCAGAAAACAACTAACTAAAAATACAAACAAGAAGCCTCGGACCAGGACTGACCAAAAGGTGATGACTAGGGACCGAACAAAAGACATGGTACAGATAGCTACATGCAATGTAAAGGGTGCAAATGATGAGGTGAAAGAACGAGACATTGTTCAGGTGCTTGAGGGTGGGAAAGTGGATGTATGTGGATTAATTGAAACTAAAAGGAGAGGTGAGAGTGTGAGAGAATGGGAGTATGGATGGGGAATATGCACGGGAGTAGGTGAGAATGAGAGAGCAGCAGAAGGAGTGTGTATTGTTGTGAGTAACAGATGGAAGGAGAATATAAGAGAGTATGGATCGGTTGGCCCAAGGATTGTGTGGGTAAGATTGAAAATTGGACTGCAAATGTGGGCGATTGTGTGCATGTATGCATCAACATAAGATCATGCAAGCAGAGTGAGAGGAGAGTTCTGGACAAGTGTGGAAGTGTGCATGGAAAAGTTTGAAAGGAATGTGAGAGTTTTTGATCGGAGATATGAATGGTAAAGTAGGGAATGTGAAGGTGGATGGAGTAGTTGGTGAATGGAGTGCACCTGCAGAGATGGATGAGAATGGCAGTGCTTTAGTGGACATTTGTGCTGGGAGGGGGTTGGTGATAACCAATACCCTCTGCAGGCACAAAATGATCCATAGCTATACGGGGCAAGTGATGAGAAGGGTGGGTGGTGAACTGAATGAACGAAAGGCAATGATTGATTATGTGTGTGTGTATGAAAGGATGAGGAGTTGTGTAATGGATGCAAGAGTATGTAGGGGTTGGGGGAGTGAACTTTCTGGCCACTACTTGGTGGTGGTCAGAATCAAAACCAGGTGGTCAGAATCAAAGTCCAAATGATATGGAGAAAAAGAAGAAGGGAAGGACAGGAGGAAGTAGTGTATACAAGGAGGGTGGAGAGGTTATAAGAGGATGGAAAAAAGGCAGAATATAAGAGGGAAGTGGAGGAGCGATTGGGTAAATATGGATTGGAGCAGATGGGGGACGTGGAAGGTGTGTGCAAGATATTCACAGAAGAAATCTGTGCAGTATGTGAGGTGGTGTGTGGGGTGAAGAGAAGACGAAAGGGATGTAGGGAACAGCATGATGGAATGAAGAGGTGAGAGAGGCTGTGGCACAAAAGAAGAAAGCATATAGTGAGTGGATGAGAAACAGGGGCATGGAGGAAGTTGAGAGATGGAAGAGAAAGTTATACTGTATGTAGAGAGGAGGAGAGAGATGAAAAGATTAGTATGAGAGAGTAAGAAGAGAGTGGATGAGGAATTTGGAAGGAACTTGAGTGTAAAGTGGAGGAAATGTAAGAAAATGTTTTGGAAAGAGGTAAGGAGACTTAGACAGGGTGCCAAAGAAGTTAGCAGGGGAGTGAAAGATAAAAATGGTAGATTACTGGTGGAGAAGGGAGAAAAAATGAACATATGGAGAGAACACTTTAAGGAACAGTTGAACATAGAGAATGAAAGTAATGCAAGTATAAGTAGCTGGGAATAAGTGGCTGGGGAATGGCTGGGAGAAGGAGGGTGGTGAGAAGAGATGAAGAAATCAGTTGGATGGAAGTTGTGGAAGCAATGAAGAAAGTTAAAATGGGGAAAGCCCCAGGAATTGATGAAGTGTGTGGTGAAATGCTGAAGCATGGGGGAGAGATAGTAGTAGGATGGCTGTGGAAGATGTACAGATTGGTCTGGGAGGAAGGTAGAGTCTCGGAGGATTAGAAGTCAGGTATAATTATTCCTTTGTATAAAGAAAAGGGAAAAAGAATTGTGTGGTAATCTTAGGGGCATTTGTCTTCATGATAGGACTCTTATTGACAGAGTTAGGGAAATAACAGAGGAATTAGTTGGAGAAGAACAGGGGGGTATTAGGAAGGGAAGAGGTTGTGTAGATCAGATTTTCATTCTTAGATCTTTAGTGGAAAAGTTTCTAGAGAAGGGAAAGAAGTTGTATGCAGCCTTCATGCATTTGGAGAAAGCATATGACAGGGTGGATAGACAAGGATTGTGGAAAGTATTAAAAATATATGGAGTAGATGGGAAGTTGTTGAAGGCCATGAAGAGTATGTATGAGGGTACTAAGTGCATGTGGATAGTGAACTGAGTGAATTTTTCTCTTTGAAGGTTGGATTGAAACAAGGATGTGTCATGTCTCCAAGGTTGTTCAGTCTGTATGTGGATGGGGTAATAAGAGATACAAGGTAGGGCTGTGGATGTTGGAGTGGCCCTAGTGAGAGAGGGCAGTGTTTGGAAACTCCTTGTACTGTTGTTTGCAGATGATACTGTGTTGTTAAGTGAAGATGAAGGGGAGCTGCAAGGCTTGGTGGATGAGTTTGGGAGTGTGTGTAAGAAACGGAATCTAAAGGTGAATGTAAGATATGGTCTTCGAGGGAAGGGAAGTCAGTGAATGTACAGTTGGGTTGATGAGGAGGAAATGTACAGTGTGAGTGCATTTAAGTACTTGAGTAGTGTGATGAGTAAGGGTGGGAGTTTAGAGGATGAAGTGCTTGAAAGGGTACAACAAGGAAGAAAAGTTTCTGGTTCCTTCAATGGTAAGAAACAGGGAATTGAGCACGGAAGTGAAAAAGCTACTACATGACAGTATTGTGATACCAACTCTAATGTATGGAAGTGAAGTTTAGACCTTGTTGGAGGGACAGAAGTCAAGAGTGAGAGCAGTGGAAATGAGTTATTTGAGAGGAGCATGTGGAGTCACATGGAGAGACAGACTGACAAATGAGGAAGTGAAGGAGTGCTGTGGTGTGGATGTGGATGTGATAGGAAGCAATAGGAGAAACACATTGAGGTGGTTTGGCCATGTGGAGAGGATGGAGAGTGAGTGACTGACAAGGAGAGTGTATCTGAGTGAGGTGGATGGGGGGAGAGGGAGGGGGAGGCCAAGGATGAAATGGAGAGGTGAAGTGGAGAGGTATATGAGAGAGGGGGGTGTGAGCTGGGAACAGGGCAATCAAATGGCAGGGGACAGGGTGACATGGAGGCAGTTTCTTTTTGGCCACCCCTTATGGGACTGAGGTGTCTGGCAATAGATAGATAGATAGATAGAAACTTAGAGCAAAAATGAATCTGAAAAAACACCAGGAGCCATGCATGATCATCAATATTTTTCTAACAGTCATCACTTGGATATCATTTTTCTTGCAGTGCCATATTCTTATCAGCATACAGTAACAGCCAAATTAGGGTTAGAATAAATGAATATTTTGTGGTAGGTGGGAGCACTCATCATCCACTCACTCGATGTAGTGCTGCTCTCGGGTGTCTGCCCTTTCCTCTCCATCCTTCTTTCCTTCCATTCTCTTCTGTCTTTCTTTCCTTCATTCTTTCCTTGTCCTTCTGCCTATGGGTGACTTTACACTCCCTCTTCTGTCCTTCTTTCCTTCATTCTTTCCTCTTCCTTCAGCCTGTGGGTGACTGTACACTGAGTGACAAGCCAAATGGTTTCCTGTACACCAGGAAAGCATTTACTACGGTGGGTGGTAACCATATAACCAGATTTTGGTGCCTAGTGGTTTTAGTGGGTAATTATTGCGCTCCAGTCGGATTGAGCCGGTGAAGGTTTATATCCAAGGGGTGGTTGGGGTTGATTGCTCATGTAATACCACTCAGGGATGAGTGAGGATTGTCACTCTCATCTTAAATGTCGGGACCAACTGCTTAGCCCCGGGCTCCTATGCTCCTCATGGGACATTGTATGATTGGATGATGGATGGATGGATGGATAAATGAATATTTAGTTACTATGAATAATGATGTGTGTTAATTCCCAACAGTTCCTGAGGCTCCTACATCTGTCAAAGCTCTGGTGATGTCTGCTGAATCCATTCTTGTATCCTGGCTGCCACCTGAACGCCCCAATGGCATCATCACCCAGTACACCGTTTACTTCAAGGAACATGGCAAGAGTGACAGTGAGGTGAGCTGAGAGACTGGTATTTTTTGTTTTTGATATTGTCATTTGTCTGTCTGTCTGTGTGTTGCCAGATACCTTACCCCTGTAAGGGGTGGCCACAAACAAATTGCCTCCATGTCATCTGGTCCCCCACCGTTTCACTGCCATGCTCCAAGTTCATACCCCTTCTCTCATATATCTCTCCACTCCATCCCTCCATCTCATCCTTGGCCTCCCCCTCCTCTACCCCCCTCCACCTTACTGACATACACTCTCCTCGTCAGTCTCTTGCTCTCCATCCTCTCCACATGGCCAAACCACCCCAATGTATTTCTCCTAATGCATTCTATCAGATCCACATCCACACCACAACACTTTTTCTCTTTCTCACATGTCAGTCAATTTCTCCATGTAACTCCACATGCTCCTCTCAAATACAGTAACTCATTTCCAGTGCTCTCATTCTTGACTTGTGTCCTTCCAACAAGCTCCAAGCTTCACTTCCATACTTTAGAGCTGGTATCACAGTGCTGTCATGCAGTGACCTTTTTACTTCCTTGCTCACATCCCTGTTTCTTATCGCTGTTTTCAAAGAACCAGCAACCTTTCTTCTTTGTTGTGCCCTTTCAAGCACTTCACCCTTCAAACTTCCATCCTTATTCATCACACTACCCAGATACTTAAATGCACTCACAATTTCCAGTTCCTCAGCATCCAACCTCACTGTACATCCAGTGACTTCATTTCTCTCGAAGACCATATCTTTACTCTTCCCTACATTCACATTTAGATTCCATTTCCTACACACTCATCCAGACCCAGTCACCGGGCCTTGCAGTTCCCCTTCATATTCACTTAACAATACAGAATCATCTGCAGTCAACAGTACAGGGAGTTTCCAAATGGTGCGCTCTTTCATTAAAGCGACTCTAACATTCACTGCCCTACCTTGTATCGCATTTACAATCCCATCCATATACAGATTGAACAACCATGGAGACATGACACATCTCTGTTTCAATGCAGGACTCAAATAGAAAAATTCACTCTATTCACTAGCCACCTGCACTGCAGCCCCTCATACATACTCTTCATGGCATTCAAAAACATCCCATTTACTCCATATATTCTTAATTTTTTCCACATTCCTTGTCTGTCCACCCTGTCATACGCTTTCTCCAAATGCATGAAGGCCGCATACAACTTCTTTCCCTTCGCTAGAAACTTTTCCACAAAAGACTTAAGAATGAATATGTGATCTACACAGCCTCTTCCCTTCCTAATACCTCGTTGTTCCTCACCAAATATTTCCTATGTTAATTCCCTAAATCCATCAATAATTTTTTTTTCTTTTTTTAATGCACCAGGAACCAAAGACCAGGAGCTCACAAACCATTCCTTCCAAGCAAAAATGAAAACAATACAACAGGGATCCAAATTCAAGATCCGTTCATTTCGAGATGCCTAGACAAACTGTGTTTGAAAGACTGGAGATCATAGGAAGTAGGAAATACTGTACAGACCGAGGGAGACAGTTCCAGAGATGACCTGTTGCATAAGTGAAGGACTGGGAGTAATGGTTGACTCTTGCATTAGAGAGTTGGACAGAAAAGGGATGAGAGTTTGTTGCTAGGTGGGTACTATGCACCCATCGTAGTTGTGGAGGGGTGCAAGCAGATAGTTCAGAGGAGCATTGACCATTGAAGTAGTGATAGAAAAGAGATATAGATGCATCAGTGTGGCAAGACAGAGGTTGAAGGGAGCCAGTAAGAGGAGGAGAGTTAATGAGATGAAAAGCCTTTGACTCCACCTTGTTGAGAAGAGCTGTATGTGAGGAGCCGTCCCACACGCGAGAGTTGTACTCTACACAGGGGCGAATAAAACCCGTGTATAAAGTCAACAACTGTGCAGGGCTTAGCAAACCTAATCTCGTGGAAGCATATTTTAAAAGAGATGTAATATGATCTTTCCAAGATAACTCTTGAGAGAATGAAACCTAAAGTGTGTTTAAGGATGATGCTGTATTGAGCTGGATATTACTAAACATTAGTGGGTACTCCTGTGGCAGAGTTTGGCAGGCTGATATGTGTAAGAACTGAGTTTTTGATGCATTAAAAACAACAAGATTACTTTTACCTCAGTCAGAGATACGAGCCAAGTCAGACATTAGGTGTCCCATAGCCTCATCCCCTGTTTGTTAAAGTACCTGCTGAAATGAATGCTGCGAGAAGTGAATGGAAAGGTGAAGGGTGGAATTATCAATATATGAGTGGATAGGGTTAAATGTACAGCTTAGAAGGTCATTGATGAATAAAAGGAAGAGAGCTAGTGATAGGACAAAGCCCTGAGGAACACCACTATTGATATATCTAGAAGAATGGTGGCCATCAACAACAGCAGCTATAGAATGACCAGAAAGGAAGTCAGAGATAAAGGTACAGATAGCAGGATAGAAAGTGTAAGAGGGCAGTTTGGAAATTAAAGATTTATGTCACAGCAAGGAGAAGGCTTACAAAAGGTACCGGAGCCAACCCACCCCTGAATCTCATCTTTTTTATGTTTCTGCCCAGAATCATGCTAAGTCTGTTCTTTGCTCTGCTAAAAATAATTTCATCCATATTAAATTCTCTCGATGTAGTGCCGCTTTGGGTGTCTGCCCTTTCCTTTCTTCCTTCCTTCTTCTTCTGTCCTTCTTTCCTTCATTCTCTCCTCTTTCTTCTGCCTGTGGGTGACTACACTCCCTCTTCTGTCCTTCTTTCCCTCATTCTTCCCTCTTCCTTCTGCCTATGGGCAACTCTACACTGAGTGACAAGCCAAATTATTTCCTTTACACCAGGAAATCATTTACTATGCTGGGTTGTATCCATATAACCATATTATGGCACCTGGTGGTTTAGTGGGTAATTAAGGCACTCCAGTGGGATTGAGCTTGTTTAGGTTTATACCCAAGGGGTGGTTGGGGTTTATTGCTCACGTAATGCCAACCGGATAAGTGAGGCTGGTCACTCTTATCTCAAATGTCAGGACCAACTTCCCTAGCTCCGGGCTTCTGTGCTCCTCATGGGGCAACATAGGATTGGATGATGGATGAATGGATGGGCTAAATTCTCTGAACTCTCCAACTCAGATTCTTTCCACTCCTTCTGGCACCTTGCCAAAAACCTTTTTAACAATTTTACCTCATCATCCTTCCCTCCTCTTTTCCACACTGATGGCTCTGTAGCTATTTCTTCAACTGATAAAACAAAACTCTTTGCTCAGAGAATGACGGGAAAGCAGAAGCCAGAGAGTCAAGAATTCAGAAGAATCAAGTTCAGGAACATGAGAGCAAGATAAATAATTGTGTACATAGACACAACAGTCACCTTTGGCATTGAAATGAGTACAGAGAAAGTAGGAGGATATAGAGAAGGGTTTTCTGTCAGTTGTCTCAGACAGATGAGTCTCAATTAGGAAGAGAAGGTGAGGTTTAGAGGAGGAGAGGTGGTGCTGGATAGAAAGAAAGTGAGAGGCAAGGCCACAAATATTGCAGAAATGAAGAAGTGAGTCAGGAAGTGACTACAGGCATCTCACTAGGCCGTCGCCGGGAAAGGGACGGATGATATCCTGCAGTACACTTTCCTATTACACAAAGAAGACAAATGACCCTGTGATTACCACACACTTATTTTTCCCCTCTTTGTTTGTACAGGGGAATAATTATACCTGACTTTCAATCCTCTAGGATTCTACCTTGCTCCCTGGCCAATCTGCACATCTTCCAAATCCATTCTACTGTACCATTATCTCTTCCTAATGCTTCAACATTTCACCACACACTCTACCAATTCCTGGGGCTTTCCCAATTTTGACTTTCTTCATTGCTTCCACTACTTCCATCTTACTGATTTCTTCCTCTCTTGTCACCACCCTTCTTCTCCCAGCCATTCCCCATCCACTTATCTTCACATTACTTTCATTCTCTATGGTTAACAGTTCCTGAAAGTCTTTTATCCATCTGCTTTTTCTCCCTTCTCCACCATCAATCTACCATTTTTATCTTTCACTACTCTGACTGACTTCTTTATCACCCAGTCTTACTCTCTTTACCTCATTCCGGAACATTTTCTTACATTCCCTCCGCTTTACACTCAAATTCCTTCCAAATTCCTTATCGACTCTTCTCTTACTCTCTCATACTAATCTTTTCACCTCTCTCTTCTTCTCTACACATAACTCTCTTCCATCTCTCAACTCCCTCCACGCCCCTGCTTCCCATCCACATACTATGTACTTTCTGCTTTTGCACCACAACTTGTCTCATCTCTTCATTCTGCCATGCTGTTCCTTGCACCTCTTTTTGTCTTATCTTCACCCCACACACCACCTCACATGCAGCACAGATTTCTTCTGTGAATATCTTGCCCACACCTTCCATATCCCCCATCTGCCCCAAATCATATTTATCCGATCATTTCTCCACTTCCCTCTTATATTCTGCCCTTTTTTTTCATCATCTTGCAACTTTTCTACCCTCCATGTTTGGACTACATCTTCCTCTCCTTCCCTCCTGTTCCTCCATTGCATTTGAACCTTGACTTTCACCACCACCACATGGTAGGCAGAAAGTCCACTCCCTCAGCTGCTGTATGCTCTTGCATCCATTACACACTTTCTCATTCTGTCATCCACACATATATAATCAGTCATTGCTTTCCATTCGTTCAGTTCACCACCAACCCTTCTTATCACTCGCCACATATACCTGTGGATCATTTTGTGTCTAAAGAGGGTATTGGCTATCACTAACATCCTCCCTGCACAAATGTCCACCAGAACACTGCCATTCTCATTCACTTCTGCAGGCACATCCCACTCACCAACTACTCCATCCACCTTCATATTCCCTATTTTTCCATTTGTATCTCCAGTTAAAAACACTCTCTCATTCCTTTCAGACTTTTCCATGCATGCTTCCACATTTTTTGCCCAGAACTCTTTGTTTCACTCTACTTGCACGATCTTGCATTGGTATATATACACACACAGTCATCCACATTTGTAGTCCTACTTTCAATCTTATCCACACAATACTTGAGCCAACTGATCAGTAGTTTCTTACATTCTCCTTCCATCTCTTGCACACAACAATACATACTCCTTCTTTTGCTCTTTCATTCTTATCTTCTCCCATACATATACCCCATCCTTACTCCCACATTCTCACACTCTCACCTTTCCATTTTGTCTCAGTTATTCCACATACAGTATGTCAACTTTTGGACCCTCAAGCACCTGGACAATCTCCCTCTCTTTCACTTCATCATTCACACCCCTTACATTCCATGTCATAATCCATATAATATCCTTTGTTCGGTCCTTAGTCGTCACCTGTTGGTCAGTCCTGGTCTGAGGCATCATGTTGGTATTTTTAGTTACCAGTAGCTGTTTTCCAGGGAAGGGCACTAACCCTCCATCAACCCACTTGTCACGTAGGGCACACGTGTTGGATGGTTACTCGGTTACCACCTAGCATTGTAAATGATTTCCTGGTTTACAGGAAATCATTTGGCTTGCCATTCAGTGTGGAGCTAGCCTAAACAGAGTACCGCCACACTTACTGGGTGGATGAAATTACCTATTGCCCCCTCATTCATTTGATGTAGCATTGTCGTCAGGTTCCACTTCACTTTGTGATAAGACTTATTGTTTTATGTGTTCCAGGATATCATTATAGTACTATGTTAGTGACAGTATAACCAATTTTGTTCCCTGGTGATCTAGTGGATTATGGAGCCCCATCTGAATGTGGCACATAAGGACTTCTAACCAGGGGATGATTGAGGCTTATTGCAAGTGACTGGTACCCCATAGCTTTTTTTTTTTTTTTTTTTTTTTTGTATGTGAGGAAGAAGGAACCAAAGGCCATGAGCCTGCAATTATTGTTCCTTCCAAGAGAAAAACAAAATACAAGAAAGAGCCAAATTCAAGATCCGATCATTTTGAGATGCCCGGACACACTGCGTTTGAAAGACTGGAGATCATAGGAAGCAGGAAATACGGACAGAGGGAGGCAGTTCCAGAGTTGACCTGTTGCATAAATGAAGGACTGGGTTTAACAGTTAACTCTTGCATTAGAGAGTTGGACAGAAAAGGGATGAGAGTTTGCTGCTAGACGCTATGTTCCCGTCGTAGAGGTGAAGGAATGCGTGCAGACAGTTCAGAGGAGCAGTGACCATCGACGTAGCGATAGAAAAGAGATAAAGATGCAACAGTGCGGCGAAGAGACAGAGGTTGAAGGGAGTCAGTAAGAGGAGGAGAGTTAATGAGGCAAAAAGCCTTTGACTCCACCCTATTGAGAAGAGCTGGCTATGGGGAGCCTCCCCACACATGAAAGTTGTATTCCACACAGAGGTGGATAAAACCCCTGTATAGAGTCAACAATTGTGCAGGGGTAAAGAAGGAACGGAATCAGCATAGCACACCTAATTCCTTGGAGGCATATTTTACAAGAGATGTAATATGATCTTTCCAAGATAAGTCCTGAGTAAATGAAACCCCAAGCATGTTCAAGGATGATGCAGGATTAAGCTGAATATTATTAAAAATTAGTGGGTATACCTGTGGAAGATTTTTTCGGGTTGATAGGTGTAAAAACTGAGTCTTTGATGCATTAAAAACAACCAGATTTTTTTTTACCCCAGTCAGAGATACGAGCCAAGTCAGACATTAGCTGTGCCATAGCCTCATCCCTTGTTTGCTGAAGTAACTGCTGAGATGAACATTATGGGAACCGAATAGAAAGGTGAAGGGTGGAGTCATCACCGTATGAGTGGATCGGGTAGGATGTACAGCTTAGAAGGTCATCAGTGAATAAAAGGAAGAGAGTTGGAGATAAGACAGAGCCCTGAGGAACACCACTGTTAATAGAGCTAGAAGAATAACGATGGTTGTCTACAACAGCGGCTATAGAACGACCAGAAAGGACACTAGAGATGAAGGCACATATAGAAGGATAGAAAGTGTAAGAGGGCAGTTTGGAATTTAAAGATTTATGCCAGACTCGATCGAAAGCCTTTGAGATGTCAGGTGCAATGGCAAAGCTTTCGCAAAAGTCCCGAATGGAGGATGACCAGGAGTCTGAAAGGTAGGTGAGAAGATCGCCAGTGGAGTGTCCCTGACAGAACCCATATTGACGATCAGAAAGAAGGATGTGATAGGAAAGATCCTTTAAAATTTTTCTATTAAGAATTGACTCGAAAACTTTTGAGATACAGGATGTTAAAGCAATTGGACGATAGTTAGAGGGTTGGGAACGGTCACCCTTCTTTGGGACTGGCTGAATGAGAGCAAACTTCCAGCAAGAAGGAAAGGTACAAGTTGATAGACAAAGGCGAAAGAGTTTGCCTAGGCAGGGTGTAAGCACAGAAGCTTAGTTCTTGAGAACAACAAGAGGGACTCCATCAGGCCCATATGCCTTATTAGTATTGAGGCCCGTGATGGCAGAAAATACATTGGCTGAAGAAATTTTAATGTCAGCCATGAGGAAGTCAGAGGGGGCAAGTGATGGAGGAACAGCACTGAAATCGTCTAAGGTGGAATTGGAGGAGAAAGTCTGAGCGAAGAGATCTGCTTTATCAGTGGAAGAAATAGTTACAGAGCCATCAGAGTAGAAAAGAGGAGGGAAGGATGATGAGGTAAAGTTGTTAGAAAGGTTTTTGGCAAGGTGCCAGAAGGAGCGGGAAGAATTTGAGTTGGAGAGTTGAGAGCATTTAGTATGGATGAAATTATTTTTAGAAGAGCGAAGAACAGACTTAGCATGATTCCGGGCAGAAACATATAAAGATGTGATTCAGGGATGGGTTGGCTCCAGTACCATTTATAGGCCCTCTCCTTGTTGTGGACAGCATTAGAACAAGCGTGTTTAAACCAAAGCTTTCTTGCATTAGTCAAAGGATTTGAGAAAGGAATGTATCCTTCCATGCCCCAGAGAATAACCTCTGTAATGCGCAGGGCACACTCAGATGGCTCCCGGCCATGGAAGCAATAATCATTCCAGGGAAAATCAAAGAAGTACTGCCTGAGGGCCTTCCAGTCTGCAGCTCCAAAGTGCCACAGATGACGTTTCATTGGAGGGTCCACAGGCCGTACCAGAGTGATAGGACAGGTTAAGGTGATAAGGTTGTGATCAGAGGAGCCCAACGGAGAGAAAAGATTAACACTGTAAGCAGAAGGATTAGTTGTAAGGAAGAGGTCAAGTATGTTGGGGCTTTCTCCAAGGTGGTTGGGGAAACGGGTAGGGTGCTATACAAGCTTCTATACATCATTAAGGACAGAAAAGGTGTTGGCTTGTTCACCAGGTGGATCAGTGAAAGGAGAGGAGAGCCAAAGGTGGTGGTGAACATTGAAATCTCCTAGAATGGAGATTTCAGAGACAGGAGAAATTGATCAAATGTGTTCCATCGTAGAAGGGCAAGAAAATCAAATGGATAGATAACTAGATATTACCAGAAAAACATGGGCATTTGGTTAGACCTTTGAGGTGGGGCCAAGATTCCGTGGACTTGATTGATTTGAGTATGAGTGTGTGGCTCATATCTTGGCTCCACCTCAAAGATGTAATCAAGTGCACATATTATTTCTAGTAATATCTAGCTGCCTTTTTAAATTATTCATTTATAAAAGTTCCAACATGCTTGTGTATGTTGGCCTTGGTCACCTAATGGTGGCTCTTCCCACTGCTCAGTCTATAGCAGCCTTGTCCTCTTTCCCCGAGATTACACTCTCTGACCTCATCCCAAGTCTTTTTTTGGTCTGCACATCTCTCCCCTCAACATTCACACCTCTCACCTTCAGCACTCTTTTGTCAACCTCCATCCTCTCCACATGGCCAAACCATCTCAGTCTTTTCTCTGTCATCATAACATTAATACATTCAAGTCCCAACCTTCCTCTCAACTTTTGATTCACAGTCCTAACCCCCCAGGCCTGTCATTCAAGGACACACTACACATCTATCTTGTCATCATTATCTTTATATGTTTGAGCCTACGAATATCCTGCTCCTTTGCTGTCCAAGTCTCAATACCGTACAGCATTACACTCCTAATGCATGTTACATACAAGGACCCCTTACCACAGTGAGAGAGCCCTCTCATTGTCAGGAGAGGCAACAACTCCTTGAACTTCCTCCAGCCTCTCCTTACCCTTGTCACTGAGCTAGCACCAGCCCTACCTCCAGCACATATCATATCCCCAATTTATAGAAGTCCACACATCATATCCTCAGTTAATAGAACTCCACACATCATATCCCTAATTAATAGAACTCCTCCACACATCATATCCCCAATTAATAAAACTCCTTCACACATCATATTCCCAGTTAATAGAAATCTTCCACACATCATATCCCCAGTTAATAGAACTCCTTCACACATCATATTCCCAGTTAATAGAACTCCTTCCATGATCAAGAGACTCTTCAGCATGCTCTCCCCTACAAATTGCACATGTAAAATCAGCATTATTTTGCAGTTTGACTCTAATACCACTACCTTTTTTTTTGCACCCACTTATCACAAACACTACACAAGATGAAGATACTTTCCACACCCATATGGCAAACTACACTTGGCCACTTTCCCTCTGCATCAACAATACCACCACCTGCCCTAGAGATCATCACTTTTGTTTTGTCCACATTTACTCTCAAACCCATGTACGTTGTTCCATCTCTCCACTTCCTAAATTTTTCTTCTGCTACCTTCTCATTCTCTACAATGAACACCAAGTCATCAGCTTACTATAGATCCCATGGGATTTCAGTTCTGAAGTCATGTGAGAGTGCTTCAGGTACTATGATGGAAAACAAAGGGCTTAAAACTGACCTCTGATGCACACAGCATTCATAGAAAACTCACCTCCCAAAGCTCCATTCACTCTCACCTGGGTGTGAGCACCCTTGTACAATGCCATAACTGCTCTGACAACCCACTTGTCAGTCCCAAGCTTTCTAATTGCTCACTTCATCACCTTCTTGGGCACTTTATCATAGGCTTTCTGCAAATCAACAGAAACAAAGAACATCCCTCTCTTCTTTCTTATATTTTTTTTCCTGAAGCTGTCAGACAATGAATATTGCATCAGTGGCCTGTTTTCCCAGCATAAACCCAAACTGTATCTCATTAGTACTCATTCTCTCCTTTATTGTACTTTCCAGGAGTCAGTTACGTTCATTGTCTGGTCCAAAAGCTTCATGCTTCTATAAAAATCCTCTTTTCAGGAGATCATCCATCCCCTTATGCACATTTATAAACAAATAAAGGAATGGAAAAAATGATATGTACTGTAGATAGATATCAGAAAAATTTGTGCGACTTGGCTAGATGTGTGAGATGGAGCCAGGGTTCCAAGTACTGTACAGTTCTTGAATAATATGCGAATAGTGTGCAGCCTGCATCACTGAACATGCTGTTTATAGTTTGCCACTTTTGTTCTAACATGCCATTTATTGTTCTCTCAATTTTATCCTTTTCTCTTTCTTTGTTTTCTGGAGCATATGTCACTTCAAGATGTGAAGGTGTCATTGAAGGGTATATCTAACCCCACTATTATGAAAAATCACCCAGAGTTCAGTCATATCACATGGAGTGGTTATGAATAAAAATAAAAAGATGTTCTCATAGTGGTGGGATTAATTTAATTTCATGTAGAAGGTTGCACTTTTTTTTTTTTTTTTTTTTTTTTTTCTTAAATTTAGCAGTCAGTGGAATGGTTTAGTCCTGCAAGCATTCACACAGTACATATAAGAAAAAAAGATATATAAATGGTTTCGTGCTAGAAGTTCAAAGGGCATGACTGGTGATTGAATATTTGGAAGATTTCACTGGATGATTTGTTGTTGTTTCTCCTACAGTACCATACTTTTGAATTTTCCCATTTCTGTTTCAGGAAATAGAGTTAAAATTATGATGTTGATGATAAGAAGCAATGATGATATTTTTTTTTTTTTTTTTTTTTTTTTTTTTTACCTCAGGCAACCCAGCAGAAGCTCCCACCATCCCATTTAAGCTATGAGGCCATCAATCTCAAGCGCCGTGATGACTACGTGTTCTGGGTGACGGCATCTACAACTGTCGGGGAGGGTGAAATGTCTGAGTCAGTCCACCTCAAACTCTCTAACAAAGGTAAGTCACTTTTTATACTAAAATCATGGCAATAACCCTGCTGCCTATCAGTTATGATACATGTAGTCATGTAGGTCTGACAATACAGGAAGAAAAAATATGAACTGGGACTTTCCTTTATGGGACCTTCCTTTATTTTTATTCATGTTTCTCCCCTTAAAATCCTTGTGAACATTGGTATCAGTATGAACAGTGAAGATGGTGATAATGAAACCATAATGATGAAATAATACATTTGTTGTTATTCACCATAATAGGTAAAGTAATTCTTTTTTTTTTTGTCATTACAGTGCCTGCCAAAATTGCATCATTTGATGAGGAATATGTTGCCACATACAAAGAAGATGTTAAGTTGCTTTGCCAAGCAGTTGGTCAGCCAACACCTGACATCAGGCAAGTTTTTTTTTTTTTCTAGTATGTTATACAATGCATTTATGTGTCTGTATTTTCCACCTCTCAAACTAGGAAGAGATTAATATGGGTTGTTGTGTAGTTAAATGAATTGTTACACAAGCTCTTATTATCTTACTACCAGTTTGGAAATTGAGGAAACAAAGGAATTGGAAAGAACTGGAGTGCATAGATGAAGTATGTACAGAAGAGCTCATAACAAGAGTTTGACAGTCATTTTTATTCTTGATGGTGGTAGGTGGTGGTGACCATCATTCACTTACTTTATGTAATGCTGCCTACTTCTTCCTTCGCCTTTATGATTCTTTTTCCTTGCTTGCCCTCCTCCCTCCTATTTCTCCCATCTTCCCTGTCACTTTTTAATACTCTTCTGTCCTTTTCACATAGCTTTACACTGAGTGACATGCATAATGGTTTCTTGTAAGCCAGGAAACCATTTACAACACTGGGTGGTAAGCACATGACCAACCCATATGCATTCCCAACATGTCATCAAATGGGTTGGCAATGAGTTAGTGCCCCTCCCTGTAAAACAACTAACTCAAAGTCAAACGGCCACCCCATGTGGGATTATGGCTTCTGGCTGTAGGTATAGATAGATCAATAGTTTACAGAATGTCTCAGTCTTGTAAATGTATGTGAATAGCACCTATAAAAAATTGTGCAGATGATTTGTCTCATTAGGTGGAGCTAGTATTTGAAAAGTTTGATTTATGGTATATGTAAATGACTGTGTGGCTCCATTCACTGAGCTCAGTGTTTGATGATTCTCCTACTTTTGTATCTTTCTTTCTTTGTTACTTCAGCCTACCTCACCATATCTTTTAGATGGGAAGTGATAATTATTATGTGTATGTTTCTGGGTCCAGTCTCAATCCTTCTTTAGGTGGGAAAAAGGTCAGTTTGAGTTTGGTGAAGATGTTTATTTTCATCATAACTGAGTCTCTCAATTGCTTTTCAAACCTTCAGGTGGACAGTTCATGGTGAGCCATTTGTGGCTAATGACCGCATGCGCCTGTTGCCTGAGGGTTCCCTTTTGATCCGTGAAGTATCCCGAGATGATGCTGGAGAGTACACCTGCCATGTAGAGAACCCGTATGGCCAGGACACCATCACTCACAAGCTGCTTATCCAGGGTAGGTTCGCACTTCATGCATGCATACATTTTTTTTTGTTTTACCTTTTCAGCTAGTACATAATAATTTTTTAAATTTTGCTCATACTGTCTTAAGAAATTACCTCCCTGATCACCTTGTCATCACCTCCCTCCTTACTTTGTCACCCCAAGAATATCTTTGTTGTTTTATTCTTGCTGCAACAAGACTGTTTTGAGTCACCTGAAAAGAGCACCCTAGTCATGAAAGGGTTGATGAAGACTGCATTGAACCTCTCTGGTTTGAAAAGTATCTTCTGAACAGAATACAGTTGTCTGGTGGTGTTAAGAATAAAGTAAAAAAGACAACTGGATGGAAGAGGTGAAGCCTTTCAGGATGGGAGAATTTTAATGTTTTTGCTGCTGTGGATGCTGTTAAGTAATTTATTCAGGCAACATCCAAATCATTGTATTTAACTATGGGAATTTCTAGCAGTCCAAACCACATTGGTCTCATGGTAGCTTGGGTAAAAATAACATTGTGTTCATAGTGAAGAGGAAAAAGAAGTAGGTAAATGATGATCTAGGAAGAAAAATGAATGCAAATTACTCTGAAAATAGGAAGTTATTCTGGATAGAGGTGCAGAAATGTAGAAGTGACAATGGAAAGAAATGTGAAAGTGTGAAGAATGTAAGTGGTAGATTATTAACCCATGAGGATGAAGTAAGGACCAGATGGAAAGGATATTTTGAAAGCCTGATGAATGGGAACAGAGAGAGAGCAGAGCCGCTGTGAACTTTTTTTTTTTTTTTTTTTTTAATGAATGAAGGAAAAACAAAGGAAAAAAATAAGTCCATGTGCCTAAATGCATCCTCCATTCACAAAATACTTATAACAATTGGATTTAAAATTGAGAGGATTAAATGTATGTGGGAAGCAACTCCCAGGAAGTGATTGGTTTGGGGGGCATGCAGAGAAGGAATGCAGTAATAGGAAACATGACACTTGTACAGCTGAAGAACACTGTGATGTGGCTGAAAATTGGGGAAAGCAGCTGGGGTTGATGAGCCGTATCCACAGATGATTAAGTGTAATGGAGAGAGTGGAATCAACTGCTTGTTGGAGATATGTAAGAAGGCATGGATGAGTGAAACTGTGCTAACAGAGTGGCAAAAAGCTGTGATTGTACCCCTGTACAAAAATAAAAGTGAGTGAAGTGAGTGCAAGAATTATCATGGCATAAGTTTATTGGGTGTGGTAGAAAAGGTACAGTATATGGAAGAATTGTTATAGAGGAAGTAAGAGAGAGTGAGAGACTTACAAGGAGAGATGGAGGGATGGAGTGGAGAGGTATATGAGAGAGGGAGGTGTGAATTGGGAGCAGGACAGTGAAATGACGGGGGACAGGATGACATGGAGGCAATTTGTTTGTGGCCACCCCGTATGGGATTAAGGCGTCTGGCAGTAGATAGATAGATAGAAGAGATATCAGAAGTCCTGGTGAGTTGTGAACAGGGTGGCTTTAGGAATGGCAGAGGATGTGTGGATCAAATATTTACAGTGAGGCAGATAGTGGAGAAGGCTTGTGAGAAGGACTATAAGGTGTTTATGGCATTCATGAATCTGGAAAAAGCATACGACAAAGTAGACAGAGAAGGATTGTGGAAGGTTTTGTGCATGTATGGTATAGATGGTAAGCTGCTAGTTGCCGTCAAGAATTTTTATGATGGTAGTGAAGC
The DNA here is from genome assembly GCF_032717465.1 of Coenobita brevimanus. Classification (NCBI taxonomy): domain Eukaryota; kingdom Metazoa; phylum Arthropoda; class Malacostraca; order Decapoda; family Coenobitidae; genus Coenobita; species Coenobita brevimanus. The sequence goes on from NC_136978.1 coordinate 10,386,853, forward strand.
ATGTATTTACCTGGTTGTATTTACGTAGTTGTAATATACTGGTAATTAGCTACACTCGTGTGGTCCCGTCTCTGTTTCTCGATAAGCTGAATTTTGCATTGAACTCGTTTAAGTTTTTAGAGTGGATGATCTCTTTGTTCAGGCTTTTCCACAGGTCTGTGTGTCTGTATGGAGAACTATACTTCTTGATGTCCTTCAAGCAACTTGGCTTTTTTAGTTTTATACTGTGTCCTCTTGTTACCCTCCCAGCCCATTCAAACAGATCTTCTCTCTCAATTTTTTCTGCTCACATCCTGGCCCTGAACACTGCAATCATGTCACCCCTCTCTCTCCTTTCTTCTAAGGAAGGCAGGTTTAGTTTTTCCAGCCTTTCCCTGTACAACAGAGCTGCCAGTCTAGGGACCATCTTGGTTGCTGTTCACTCCATTCTCTCGCACTTGTTAATATCTTTCTTTTTATGTTTTTTTTTTTTTTTTTTTTTTAATGCAAGAAAGAAGGAACCAAAGGCCAGGAACCACACTACTGCTGCATATTCCAACCTAGGGCAGATCATGTCCACTATCAATTTTCTCATCATCTCGTCATCCATGTAATGAAATATTACCCTTATATTAGTTAAGAGATTATACGTCTCTCCAACAATCTTGTTAATGTGTTTTTCAGGTGACAAATTATCCTGGACCAGTACTTCCAAGTCCTTTTCTTCTCTCTTATTTGTGATTGGTGCATTACCCATCAAATAATTCATTGATGGTCTCTTGGTACTTTTACCCATTTCCAATATTTTACATTTTTTTGCGTTGAATATCATTTCCCATATCCGCTTCCAATCATGAATCCTATCCAGGTCCTCCTGCAGCATTTTACAGTCTTCTTCAACTTCTACTTTCCTCATAATCTTTGCATCATCAGCAAACAGACTTGCATAACTGTTCATTCCTTCTACCATATCATCTGTGTAAATCAGGAACATTACAGGTACTAACACTGAGCCCTGTGGGACTCCACTTGTTACTTCCCTCCAATCAGACATCCTGTCTTTTGTTACTGTCCTCATTTGCCTTTCTCTCAAGAAGTCTCTCATCCACTCCAAGAGGTTCCCCTTCAGTCCTCCTATGTGTTCCAGTTTCCACATTAGTCACTTGTGGGCTTCCTTGTCAAAGGCTTTCTCCAAATCTAAATACACACAATCCACCCAACAATCTCTCTCTTGCAGCATGTCACTCGCCCTTGAGTAGAAGCTCAACAAGTTGGAACACACGACCTTCCACTTCTTAATCCAAACTGACTTTCTGCCAAAATGTCCATCTCCTGCAGATATTTTATCCATCAGTCTTTCAAGATTCTCTTGCACAGTTTTCTAACCATGATGGTCAGAGACACTGGTCTGTAATTCAGGGTTACTTCCTTGTTCCCTCCCTTATAAATTGGTACCACATTGGCCCTCATCCATTCCCGAGGCACTTTCCCTTCTTCCAGAGAACACACAAGTAAGTTGTGAATCTTATCCGCCATTTGTTCTCTGCATTCCTTTAGTATCCAATTAGAGATCCTGTCTGGTCCTGGGGCCTTCCTTACATCTTGAGTTTCCAGTAATTTGTATATTTCTTGCACTTCTGCATTTACATCTTTTGAACTATATTTTTAGTCACTCCCTCTTCCACAAAATCACTATCTCAAGTGAAGACTGATGGGAAGCATTTGCTCATTATTTCAGGTTGCATAACCAAATCTTTATAGACATTTCCTTCTTCTTTCAACATATTGATTCCTTCCTTTTGTTTCAATTTGCCATTAACAAACCTGTAAAGCATTTTAGGTTCTTCCTTACATTTGTCAACTACTGTATACATTTTTTGAAGTTTCTTTCTTCCTCTTTATATATTCTTGCATAATCATTTCTAGTTCTTTTATGTTTTTCCTTTGTTCTGTCATTACTTCATTTTCTCCTTTTGTTCCAAGCCTTATCCCTTTCTTTTTTTTGCTATCATACACCTTTTGTTGAACCAGTCATTTCTCCAGTTCTCTTTCTAGCAAACTTTTGGCACATGCTTTTCCACCCGTGCATTATAGAATTCTAGAAAGATATCCCACTTCTTCTGTTTCTCTCTTTTTTCCCAGAATCCTCCCCAATCTCCTTCTTCGAAAAATTTTCTCAATCCTGTAAAGTTTGCTTTTCCAAAGTTGTATCTTCCATGCCTGTATAGTTCGTCTCTTGTCTCCCCAGTTCCTTCTGTCGTTTGGAACTCTATCACTATATGGTCACTTTTTCTTATTGGACACATATATTTCAGAGATTCAGTTGCATCAGGTTCTGTAGTTAGAATTAAATCTAGTCTTCCTGGTGTGTCATCCCCCCTAAATTTTGTCTCTTCTTTGACCCTCTGGGTCATTATCCATTGCCACATTTAATAGTATCCTGCCCTGCGACTCTTCACTACTTCCTGAGCCCCACTCCTCCTAGTTTACCACTTTACAATTGATGTCCCTTATCAGGATTATGTTGTTACCTTTTCAGTCACTTTCTGTAGGTACCTAACCATGTCCAACAACATCTCTTGATATTCCTCCTCATTCCATGCCCTTGTTTTGGGGGGTGGAGGAACATGTCACTGTGATGTCTCTCTTGCCTTTCCCTCTGGTTTCTGTTACCATGTTTATCACCAGCCATACCTTCTTCCAGTTCCATACTATCCACATTTAGGCTGTTTTTCACAGCTATTATCACTCCTCCTCTTGTTTCTTCTTTTCTATCTCTTCTCCATAGTTTGAATTTCCCATTTCGATTTCAATATTCCCTCTTAGCATGGTCTCAACGAAGCACATGATATCTGGCTCATTTACCCTCAAGAAATTGTCTATTTCTAGTCTTGCTGAGATTAGACGATCTACATTAGCATATGGCACTTTCAGTCTTTTTGCTTTGTTTTTTATTCTGTCCTCCTCTCTCCCTCTCTCCTTCAGTACCACATCCTCAGTTTCTGATCCATTACTCTCCAATAGAACACTGTCTTCTCTTCCTCCGTTCTCTGGTCGTTTTTTTCTTTCGCTTCCTTAACAAACTCCTTTATTGTAGCTCATTTGCATCTCTCCTTATCCATATATTTTTGAATCCTTCCTTATCTGCTAATTTCCAAGTCTTGTTGATTATTTCATTTACTGTGACCTGAGACTGGAATTTTACTTTGAGTGGCCGTGCACCTCCCTCCTCATATTTTCCCAACCTACAGTAAACACTTCTTTGATCTCTTCTTGGGCTTCGTCCTTTCTTTCCATAAGTGTCAGCACTGTTTCCTTCACCCTTAATAGTTCCTCCTTTTCTCTTTCTGACCTCACTGACTGGTTTTTCTTTCAAACCTGAGATAATCACACATTTTTTTCCTGTCTGCTGCATCTTTGACAAGTCATTCTTTAATTTTTAGTACCTTCACCGCTTCCTTCTCCACCATTTCCTGGTTTTCCCTTTTCTGTTGTTCTAAGATCTCCTTAAGACTTATTTTATCTTCCTATTGAGTTTTTTTTTTTTTTTTTTTTTTTTTTTTCCAGCCCTTATGGTGTTCTTGGATTTCCTTTATATGTTCCTCATGCATCTTAGTTTTAGATTCATGCTCGTCATGTTTACATTTCATCTTGTCCCTTTCCTCCTTCAGCCTTGTATTTTCGCATTTAAGCTGTTTTATTTCATTTTGTGGCTGTTTCACTACCCGCTTTTAATTCAAACACCTTTCTTTCCTGTCAGCAGTGCGTAAGCAGATGCTTTCTAACATGTTTCTCAGCTCTTTTATCTCCCTCTCCTGTTCCGAGGTTTGTTCTTGTAATTTGCTAATTATTGCCCATACCTGTTTTAATTCGTGGACATTCTTCTCAGCCATTTTCTCTATGTTCGTTACTCTTGTTTGGTTCAGTTTGATACTTCCGTTGTTTTGCTTATCGTTGGAAAACTCTGTGAACTCACTATTACTGGATGTAAACAGTGAACTGTCTCCCCGCTGTGACGCATTCATACAAAATTAAAACCATCACTGTGTTTTACTCTTATTTGATCGACACTTCCGGTTCAGTTTCACTCAAATGAGATTGGACCACCACTCATGCATTCAATTCACATGTTCACAATTCGCATAGAGTCAATGGGCATCTAGGCGAATGGTTCACGATCAGTGTGCCGTGCGACAAGGTAGTGTGATGTCCCCATGGTTGTTCATTATATATATGAATGGGGTGATGAGAGAGGTAAAAAGCATGAGTAATGGAGAGGGGGATGGCATTGGTAATGAACGGTGATGGATGGAAAATCTCAAATTTGTTGTATGCTGATGATGCAGTGCTACTTGCAAATACCGAACAGGAACTTGGTAGACTAATGCAGAGTTTTGCTGATGTCTGTGAGCATCGTGCCTTGAGAGTAAATGTAGAAAAGAGTAAATTGAAGGTTATTGAGAGAGAAGGTGACCCAGTGTGATGTTACAGTGAATGGAGTGAGACTGAAATTGGTGAGAGAGTTCAAATACCTGAGTACAGTGATAGAAAAGAGAGTAAAATGTGCAAAAGAAGTGGAAAGCAGAGTGACACAAGGAAGGAAAGAAGCTGATGCAATGAAGGCCTTGATTAGAAACAGAGGCTTGAGTGTTGCAGCTGCACGAGGCTTACATGAAGGAGTGTTAGTGTCAGTTTTAACATATGGATGTGAGACCATGATGTGGCATAAAAATGAAAAGTCAAGAGTAAGATCAGTGGAGATGGGACTTCTGAGGAATGTATGTGGAGTATAGAGAGTGGGTAGTTTTCTAAATAATGTGATTTGTGAAAGATGTGAAGTGAGGAATTCTGCGGGCACCAGAATCAAAGAGAGTTTACTGAGATGGTATGGTCATGTGGAGAGAGTGGATAACAATAGAGTGGTGAATATGGTATATCTGAGTGAATTTGAAGGAGGGAGGAGGCAAGGTAGGCCAAGGAGAAGGTGGAGGGATATGGTGGATGAGTGTGTGAGGAAGAGGTTTGGAAGTTGGTGAGACTAGGGAACCGACAAGAGATCAAGCTGGCTGGATGAATATTATGAGGAGAAGCGCACTATCAAAGATTTGGCACCCCTTGTTAATGTGACAGCGTCCAGATTTACTCTATTGGATACTTTTATGTGAAGCTACAGAAAGTGGTGAATGTTTTTGGCGAATCAGATAGAGCCGGAATTTGGAGGGACTTGAATGGTGGGTGAATGGAAGTGTGGCCCATTGGATTGGGCAAAGTTGGGCTGCTGTCTGGACATTGCTACTCCTCACCCTGCCCTAGGGTGGGAAAGGAGGTCTGGATGATGATGATGTTCATAGTGAGTGAAGAGATTCACTGTTCAGTTTTATTATTTCTGCCACTAAACTGTTTTATCAGTTTATGAGTGGTATCATTTGAAAGTTCAGACTGTCTGAAGTAACCTCCTCATGATGGGGAAAAATGTAATTGTTTTTACTTAATCCCCAGTTGATCTTGTTTTTTCCTGTCTGTGCTGTTCCAGTTGATGTAATGTGTATTAGCATAATTGAAGATTCCCAGTCTTCCCTTTACCAAGAAACAGTAACCGCCAGTTATATTATTGTGCTCATGTAGGGCCACCTTCTACCTACATTTTTTTTTTTTTTTTTTTTTTTTTTTTTTTTTTACATTAAGGGAAATGTTTCTCAGGCAGTCTTTTCCCTGCTTCTCACACATTTTGGAGACATTGAGAGCCATCCTAAGCCCCAAACACATCACCAGCATAAGATACACATGTGGATTTCTTCAGTGCACTTCATGCAGAGAATGAATCCACATCACATGCACTACACTAACAGATACAAGATAATGCCACAGCAAATAGGTGTGTGACAGATGCAACACATCCACAAACACTTATCCTGTCACACCAAACACAACTTCCCTCATCCGCTCCAACAGCCCCCTCGACACACAACCACAGACATCACAACTCAGTCCTTGTGCTTAAGTATTACACATACAAAACAGACACACAATGGACACATACCTCCTTGAACATGCCTAAGCATATTCCAGCTAAATGTTGATGGCCTTTGGGAAAAAAAAAATAGAAATAGAACAGTTCCTTCATGACTACATTATGCATATCACTCGTACAAGAAAGAAAACTGACACATACACCCAACAGGCACCCCAAATTGGACACTGCTCACACACATCCAGTCAGACAGAACTGAGGGTCATGGAGTAGGCCTTGTTACATACATTCACCCATCAGTTCTCAACAGTGGCACAGCATTAGAAATACAGTCACTCAATGTCACATGTGGTCACTAACAAGAAATAAACATTTTTAACGTTTTGTCCCCAGATACCTCCCATACTGTGCCAGTACAATACAACCCTTATCTTCTCCTCCCAACACAGACTGCTGGAGACTTTAATGATAAAAACAGTCTTGTGGAATGCAGTCAGAACAACTGCAGAGGCTTTGATATTGCATCACAACATGTACATTCTCTCACAGTACACCCACATCTCACACCAGGCTAATTCTCCCTCTCCTCAGACATCACATTCTGTTCAGCAGCACTTAAACTCAGCATCACTTGGTGAACAAAACCTAAACTCACCACAGATCATCTATCCATTATTATCACGGTAGAAACACAATCGAAATCAGAGTGATCATGCCTCACGTACACAAACCACAAGAAATCAGACTGTACCAAGTTTGTTGGGGAACCAGAACAACACTTTGGCACACTAAACAGCTCACCCATCACTAGCATCAGTTGACATATTACGACATATTACAAAGTTCAGCAACACCACACTCAGCACAAACAAACACCGCATTCCACAAGACAACAGAAGACATTTCAACCCAAACTTTACACCGGAGACTGCTCGCCTCATTATACAATGTGAGAGACATAAATACAACCCTCCTCTCCCACATACACAAGACACCATCAGAAGGCTGAAAGAAGTAAACAATGAGATCGACAACAAATTAGTAAAAAAATAAATAAATAAAACTGGAAGGCCCTTGTAACAACTCTCAGTCACTCCACAGACACTTCTTGGCTCTACAAAATAATTGACAGTATCACCAAATCATAAACATGCATTTCCAAGACCCATGCTGCCATCACCTCTAACACCCAACACATTCCTCCCCACAAAGAACAAACAAACATGCTCGTTAAACACTACGCAAACTCAAGTCACGTATCATCAACACTTACTGAGATTGAAAAACAACCCTTTCAACATTGGCATGCCTTTCCACTCAATCACAGTTCAGTCTGATCACAGTGAAACACTCCAGAACAGACACATACTATTATATATTTAAAAAATAAATAAATAAATAAAAAGAACTACAAGCACAGAGCCAGATGGCATCAGGAACATTAAGGACCACAAGGCATCCAGGCCCTGAATAACATCAGCAACTCCTTGTGTGAACACTGTAACATGCCCGGTATTTGGAAACATGGAACAATCATCACCATACTTAAGCCAAACAAGGGTGCTACATTCCCATCTTCATATGGACCCATGGCACGTCTGAGCATATCATTCAAAATAACTGCATGCCCATTTTCAACAAAGTCACTCCCCATGTGCTCCTTGCACCTTCATAACATGCATTCAGAGCACAACACTCAAAAGACACCATACTGACTAGTCTCACACAACTCACATCAGATGGCATCAGCTCTATGACACCTACTTATTGCACTCTTTGCACAACAACATATATTAGTAATGCATTTGATGCTATCTCTCCATGCAAACTAATCACCAAGATATACAACACAAGCATGGAGAACAACACCAGTGCTGGCTTGCCAACTGTTTGTCTGGTAGACTATCAGATGTTATATTCTAGAGGAAGTCATCATGAACGTGAAATTCCCCCAGCGAAGCTCCACAGGAGTTAATTCTCTCATCTACACTCATCAGCCTATACATGTATGATATTCCGGCATACCACCTTCTCACAAACATTGCCTCTTATGCAAATGACATCATCGTAACAACCACGTACCACACTGCAGACACAGCCAGTACACTGCAGCAAAACTATATCATCACACCGGAGACTTGGGTTGGGGGCAGCAGGCTGACAATTCCCCCAGCCATATGCAATACCACATTCATCACCAGCAGTAAACATGAACACTGGCACTCCCCACACATCTCACTTAATGTATGTGTTCCTCATCCCCCTCCACTAAGATCCTTGAAGCTAGATAGGACACTGGGCTCACCTTCAAGAACCATGTGCAAGACATCAACAGGTGGTGCACTCCCAGACTCCATGCACTCAGGATAACTACAGGGCCAGACTTTGGTCAACGAAAAGAAACTCTCCTTACTCAACAAATACTGTAGTATATGAGATCAGTGATGTCTTATGCCTCTTAGGCATGGCCTCCCATTTTATCTGATATCCACTACAGCACTGTGCAAGTCATACAAAATGATGCCCTATGTATCACCACTGACTGCACTAAAACCACTCCCACAGCCCACTTACACTCTGAAACTAAAGTCCTCCCCATCATAGGTTGCCTGTTATGAGGGACTCAGAGTTCAATGCAGCAATGTGTGCCAATACACAGCACCTCTGTCACTGCTTAGCAGAGGCACACAACACACATATACACATAAATCAGTCACTACACAAATATTATCAAACCTTTTACAACAGTATCCCATCTCGAGAGATTCTAGGATTAGCGGTGAAGAAACACTTGCATTCTCCCATCCCCTGCAGGGAAATACAACACCTCGATCATAACTCCATATTACAAACCCCCACCCCCCCACTTTATGTCCACTCATCAGAGATGTCCTTAAATAGAGATTTTTAAGTTCACTTTGCTAGACTTTGAGCAGGACATCACCCAGTCCTCTTCAGCTAACAGCTTAGATTGAGTACGGGTGGGACTTCAGATGACACGTGCCCAGCTTGTAGAATAGATCCACACATAACACACATAATTGTGTACTGCACACCTCATGTTGCACTAAGGTGCAGACACAATATTAACAGTGTAGGGAACCAGTGGGACAACCCCATAGGGGCAGTTGCTTGCCTGCAGTTGATGGGTCTGCATGATCAGATGGACTTGGATTAAGCACCACCACCAAAAACAACAACATCCTCCTTTGAGGTTTAGGGGCTTGAAGCTAAACTCTTGCAGTCCCAGATGTGTAAGGGTAAGAGACTAACCATTGCCATTTACACCTCATGATTCATATCTGGGAACTCCCTGATTCCAGTTGGTCTGGTGGTTTAAGGCACTGGTCAGGGTGAAGACTGTGTGTTGTGAGCATTGGTTTGAATCCCAAAGAGATGGCTGGAGGTTTTTTGATCATGCCATCCTACCATGATCTTATGCATGTGACTTGCCCTGAATGTTCTGGAATACAGTAGATTGTGGTAATGTACATATTTTTCAGGAGGGGTGAAATGGGATTGATTGTATATTTTTTTTATTTATATAATTACCCAACCCACCCCACTTTTTAAATAAGCATGCTTGAAAAAGATCTCTATAAATCCACTAACTTGTCTCTTTCAGCTCCACCCCACCCCCCTGAGATCACACTACAGTCCACCACCACCAACAGCATTGAAGTCAAGCTCAAGCCATCCGTTGTTGATGACACCACCCCTATCCATGGTTACACTATCCATTACAAACCAGAGTTTAGCAACTGGGAGAGCGTTCAGGTTTCTGCCACCACTAGGATTTACATGCTTGAGGGCCTGTGGTGTGGCTCACGTTACCAGATATATGCTTCAGCCTATAACAAGTATGTGGTGGTTAAGAGATTGTTTATATATCTCAGTGTCTCATACAGTGGTTCAAGTTTAATATAGTATAAAGACTATGTGGAGTAGAAGTTTCATTATCATGACATTTTTGGAATGACATTGTAGGTGCATTATTATTAATTTTTCCTACAGGATTGGAACAGGTGAATCCTCAGAGATCCTAAATACTCGTACAAAGGGCAAGAAACCAGAAGTTCCTGAGGTGCATCGCTTTGTTGAGGTATCCACATCATCTATCACCCTTCACCTCAATGCCTGGCAAGATGGTGGCTGCCCCATGAACTACTTCGTTGTTGAGTACAAGGCAAGGTAAGGCTCTGCAGTACTGTCTTTTTGTGATTTTTCTTGGCATTAATGCACTGTATATTCCAAAAGTTAATTACAGAATAAAAAACTTGTTTCTTCCTCCATTAGATCATAACATCACCTAAACAGTGTGTTTTAACCATCACCACCTGGCACATGGCAGCAGGATGGTAGTAAGGATTTGATCTAGCAGTGACAAAGAAAGTTGCTAGAAGTCCAATTTGCTTAAAAAGAGTATCTATAGTAGAACTCCTCTGCCCCCTTTTTGTACTGTTAGTTATTTTTTATTTATTGTTATTATTATTATTATTATTATTATTATTATTATTATTATTATCATCATCATCATCATCTTTCCTCTCTTCTCTCCATTCCTTCCTTCCTCTTCTGTCTTTCTTTACTTCATTCTTTCCTCATCCTTCTGCCTACGGGTGACTTTACACTCCCTCTTTTATCTTTCTTTCTTTCATTCTTTCCTCATTCTTCTGCCTATAGGTGACTCTACACTGAGTGACAAGCCTAATGGTTTCCTGTACACCAGGAAACCATTTACTACTCTGGGCAGTAACCATATAACCAAATTATGGCACCTGGTGGTTTATGGGTAATTACAGCACTCCAGTCGGATTGAGCCAGTGAAGGTTTATATCTAAGGGGTGGTTTGGGTTATTGCTCATGTAATGCCACTCAGGGATGAGTGAGGCTGGTCACTCTCATCTTAAATGTCAGGACCAAATTGCCTAGCCCCGGGCTTCTACGCTTCTCATGGGGCAATGTAGAATTGGATTATTATTACAGTACAATCCCAGCTATCCGGTATCCAGACAAATGGAATACTCAGAAAAACGGGAAAATTCAAGGGCTGGTAAAAATGTCAGTAAGTTAAAACTGTGCTCCAATTTGAATGGACCGCCAAACCGCCGTTTTATCGTGTCACGCGAGGCTGGGTGAAGTCGGACTAAGCGAAGTGAAGGCATTTCTGGCTAATGTAAATCCCTAGTAAATCCTCTTAACCAGTCCTCCTCTTCCCTCTTTCCCATACTTGAATTCAGTCTTCCTCCACAATTTCCACAAATCACCAGTCTGCTTTTTACCACCAGACAGTAAACAAGCTCTTTTGCTGTTGTGTTGCTCTGATGGACGGTAATTTCAACACTCCAAAATGCCTAAAGAGCGAACTAAACGTAAGCGTGTCGTGCTTACCTTGAAACAGAAGCTGGACTTATGCAATAGACTTGAAAAAGGCGAACATTATAGAACATTGATGACTGAATGTAATGTAGGAAATTCAACGATTTATAATATCGAGGCCCAAGCATCCAAGCTCAATGAATTTTTCATGAAAAGCGAGACAAGTAAGTCCATTGAAAAAAGGCATACTCTTCATCGTTCGAGTGGTTTTGCTTAGAAAGATCTAGGGGAGCACCTATTTCTGGTCCTCTTATACAAGAAAAAGCAAGAGAGTTTCACAGTAAAATGAATATAGAAGTCGAGTGTGATTTCAGTATTGGATGGTTAAATCGTTTCAAAGACAGGAATGGAATTTGTAAACCAGACATCTTGGGAGAGAGCAAACAGCAAACGCCGGTGTTTTTCTTCCTAACGGACCGACTCTAACTTGCACTACATAAATTCATCTTAGAACGCATGTGTGCTGGCAGAGATGGAAAAAAAAAAATGTTAATAGGAATGAAGATTTACTTTGTTGGAAGAAAAAAAAATAATATGCTTGCACTTCATATGTACATAATGTATTTTATTTTGTGCAAAACAGCTGATTGGCGGGTGAAGGGTGGAATGGTGGCGGTCAGTCAGGGCCGGGACTGTAAACAAAGTTTATGTGGGGGCACAGGTCTTGTGATAATTCACCAATAAATATTCAGGATTTCATTTCTTTAGTTTTCTATTTTTATGAGTACAGTACATAAAACAAATTATTTGGTAGTTAACAGAATTGACGTGCATTTTGCAGTACTGCAAGGCATTGCATTCACATCACTATGACCATGGTGTGTGTTTACGAGGCAATTTTTCAGGTGGAATCTCTTAGTGTGGCCCCTGATATGAGTGGTGAGTACCTGAATTGTATTTACTGCTGTGATAATTATTGTCTTTGTTTAGATTTGAATATCAGAACTACGGGAAAAATCTGTAACCGTGAAGGTAAATTCCCCAAGCCGCCCGGTTAACTGGGATTGTACTGTATTATTATTATTATTATCATTATTATTATTATTATTATTATTATTATTATTATCATTATTATTATTATTATTATTATTATTATTATTATTATTGCTGTTATTACTAGTGGTTGGTGGGGACACTCACCATCCACTCACTTTATGTAGTGTTGCTCTCGGGTTCTTGCACTTTCCTCTCCCTTCTTTCCATCCTTCCTCTTCTCTCTTTCATTCCTTCATTCAACCCTCTTCCTTTTGTCTATGGGCACACTGAGTGACAAGCCAAATGGTTTCCTACACCAGGAAACCATTTGCCATGCTGGGTGGCAACCATATACTGTAACCAGATTACGGCGCCTGGCGGTTTAGTGGGTAGTGAAGGCACTCCAGTTGGATTGAGCCAGTGCAGGTTTATATCCAAGGGGTGGTTGGGGTTATTGCTTACGTAATGCCACTCGGGGATGGGTGAGGCTGGTCACTCTCATCTTAAATGTCAGGACCAACATGCCTAGCCCAGGGTTCCTACGCTCCTCATGGGGCAAGGTAGGATTGGATGATGGAAGGATGGACCTACAGTACTTGCCTAGTCCCGGACTTGTACGCTTCTCTTGGGGCAACATAGGATTGGATGGTGGATGGATGGATTATTATTATTACAGTAAAACCTCAGACTTCAATAGACCGGAATTTGCTTTTATCAGAATCAAGGAGCTACCAGTCTAAATTCCTATATATCGGAAAAAGTCTGATAAAGCCAGAAGCAGTCCGGACTGCCTGACCACTTCAGCTATCCTCACCACAAGAAGGCAAATAAAAAAAAAGTTTGTCAGTGTACAGTACAGTATTATTATGTATATTATACTATTTGATTGATGTAGTGAAGTTATAACACAGTACAGTAGCACAGTGATAGTCAAAACAGTTTACAAACCATTCATGCTGTCCAGACTAATGTCTGATACTGTATATCGGAAAAAGTCCTAGTTAGCAGGGGGAAGTCTGAATATCACTTTGATCGGAATTTCACATTTTTTGAAGTGGCAATGGCCCCAATTAGTCCGTTATAGTGAGGTCTTACCATATTATTATTATTGTTGTTATTATTATTATTATTATTATTATTATTATTATTATAATTATGATTCTGGGGGCTTGAATGATAGGTGAATGGTGAATGGGAATATAGCCCATTCAGTTGGGAAAATTTGGGATAGTATATACTGTAATTCTATCCATTTTTTTTTTTCTGGTCTGCCACCCTAGAGAAGGAAAGGAGATCTGGATGTTGATTATGATGATGATGATGATTTTTATTATTATTAATTTACTTTTTTTTTTTTTTTTTTTCTTAGAGAGAAACGGAGATGGCTACATTTGGAAAGTTCACCATCATGAACTGGTGTGATGCACTCCCTGCCATGTGTCATCTGCACATGACAGACATCATTTAAAATTATTTAATTGGTATATGGCATTCAGAGCTATCAGGCTGGTTTAAGCCAGAGGTGATATCTGGGCTGATACCATCATGTAGACGTAGCCATCTCAAGCTGCTAAAAACTTTAGGGAAATTTTTTACAATTTTTATTAAAAATGACAGAGTTTCAGCATGTCTCTGTAGGACCTAGGTGTATCAGTATGGCTCCCTTACCACCACCATATCTATAATAGCCAGTGACAACTGAAGCTACATCCTTTAGATACTGAAACAACAAACTGCAATAACAAAAAGAACCTTCACACAACTATAGTACCAAAAAGAACCTCTACATAAAATTAGCATAACAGCAGCTTTTTTTTTTTTTCATGCAAGGAAGAAGGAGACTGCAAACTGCTCCTTCAAAAAAAAAAAATAATAATAATAATAAATAAATACAAAAGAGAGCCAGATTCAAGATCTGTCATTTTGAGATGCCTGGACATAATGCATTTGAAAGACTGGAGATCATAGGAAGTAGGAAACCCAGACAGAGCGAGACAGTTCCAGAGTTGGCCTGTTGCATGAATGAAAGACTGGGAGTAACAGTTAACTCTTCCATTAGACAGTTGGACAGGAAAGGGATGAGAGTTTGTTGCTAGACAGGCGCTACATGCCCATCGTAGAGGTGGAGGGATGCAAGCAGACAGTTCAAAGGAGCAGTGACCATTGAAGTAGCGATAGAAAAGAGACAGAGATCCAACAGTGCGATGAAGAGACAGAGGTTGAAGGGAGCCAGTAAGAGGAGGAGAGCTAATGAGACAAAAAGCCTTTGACTCCACCCTGTTGAGAAGAGCTGTATATGGGGAGCCTCCCGACGCATGAGAGTTGTACTCTACATGGGGCAAATAAAACCCATGTATAAAGTCAACAACTGTGCAGGGGTAAAGAAGGTACGAAGTCGGCTTAGCTCACCTTACATCTTGAAAGCAGATTTTACAAGAGATGTAATATGATCTTTCCAAGATCCCCAAGTGAATGAAACTCCAAGCATGTTCAAGGATGATGCAGGATTGAGCTGGATATTATTAAACATAAGTGGGTACTCCTGTGGAAGATTCTGACAGGTTAATAGGTGTAAGAACTGAGTCTTTGATGCATTAAAAACAACAAGGTTATTTTTACCCCAGTCAGAGATACGAGCCAAGTCAGACATTAGATGTGCCATAGCCTCATCCCTTGTTTGTTGAAGTAACTGCTGAGATGGACATTGTGGGAACCGTATGGAAAGGTGAAGGGTGGAATCATCAGCGTATGAGTGGATAGGGTTAGATGTACAGCTTAGAAGGTCATTGTTGAATAAAAGGAAGAGTTGGTGATAGGACAGAGCCCTGAGGAACACCATTCTTGATAGATCTAGGAGAAGAATGATGGCTGTCTACCGCAGTGGCTGTAGAACAACCAGAAAGGAAGCTAGTGATGAAGGCCCAGATAGAAGGATAGAAACTGTAAGAGGGCAGTTTGGAAATTAAAGATTTATGTGAGACTCGATCAAAAGCCTTTGAGATGTCATGTGCAGTGGGAAAGCTTTTTGCCAAAGTCCCGAGAGGAGGATGACCAGGAGTCTGGAAGGTAGGTAAGATGATCACCAGTGGAGTGTCCCAGACAGAACCCATACTGATGATCAGAAAGAAGGTTGTGATAGGAAAGATGCTTTAAAATTTTTTAAATTAAGAATTGACTCGATAACTTTTGAGACACAGGATGTTAAAGCAATTGAACGATAGTGAGAGGGTTGGGAATGGTCACCCTTCTTTGGGACTAGCTGAATGAGAGCAAACTTCCAGCAAGAAGGAAAGGTACAGGTTGATAGACAAAGGCAAAAGAGTTTACGTAGGCAGGGTGTAAGCACAGAAGCACAGTTCTTGAGGACAACGGGAGGGACTCGATCAGGCCCATATGCCACGTTAGTATTGAGGCCAGTGATGGTAGAAAATACATCAGCTGAAGAAATTTTCATGTCAGCCATGAGGAACTCAGAGGGGGCAGGTGATGGAGGAATAGCACCAGAATCTATGGTAGAATTGGAGGAGAAAGTCTGAGCAAAGAGATCTGCTTTACCAGTAGAAGAAATAGCTACAGAGCCATCAGAGTAGAAAAGAGGAGGGAAGGACGATGAGGTAAAGTTGTCAGAAAGATTTTTGGCAAGGTGCCAGAAGGAATGGGAAGAATTCGAGTTGGAGAGTTGAGAGCATTTAGCACAGATGAAATTATTTTTAGAAGAGCGAAGAACAGACTTAGCATAATTTCGGGCAGAAATATAAAAAAGATGTGGTTCAGGGGTGGGTTGGCTCTTGTACCTTTCATAGGCCCTCTCCTTGTTGTGGACAGCATTAGAACAAGCATGATTAAACCAAGGCTTTCTTGCTTTACTCAAAGGATATGTGGAGGGAATGTATGCTTCCATGCCCAAGAGGATAACCTCCGTAATATGCAAGGCACACTCAGATGGCTCATGGCAATGGAAGCAATAATCATAACAGGGAAAATCAAAGAAGTACTGCCTGAGGGCCTCCCAGTCTGCAGCTCCAAAGTGTCAAAATCGTCATTTCTTTGGAGGGTCCACAGGCCTTACCAGAGTGATAGGACAGTTTTAGTTAATAAGGTTGTGATCAGAGGAGCCTAACAAAGAGGAAAGATTAACAGTGTAAGCAGAAGGATTAGTTGTAAGGAAGAGGTCAAATATGTTGTAGCTGTCTCCAAGGCAGTCAGGAATACAGGTAGGGTGCTGTACAAGCTGGTGTAGGTCATTAAGGATAGAAAAGATGAAGGCTTGTTTACCAGGTGGATCAGTGAAAGGAGAGGAGAACCAAAGGTGGTGGTGAATATTGAAATCTCCTAGAATGGAGGTTTCAGGGAAAGGAGAAATGGGTAGAATGTGTTCCATTGTAGAAGTAAGATAGTTGAAGAATTTTACATAGTAGAATTAGACATGTGGAGAGAATGGAGAATGAATAACTGACTAAGAGGGTGTATGTAGGTGAGGTAGAGGGAGGGAGAGGGAGGGGTAGACCGAGGATGAGGTGGAGGGATGGAGTTGAGAGGTATATGAGGGAGGGGAGGGGTGAGTTGGGGGGAGGGTAGTCAAATGGTGGGTGACAGAGCGACTTGGAGGCATTTTGTCTGCGGCCACCCTTTGCGGGATTAGGGCGTCAGGCTATAGATAGATAGATAGATGGAATTAGGGCATAAGTAAACAACGCAGATATATTTAGTCAAAGAGTGACAAGAAAGCCGAAGCCAGAGAGTAGAGAATTCAGAAGAATCAAGTTCAGGAACACGAGAGCAAGATATGTCGTTGCGTACGTATGCACAACAGCCACTTTTGGCTTTGAAATGAGTATAGAGAAAGTAAGAGGATACAGAAAAGGGTTTGCTATCAGTTGCATCAGACAGCTGAGTCTCAGTTAGGAAGAGAAGATGAAGTTTAGGGGAGGAGAGGTGGTGCTCAACAGAATGTAAGTTATAGGAAAGGCCACAAATGTTGCAGAAACAAAGAAGAAATGAGTCAGACAGTGGTTCCAGGCAGGGGGTGGATGGTGGGGGCATTTTTGGTCCCCTCCCCCCCCCATTGCCTCTGAGGCTTGGTTGTTTGTTGCCATTTTCCTCTTCTAGTTTCGAAAAAGAAGTGTAGTGTGTACAGTGCATGTAGTTTGGTGTTGACATTTAGAGAAACTTGTATTGGAGAGCATGCTGGCCTACTCCCTGTGTTACTGAAGCACTGAAAAAGTTCAGCAAAGGGGGATGGTCAGGAACTAGTCCTGAGGGCCGATGAAACAGGGCCTGTAGCTCTCCCTGTCATCAGCTTTCCATCCACCTTGGGAGTACTGCCCTGCTCAACTGGTGCTACAGTCTACCCCTCATTCTCTTTTTCTATTCAGTATATACCCCTTTATTCTCTTCTCATCAGCGTGCTTCTCTTTATTCAATTTGCATTAACATACAGGATGTTCTTCTAGCCTTTCGTCCAACATGCATATTCTGTGATAGTTAATGCAGTGCCTTATGTTAATTACCCTTTCACTGTGATGATATTATTCTAATTTTGTCCTTGTTACTATCATTCTTATGTTTAGGAGGACCCTCATAATGAAGGGCATAGAAAAGCCTCTGTTAACTCCTGTACAATTGTTTTTTTCAGCTACTAGATAATTTTTCTTGTTTAGGAAATATCTCTTAAGCTCAAAGTTTGAAACTGATTTGGTAGTCTTCTACTTTTGTATTCTCCTTTTTATTTCTGAATCCTGTCTCACCCTGTTTCCCTTTTTGTACTTTCCTTTTTTCTGGATTCTACTACAACCCATCTTTAGGTGGGAATAAGTTATGATGATGATGATGGTAATATATTTTCCAGGCACCAAACAGAATGGACCATGGCTAGCAACCAAGTGAAACCAACTGGGAACTATGCTATCATGGAACTCACCCCTGCCACATGGTACAACCTCCGTATTTCTGCTCACAACAATGCTGGGTCCTCAGTAGCTGAATATGAATGTGCCACACTTACTCTCACTGGAGGTAAGCATATCATTTATGTCCTGGAGAGGTCATACAGCTTGGCTTTTTTATGACTCCTTTCATTCATCAAAAAGATTTCATAATGTGTGTTGCATTCAGGTTATTGATTTTGTCACAGCTCTTGTATTTTTGTGCCAATGTAATTCAGCTTATTTATTTAATTACTATACATTAATCTTTCTTAATCTTAATTATGAAGTGAAAATGTAATTAGCTACTTGTCATTTTATTATTCCTGAAGACATTATATGCATGAATATAAAGGATAAAAATTAGCAGTCAAAACTTAGTATTTTAATATCCAGTACTTGAAGCTTGTAATACAGTGAACAAAATTGAATATGTAATGTTCAGAGACTCTACATGTAATTTCTACATATCATTGTTTGATAAGTACTTAAGTATTAGTTTTTAGTTTTATGGATTAAACTGTTTTTACCTTTTCTTCAAGATAGAGGCGTTGTGTAGCAAGTACTGTATGCCAGACAAATGGTATATAATTTAATGAAGTTTACCAATTGCACCATAGCTCCACTGAAAGGTTGACTAGTTAGATATCTGACTCAAATGTCAGACTAGCATTATTCACATTTTTAATTTACACACAAAGTTATTATATTTGATATTTGGACCAAATATTATTATCTGTCCATGAGTTCATTACTTTTCAGCCTTTTGCAAAATTTCAGTGATCAATCTTGATGCCAAAAGAAAAGTAATACCCTCTTACTTTTTGTAACATAAGAACTGCATGTAACATTATTTGACGTATTGAGAGGGTGACTTGCTCATAATTGAAGTTGGACAGATCTTTTAACTCCCACCACCACAAACTGTGAGTATACTTGCGCTGAATGTGCTTTAAGTGCCTAGAGCTCTTGTGTGTAGAATGCTGATGTGATGGAGGAGTGTAAAGTTATCAGATAATCCACTGACAATATAAAATTGAGAAAAAGGTCATTACTCAGAAACATGGCTCATACTTTCTCATTTAAGAGTATCTTGTATAATTTTCATCTGTATTCAGAAGTAATGTATATTATATGTTCATATTTGCATTCATAGGTATCTCTAGAAAAGTAATGATCTTTTGCCATTAAGTACTAGATTCACTTTCATATTCTCCCATATCATTATCTCACAAGCTGTTGTAAGGAATTTTTAGGTTACTAGTTATCAGTGTTTTCATGACTGACATTTAAAAGAGATGTTTAAAAAAGTAACATGCAGTACAAAATACTATTAAGTTAGTGTACTGTATTAGAGGATCTTTATTTCACTGAGCATGGGGATATCATTTTCATATTATTCTTGCTGTCTCCTGACAGTTTTGTTCTGTCTTGAAGTGAAGTTTTAACCCTGTTGGAAGGACACAAGTCAAGAGTGAGAGGAACAGAATTGAGATTTTGAGAGGAGCATGTGGTGTTACGTGGAGAGACAGACAGCTAAATAAGGAAGTGAAGAAATGTTGAAGTGTTGATGTGTATACGAGTCAGAGCATTACGAGAAATACTGTGTGATGGTTTAGCCACGTGAAGAGGATGGAGAGACTGACAAGGAGAGTGTATGTGAGTAAGGTGAATGGGGTGAGGGGGAGGAGGAGACTGAAGATGAGACTGAGGGATGAAGTGAAGAGATATATGAGAGGGGAGTGTAAGTTGGAGGAAGGGCAGTCAAATGGCAAAAGGACTGGGTGACATGGAGGCAGTTTGTTTGAAACCACCTCTTACAGAATTATGGTTTCAGGCTAGAGAGAGAGAGAGAGTTTGCAGATAGGTAGATTAAGACAGACTCTTCAGACTGGAGGGTTTAGATGTACTGCAGTTTTATTAAGTCCCTTCATAAGAAGAGGCTGTCTGAAGTTAAATAAAATTGTCTGATAGCAGCAAGAATAAACAAAGAAGATATCATCCAGATTTGTGAAATCAATATTGATCAGAAACATATTAGACTAGTATATGAAAACATTTATGAATAGTTTCTGTTGTGTACTATTCACTTGAGCACAGTGTCAGTTTTTATGTATTTTATCCACCTTTGAGTGTGAGCTTGCAGTTATGTCTGCTGTCTGACATGATTCAGAGCAGGATATATTTAATACAAGGAGCCTGAGAATGTCATTTTCATATTATTTTGTCTGTTTCCTGATGATTTTTATTCAACTTTAGATAGGCTTATTGACTAGAGGTTAGATGCAGCCTTAGTAAACTCCTTCAGTACACATTTTTTTTTTTTTTTTTTAAGTTGAATAAATTCATGCAATGGCAGCAGGAATAAATTGAAAATGACATCAAATAGAATAAAGTGGTTAAAATCTTTGTTTAGTGGTGGTTTTCAATAAGTGTCATCATATCTTTGTCATGTCTACTATTGTAATGATATTTGAGGATAGGAAGTGAATCTAAGTTTCACATCAGTGCATCAGAATTTAGCATGATTCTGGTACATTTGCTGTTCAGGTGGGTTTCTTAAGAGGCTGCCCAAAGCTTGTCTCATCTGCATTGGTTGGCTGTTCTTACTGACCATCTTTTCCAAAACTCCCTTGTATTAAAGTCAAATGATTGCTGTGGAAATGTGTAATAGGATGGTTCTTATTGCAGATTTTTTTTTTCTGTAAGTATATAGCATTTGATTTGTTTAATTTACTGTACAGTATTTCATTTTCAGTGCAGCGTAAGTTAGCAGAATCAAATTGGAAAACAAAAATTTTTTCTAGTTTCTTAATGCTGGGTAGTACTTAGTTGTTAAATGGCCTTTAATTTGATATTTATTGCCATTAAGACCTTATAATATTAGTTGATAATGAGTTGTTCTTATTAGCACTATACTTGGTTAGTCCCTGCTTGATACAGTATGTACAAAAATCCCTGATACACTTGAATAGTAAATGTCAGTGGTGCAACCACTGATTTACTTCAAGAGTTAAACTTCACACAGTAAATTGCTTATTTCTCATCACTTCATAACTCTTGCCTTGATCGTTATGCATCATCCAAGAAGTACTTTTGGCTTTGAAAGACTAATTGCTGTTTTTTTTTTTTTTTTTTTTTTTTTTTTTTTTTTTTTTTTAAGTGCAGTTAGGTCTGTCTTGCAGAAAATTTCATTTCACCAAAATTCTTTTTTTAGACTTTGTTGTTCCACTGAATAATTTGCATATGTCAGATTTGTTCAAGGCAAGGTAAACTTTACTGAACATTGGTGAGGAACACAAATACCACATAATAGATGTTGTCATTTTGATATTTAAGTTTTAATAAAGTAGCACATGTGGAGTCCCTTGGCTCTATGGATCAGTTGCTCTAAAGAACATGCAAAACACAGCTTGAACATGGTAAAGTTGCCTGCTCATGTCAGGTGTGTGCAAGCCAGGTGCTACAATTCATACATTCTGAGAGCTGAAGGTGTAAATGGCAGGGTAAGTGTGGGTGCGGGCATGCAGGGAGGGGGGGATTGTATTGTAGATCCCTTGACTTGACGTGGACTGTGGTAGCATGCTGACTCGTGAGCATTAGTACCTGTAAGTCAACCAACTTAACATCTGATAAGCCTGACCCAGAATCTAGTAACATCTACCACATTGTCTTACATTGTTCTCAAACCTGGCTTCATGTCATTCTGACAGTATTCAGTTGGAAGGTGATTGTTTATTTCAGTCTGTAATATTTTCTTATACTGTGTTATTGGTAGCCAGGTTAGGGGACAAAGAAGCAGTAAATGTGGACATCCAAACATTTCTGTTTGGTCACATTAACATGGGCAAGCAATCTCAAGCATTCCATTCTTTATTGACTATCATATAATTAGTGACATGCATACATACAGACACGACTGTTTGTGTGTATGTAAGTCTGCACAGCTTGCATGTAAAAGATCATGCATAATATAGTAAGTGCCTAATCATCAGGAAATTTATGAAGTATTTGAGCCAAGTATTGCTGTTGCTCACAAGAACTACTTAAAGTGATGTTAAAATCAGAAATTCTTTTATATATATTTTAATTATACTGCATACAGCATTTTGCACTGTTGTAGATGAATTCGGTTAATAAACATTATTCATGTTTCAGAGTACAAAACAGAGTATCTTATTGCTCAGAAAGTGATAACATATTTTCTTTCATTATTACCATTTTAGTTTTTGCTTCATCAACAAAAATTTGGTATGAAGAAGTAGCCTAATTCATGAAAATTAAATGAATTCAATATCTGCTTAGACATGCAAGTGAGTGCGTGAGGTTGTTTGAGGTGGCCTGGGTTGCTTGAGGTGCAACTGAGAGCCAGCTGGGGGTGCTGAGCGTGCGGTGTTGCAGGTACTATTGCCCCGGCCCGTGAAGTGCCTGCCTTCGGGGCTGCAGACCTCCCGCTCTACCTCAACCTTAACCTCATCGTGCCTGTGGTCTCAGCTGTAGTCGTCATCGTTTTGGCGGTGGTTATCATCTGCTATCTCAGAGGTCGCAATGCCCCCATTAAAGGTATGACCAGAGCTGAAGGTGCCAGTCAGATAGTTTAGGGGCCATATGCTCTGTAATTTAGTCATTTATGTTATTTATATTTATTCATTTATTTTATGTCTTACGAAGATGTAAATTGCAAATGGATCTAGCCAAGCTTGAAATTCTACCAGAATTAGAGAAAGTCAGAGTTTGAACTATCTCTTGGTCCCCAAGTTTTGATTGGTGCCTTCAAGAGCATGCAAGGATTCTGTTCTTTTGGCTCTTTCTTCTGCTTTCTGCTTCCGCATCTTTTCATCACTCGAAACAGATTTCAGCATTTATCCAGGTAAGACATCCCACAAAAATATGTGATTTGACTTCCAAGAGATGATATGGAGAGTTGACAGGAAGGAGACAGCAACACAGGTCAAGTTCTCTACTCCCCTACCAAGCCTTGCAGGAGAATTGGAGGGGAAGGAACCAGAGCATTATGATGTTGTGTTGTTTCCAGCCACGTTGCCGCCGACTGTTATGGACAGCCACGTAACCTGGCTCCCTGCTTGGTGGCCGAAGTGGCTGGATCTCAATGTCCTGGTCCCTGTTATTGCCACCATTGTCGTCATCATTGTGGGAATTGTTGTCGTCTGTGTGGCCGTTACCCGTCGCAAGAATGGCATTGAGAACTTGAGGCTGCGAGGTGAGGCAGCGGCCGTCACGCAGTTTCTGTTACGACCCTCTCTCTTACCGAGACTTAATTCCCAGTTTAATTTTTTGTAGACTGCTTGTAACTAATACATGAATTATCCATTTAACCCCTTCATTCCGGTGACATACATTTTATTTTAGCTACTGTACCACCAGACAGTTTCAGTGAAGTTAGGAATAGCCTCTAGAAATGAAGGAGTTCATGAAGGCAATATCTAACCTGTCCACCTTGGGACATTAATCCCAAGCTGAATTAAATGGTCTGGAAGTAGCAAGAAGAAACTAAAAGGTACTTCACTAGATTGGAGGGTTTAATAAATGCCTGTCTCATTATGGTTAAAAGTAGAAACTGTAGTAAAAGACTGAGCACAGGAAAAATTATTGCTCCTCAACATCACCAGCTTCCAACAAGTCTGAACCATTGAATCTTTTCTTATATTTTTGAGAAGATATAGCAAGGAGACACAGGAAGTGAATGTTTGACACTTAACTCTATTTAAGGAAATAGAAATTACAGAGTGTTGTTATATCACCTGTGTAAATTCTACAGTATAAGAAGTAATATATACCAATGTGATAAAGAGCCCTCAAGCCTTAAATATCATCATATTACTTCCATGGCAATAATATTTTGATAGTTGTTTAATAATTACTTCTGTATTTTAGTTCATTTTCCTTCTCCATCCACCTCAGTAACACTTTTTGTTCTCACTTTCTTTAACCCCTTCATCTCAGGTACAGGGTTATTGTTCTTATTTCTTGCTGTTATCATATGATTTATTGAGCTTAAGAAGTTCCCTTGTATTGGAGGAGTTAATGAATGCTGTATGTAACCCCTTCAGTGTGAAGTGAGTCTGGTAGCAGCAAGAATGAAGTACAAATTATTTACTAGAGCTAAAAGGTTAAGTTTATGCCTGTGGTCTTCCTTCCATTATTCCCACAGCATTTTAACCTTACCTCACTGTTATCTTATTCTTTTCCCATATCATTCTCCATGCTCATTCCTCGCCATACCTAACATTTCAAAATGTCTTTTACTGTCCTCATGTTCTGAAAATATACAAAAAAGAATGTACATTAAGTCCCCCTTATTAATTAGCCAGTGAAGTTGGAATATCGAGCTAGACTGTTGCAGCTTTTAAACAAACCAATACTGTAATGCAGACTACAGACAGTCTGTTCTGTTCCAACCCTACCTTTCCAACTCTCCTTACCTTAATGTGTGATTGATATAATTTCAGGTTGCTGGAGCAACTATTCATAACACACCCAGTAAAGTACAGCCAGAATAATGTGTGTAATATCTGTAAAGCCCAAGGTAAATCTGTGGTGACACCAAGGCATTTGTAATGGTTGACCAGAATTTAGGAGGGCTGGAATAATGGGGACTTAGGGTGCAGTGAAATTAATTACAGTGTGCTATATATAGATATAGATGTTTAAGTGTTTGTTTTATGTCAGATTTGTGAATACAGTTAGGCAAAATAGTTGTATCTTTACCGAAACTTCATAGCAGTTAAGATCCTATTGTTAACCTAATTTTTGTTTATATGCGCTCAAATGTGCTCGTTGCTTAAATCACATTATAATTTAATTTATATTGTATGCAGAGATGTGTTTGCTGTCAGTATAGTTGTTATGTACCCCAGCTATCTAGAAAGTAATATATCTTGTATATTTTTACTGTTTAGTGTTACTGCACATATAAAATGTAACTGGTATCATACCATTGATGCTGTTTTCTCTGCGCTCTATCAAACGTCTGTCTGTATATGCTTCAAGCTTTTGCAGTTTCCATATTACAGACTGTATTACATCACTTCTATGCTTCATATCACAGGCAGTGCTGTTTATGTATGAACATGTTTTTCAGTTGCTTCTCAAATAACCATGATAAATATGCTTGCAGTATCAAACCGTACTGTAATATACGTAAGTGAATATCTGTTTGCTGCTGTTGTTGCATATGGTTCCCTGAAGGGAAAGATTTATCATGTATACATACTGATGCATTCATTTCAGTTCCCAGTATGTCAGTACTCTGCAGTAAGCAATGATACTACATTCAGTTAAAAGGATTTATGTTGTTTAATTTAAAAAGTCACTTTCTGCAAGATGGCACATTCTTGTGCATATCATAAAGATAAGATGAATGAGATACCATATGTTATGTGCATACTGTATTACATTGTTTCAGTATTTTGATACAATGTTACGTTTTTGCTGGTCAAGGGGCTGATTGATGGATATAATGTCATATGTATACTTGGAGCAACCACTCTTTCTTTATTGTGGAATCATGCAGTATCATACAGTCATGTGAAAATCATTGTTACTATTTACTGTAATACTTTTTTTTTTTTTTTTTTCTTAAGTAGATATCTTACATCCTTCATATGGTTGATTTTTTGCAAAATTATCTAAACGAGTTCAGCAATAGTTTTATTATTTTCTTCAAGAAAACTGAATTAAAGATTCTGCAGTGACAGTTTAATGAAATTATATTCCACAAATAATAATGTCTTGGTAAAGTTCACATTTTGCACTGTAAATTCTTACAGATTACAGTAGCGAATTCAGTAGTTATGGATTAGAATCATTTACACACACACACACACACACACACACACACACATATATATATATATATATATATAATTCATTTTTGGTGTTAGTGTGAAAAGACTTTAGATATACATGATTTAATAATCTATCGTATGATGTGGTACAGAGGAGGTGTATCAGCAGTACCAGTACAATGCCTCAATGGCTCCCCCATCTACCATGGACAAACGTCACCCAGGCTTCAGGGAAGAGCTTGGCTACATCCCACCACCCAACCGCAAGCTGCCCCCTGTTCCTGGCTCACAGTACAACACTTGTGACCGCATCAAGCGAGGTGAGAGCTTTTATGCATATCTAAGGTACATGGTTAATAACAAATATCTGAGCCTTGGTATATGTAATTATTGCTATAAAAATTGCAGGTGCTTCTTCTACATTGGACTGATGTGGCTTGTATTTTTTAAGGACATGTTCCTCTTGATACCATTAACTTAGAACTGGAACATAATCTCAGTGGAAGAGTGTGAAAACAGCTAGGCAGCTAGGTTACCAGCAAGTTCATTGATTTGATAAAAAGCATCCCTTGTTTTCAGAGATCTAACTTTGGTAAGAAGTTTGTTCAGATAGGGAAAAGTGAAAATACCATACCTACCTGTAGGGTGAATGTTGAAATTATTCTGTAGTTAGTACCTCCTGTTAAAATTTATTATCTCATAGAGCAATCTAAAACTTAAAGTGTTATGTGAGCATTGGACTGTACATGCCCCCATCAGAATGCCAGCACACCTTTACTGAAGCATACAAATCCCTGCATAACTTGACACAAACTTTGAAATCACAGTGTAAGTAGTAACAGTACTGATAAATTTTTTTCCTACAATCCTCAGCCTTGTAGTTGATCTGACTGATCTTTTTGGTGGGAAGTAAGATGCTGCCAATTTTATGTAGTTGAGATTGCCTTTCATTCATAATAGTGATCCCTACAGTATAGTTGTTCTAATGCCCCTCCTCTTATATATATATACAGTATATATATATTGTCTGTAGTTGTTGGCCAAACTGCAGGAAGGAAGAGACCTCCAGTATGTACGGTATAAGTGACAATGATTCTCAGGCAAGTAGTCCCAAGCACATATTACTCTGAAGAAGACAGAGGCTTTTTATGATTGCATGATGTTTATATTTTGCTTTTTGAACTTATTTTCATCCACCTTTGAAGAAATACTTTGATCAAAGCACATCTTTTATCAAGGTATTTAATACTGAAGTTTTTCCTGACCAATACACTGTCTGGTATAAATTAAACTGTAATTGTATGTTATTATTGTTTCCTTCTGCAGATGATGCATTACGTGTACTATCGGACAGTACATTTTGATACATGTAATTAGCTCTTTTGTGAGAATTTATTTCTTTATTTTGCTATTTTTCCACATTACCAATATGGATTTTTTGTAATTGTATATGAAATGTTGCTTATATGGTATACAGTATATAACTTTTTCCTCAGCAGTATTTATCATTATAATTTAGTTCACATTTGTCTGGTTATTAAGTAGTGTACACATCTTTGTCTGAGCCGTGGTCCTGGCAAGCCTGTTTCTTCACCTCACTTACTTTACTACTTTCTCCTCTCACACTTTCAATCCCTTTACTGAGATGATGATTTTTCTTTTATATTCTTACAACTGCATGATGATTTTACTCAGCATAAAAAGGATCTCCTAAAGTGAAGTGGTTAATCTCCATTAGCCCCTGCATTACAAGTTGAATAGGATTGTCTACTGGTAGCAAGAAAATAACAGAAGAGAAATGCTTCATCCTAGTAAATACAGTATGTTAATCAATATAATACTTACACTGAAGATACTGATAGATTGAATATGATTAACAAGGAATAATGAGCTTGGGTGTATTAGGACCATACATGGACACCAGTATACTTAACACAATTGGCCAGAGGAACATTTTAAGTGTGTTTTAGCTAACTTGAAATTATATGATTATCATAGACAGTTTTCAAATTGGAGGGGTTAGGTATAGCAATTATCAATCTCATCAATTCAAGAGGTCTTTTCTAAAGCAAATAAAATAATCTGGCAGGAACAAAAGTAAAATTAAAAAGTACATCATCATTGTGCACTTACTGTACCTATTACTGTCATCATTCTGTTATGACATATTACATGTAATAATTTTTATCGTGCCACCTCCAGGTAATTTTACTCAGCATAAGAGAACCTTCATTATGAAGGGAATGATAACAATATGTATTAACCCCCACACTGCCAGATATTTCCCCCTTAAGCTGAATAATGTCTTGCAGTAATATGAAGAATAAGATATAAAAGACTTGAATAATGTGCACTTTTTTTTTGTAAGTGCTGAATAGTTTAGTAAACTCAGTAATGTAAAGTACTAATAAGCATAACCATGTTAGTAGGTTCTCAGTATTATGTTACCAGATAAAATGTCCAGTGTTAATTTATTATACAGTAATTACTTAACCCCTTCACTCCAAGTCATTTGTTCATGTTCTCTTGTGATTTGAGGGTCTGTTTTGTATGGGCTGTGAGTTAGTTTGTCATTGTACTGGCCATTAGGGTGGTCCACGAATATATAGGCGAAAAATGAACTGCCGATCTCATATGCTCCCACCCCTCCAGTTTCTTCCTTTTTAATAAAACATCAGCTGCAGAAAATTTCTTAGAAATCTGTTTATATTTAGGGGTCGCTCATGGCACCTGAAGTTCAACTTCATGGAAGCATCTGGGTCCCCCCTATAAAACAGGTATTATTCACTCGAAGATAGGGGTATCTCGGGTGTTACCCAGCTCATTGTCGCCCAGTTACCAAAAGAGACTTCTTTGGTTCAGAAAATCACTTTCTGTGGTCAGCAGCAGTTCGAAGCAGGAATTGCCATTGATCTTCAACGTACCTTAGTTGTCCATTGAACTGTTCAATGAGGGCATCTCCCCTTTCTGCATTATCATTAACTACCATCAGGTTCTTGGCCTTTTTTACTACTTCCTGAAACTCCTGATGGTGCTTCCACATTTTAGGATCCTCATCCAAAATCTGCTCTTCAACCTGAATCGTTTGAACAGTTTGCCTGACTTCTCCATGACGAAGAATTCCAGACTTGTGTCATCACCAATGGAGTTTGCACAGGCCCGTTTCAAACACACTAAATCTCCTTCCCTCTCTTGCATTGACTTCACCCTTGCATGTTGTTCATCTATGGGAACAACAGGATCAAAAAGTGCCAGACCCACCAGTTCCTGGGTCAGATACTACAGATGTCTCTCATATTTCGTGGATACAGCTTTGGCAATCTTCACATTCCTGTATGGCCATTATTCCTTGAGGAGCTGAAGATCGTTGGTTAGAGCATTTGATGCCAGTGGTGCTTGAATCCATGCCTTCAAATAGATTTTCACGGCAAATTCACTTACTTCCTAGATGCAGTTCTTGTGCAGTCAGGTTGGCCAGCTGGTCTCAGAAAAGTCTCATATTCAGTATGTAGAGTACAGTGCTCATCCAGTAGGCATGGTGCATTGCACCAGGGTGCTTGAAAGTATGTCCATTGAGATGACTAGCAAAATACAAGGAGGAAAGCTCCCAGAATTCACAGTAATCATCTTGGGAAGACCCGTTCATTAATTACTCTTGAATGAACCTCAAGATTGTTTCTCTCTCTCTGCTTCAGTTATATCTTCCCCTTCTAATCCTGGTATGAAGCTCCCTTGATCAATACAGTTCCACTTCTCCTGGAACATCTTTAACATCAAGATATCAGGTCCTGATGAAGGTCCATAGCATATCCTGAAGACTTCTGCTATGGCAATTTCCAAAATATGGTGTCTTCATGCTAGGTTGAGGAGATCTCCTTCCATGTTCCTTTCCAGATGCACACAAACTCCATTCAGATGACCAGTATCGGCAGCAGTGGTATCGAAACACACTCCAATGATATTTGGGGAGAGACCTCAATCTTAAAGTGGGCCATACACAGCATCAGCCTACGTTTGGCCACTCCCTGATGCAATTTTTGGTACACCCAGGAGCTGACACTGGTCATCAAGGGAAGAAACTAGAACAGGAAGACAATCTATATGTTCTGCATGGTACACAAGCTCTGTCAGCAACTTCCTGTCCCAGTGAGCAACAAACAGACCATTAGAATTGAATTCTTTTCTTATCTCTTGGGTTCTTTGGCTGTGATGACATTCATGCTGTCATCTGATGGTTAACCAACTGATGTTAAATTCTTGGGGACTGTAACTGAGTGAGTACACAACTTCCGTGAGGATGTATGTTGCCTTTAGGCTTGATATATCAGTCCCATCAAGGGCTGTGGAAAGGTCTGGGGCTAAGATGTTCTTCACTTGATGCCTCTTGGATTGGCTAGCAATTCCAGATGGTATTACACCTTCTTCCTCCAAAGATGATGATTCCCCCTGTGCATGCTCACCTTCAGACAAAGACTCCAACTCAACTGTCATTGATGCTGTAGCTAAATCTTCCTCCACTCTCGTTTTCTTCTCATCTTCAGCTGTCATCTGTTCCACTGCTGCATTCATTCTCTTTGTAGTTGCTGTATCCACTGTACCAATCGTCTGCTCCTGGTCTCCCTTTGACCATTCAAGAACCCCTTGTCTTCTGGTTGTTTAATAAGGTTCATTGCATTGCCATTGGTGACATTGAACTAATTGGTGAGCTCACTCTTGAAGGCTCCTTCCTTTTCTTCTTGGGTTGGAGTGCAGCGTAACATACCTTTCTTCAAACCCTGCCACTTTCAATGGAGGTCCAAGATCATTTTTATCACGTGATCCTTCCTCCTGCTGGGGATAGAAGCATGATTCCAGAAGGCTTCCAATTGTTGCCAGACCTCTTTGGCACTCTCCTATATGCCCATTTTCAGGGTGATGGAGAAAGACTCTGACAACCTGCCCTTTTGATGGTAGCTTGCTCCCCAGTAACTCCTAGTCAGGATTTTCCATCAAATAAAATCCATGATTCTTGGTATTAGACATTATCTATCTAAATATCTATTGCCAGATGCCTTAATCCCGTAAGGGATGGCCACAAACAAACCGCCTCCATGTCACCCAGTCCCACGATATTAGACATTATAACATTCATTAATGTTCAGCTTCAGTTACCTGTGAATAAGATAAGAAATAACTATTAGTCGTCGGCATTTCAGCATTAGTGTTCACTGAACACGCCTAGGTTAGGTTAGGTTATGCGCTAAACTAACCTAGCATGTTTTGAACAGTCCCTAAATGTTACGCCAAATGGTTTAAACTTGTACAGACGTGTTTTTACGACAGAAGGGAAAGATCTCAGGGGTGGGAGCGAAGTTTCTCAGAAGTTTGTATTTTGGGACCACTCTACTGGCCATTAGGTACAGGTAATCATCATCATCATGCAACTGTTAAATGAGGCCCTGCATGCAAGAGTATACCCATGTGCCATTTTTTAAAAATGGCAGAAATTGCATTTAAAGGTTTTACAACTTTGAAGAATGATACCACTAAAACTATTATATTTAGGATAATGCCGTTTACATCATTTTCAAGCTGATTGTTTCTACTTTATCCAAAAACTTTTTAGTAAAGGTATTATTCTTCTCTCTTTCTTTCCTTCATTCTTTCCTCTTCCTTCTGCCTGTGGGTGACTCAACACTGACTGACAGGGCAAATGGTTTCCTGTACGCCAGGAAACCATTTACTATGCTGGGTGGTAACCATATAACCAAATTTTGGTGCCTGGTGGTTTAGCGGGTAATTATTACGCTCCAAGTGGATTGAGCCGGTGAAGGTTTATATCCAAGGGGTGATTGGGGTTGATTGCTCATGTAATGCCACTCAGGGATGAGTGAGGCTGGTCACTGTCATCTTAAATGTCAGGACCAACTGCCTAGCCCCAGGCTCCTACGCTCCTTATGGGGCAATGTAAGATTGGATGATGGATGGATGGATGGAATATTATTTTTACCTGAAAAAAAAAAAAAAAATCGACATTAACATACAATGCTGCTAAATTTATCCATAAACTAGTACCACAGGCCAATAGCTAGTGAGTTCCTTTATGTTGTAAGATGAAGTTGAATGTCTGTAGAGTGGTTGGTTATGAATTTGCCTGGTTATCGTCATTAAAAGTAAGTTTTATAAATTTTTCCAAAAAATTATCAATATGCATTTTTTTTTCTCCTGGTCCTCATTGTTCTGTGTTTTTATGTGAACAATAGGCACTTTACATCCATTAAATGCAATAACAAACAGAATAACTCCAATAATACTAGGGATAATGATGTTTTACATTAATAATCTTATTAATGAATACAGTGGTTGCTGCAATAGAAAATACAGCTCAGTGGCAAAAAGCACTTGATAAAGGATGGCGATGTAAACCTAATGTTGTTTCTATGGGTTTTCGCCCTTATGTCTTGGGTCATGCATCACATCCACCAAGTCCACATGAAAGTACATACTCTGAGGGACTGTGGGATAGCATTATCTAAGTTTTTGACAATTTGGTGCATGGGTATACTCTTGCACATGGGGCCTGGAATAGAGGTAGGTTGCAAAAATAAAATCAACCAAAACCCTTAACCACGTAGAATAGCATACACTCATACCCTGATTTCCGACGCATCGATAACCAACGATTCTCTGGACCGAACAGAAGAAATGGGAGAACGTTCTCACAATCCGAACAGTCATTGATTCACAAGTCCGAACACTCCACCCTTCCCTAGGTTTGAAACAAGCGTTTCTGAATGGGATGTGGTGATGCACATGGCTCTCCCTTTCCTCCCTCCATCCCCTCATTTTTCCCCCCCATCCCTCCTTCATCTCTTCTCTTCTCCCATCCCCTCTCTTCTCCCCCCATCCCTCCTCCATCTCCTCTTCTCCCCCCATCCCTCCTTCATCCCCTCTCTTCTTCCCCCATCCCTCCTCCATCCCCTCTCTTCTCCCCCACCCCTCCTCCATCCCTTCTTCTCCCCCATCCCTCCTCCATCCCTTCTCTTCTCCTCCCATCCCTCGTCCATCCCCTCTTTTCTCCTTCCATCCCTCCTCCATCTCCCACCACGCTCAGCATTGCCAGGCGTGTCTCCCTCTCCATCCCCCCACCCTCCCTCATCTCTGGTTGTCTAACTCTCTGTCCCCCCACCCCAGCTTGTTTCCCAAGTGTGTGTGTGTGTGTGTGTGAGTGAATGAGAGAGAGAGAGCGTGTGTGAGTGAGTGAGTGAGTGAGTGTGGGTCAGTCAGTGAGTGAGAGAGTGAGTCAGTGAGAGTCAGTGATAGTGTGAGTCAGCAAGAGTGAGTGAGAGAGGGAGTCAGTGAGTGAGTGTGAGTGAATCAGTGAGAGTCAGTCAGTGCGAGTGAGTGAAAGAGTGAGCCAGTAAGAGTGAGTCAGTGAGAGTGAGACAATGAGTGAGACTGGGTGGTGGGGGTAATAGGGCAGTTTGGCTTTCTCTTCCTCCTTGTCCCCCCCTGCCCTCCTCCACCCCTGCTTGTCTCCCTTCCCATCCCTCCACCCTCCCCCACCCCCACTTGTCTCTCTCCCACTCCAGCTTGTCTCCCTCCAGTCCCCCCCACTCTTCCCCACCCCTGCTTGTCTCCACTCGCATCCCCCCACCCACTCCCACCCGCACTTAGCACATACCAGCTACATGCCTCTCAGTTGCCCAGAAACATCTCACACTGCACGTCCCACCCACCTCACCTTCCTGCATGGAATGTATGCTGTTTTATTTTTTTAGCAATAGTATTGTTTATGAGGATTATAACATTACATATGGTGTTTCTGTGTCAGTCTCTATTGATTGAGTAAGGTATATGATAGTTTGGGTTTTGGCCAGGAATGCATCTCTGGCTTTTCTTCAGTATCTTTTGGGGAAAATTGCTTCCATATCCGACATACTCGCTGACTGAACACTCCCACTGGTACACAACACTGCTGGAAATTGGGGTATGAGTGTATCTAGATAGAAATATGGATGGATAGATATGGTGTGTGTGCAAGAAAGAAAAATATAGAAGTTGCGGAAGCCAAGGAACTGACTAGTGACCCTGTTTTTGACTTGATAGTTAATACAGTGATCGTAATGCAGGTGAATAAGAAATACATAAAAAAGAAATAAATAAATGTGAAACGTTTTTGCTTGTGAGGCTGAGCAAAGATTTTGAAGGTGTGGGTGATGTGTGAATGAATGTATGGTGTATTTCACTGGACGTGTTATTTGAATGCTCTTCATTTCTCTCTCTCTCTCTCTCTCTCTCTCTCTCTCTCATCCTTTGTTTAGTATCATAGATCACTATTTTTGCAAGTGGGAATTGACTGAATATGATAATGGGATACACAGTATAGATTCTGTACCTATACAGGGTACTGGGTTTCTTGTAGGTGGTGATGACCATTATCCACTCACTTGATGTAGTGCTGCCTACTTCTTCCTAAGGTGACTCTACACTTAGTAACAAGCCTAATATTGCTTCCTGTCACCCAGGAAACCATTTAAAATGCTATATGTAACATGGTGATGTGGAGCGTATTATGGTGCCCCCTGGGTGGAGAGATGCAAATGTAGCATCCATCCAGGAACAAACCTCCACACCCATCCCATTCCTCACTGTCGCAAAGCATTTTCCACTGCAAGGGAACGTGGGTTCACTGCACGGGTTGATTGCTTGCCTACAGTTGATGGGTTTGCTTGACCAGACAGACTGTGATTATTGTGCTACTACTGCTGTTATACTGTAACTACTACCACTACTACTGTTACTACTACTTCTACTACTACTACTACTAGTACTACTACAAGTACTACTGCCACTTTTATTACTACAATTACAATACAGTACAGGATGTTCTAAGACTTGATGCACTCATTTCATGTGGTGAATCCTGATGTAATTGTAATAAAAAAGCATTCTGTGAACATTATGTTGATTCACAACATTTGTGGAATTCAAGACACTTCATACTGAGTGATGATAATGGGAAAGAGTATCTATTTGCTGAGTCCTTCATAGTTTTAATTCTCCATATGCTGGTTCATGTACTGTACCTGTATTTGTTGATTATTGTTGAGGTTATCATCAGGAAAAATGAAACAGTAAAAGCAGTGGGTTCATTTCCTTTTAAATATATTTGTTTATTTTTTGTGAATGGCATTCCATTCCTTTTTGAAAAAGAAGTATGGAGATTTTTATCGTGTTCAGTGCCATGATGGAATATAGATTTGAATTGTAACATTTCATTATTTACCCATCCCATTTATTCACGTATAAAGAAAACTGACCCCCCAAATATGTGTACATCTTAGGCCTGTGAGATAGAGCCAGGATTCCAGGGGCTTGAATGATGTGTGAATGAGTTTCTGGCCAATTTCTCTGAGCATACTGTTCATAGTTTTTGTACTGTCTTACTTTCTTATTTCATGTTTTTTTGAGGTTAAGATGACAATGATAATGCATATGTTTTGGAATATAGGATTTGGATATTAATGATGACAATGGCAGAAATATATGAAGGAGTTAATTTATTACAATTTATAATTTAAGTTGAAGTTCATGGAAATAATCTACAAGCTCTAGTTCTCTAGTATCATTAACCCATTTAAGGCACTAATACACTTTATTGCATGAACCACTGTAGTATTATACAGTTGCATGAGTTCTTTACAGACCTCTGTGACACCGAGGTAACTGGTCGTAGAAGAGTGTAGTAACCCTTTCTTATATGCATGATCCTGAAGCAAGAAATATATCTCAGTTAGCTTAAGAGTTAATTAATTTGTAAGGCATGAAATAACATTATTTAAACAATTATACAGCCTCTGCACATAGTGTATGAATTTACTTTCCAGACTAAGAAAGAATGAAAATCAGTAGCATGGGAGTGTAATGGGAATTATGAAGCAGATAAGTGATAGGCAGATGATGGCAAAATTATGTTGTTCTTGTAAACTGTATTATGTTGCATACATTTTGATACAGAGTTGATCTGACCTTAATTGTGTAAATAGTAATTTAAATGCAGACCAGGAAAAAGTAGTGATTTTTTTTTCCATCCCCAGTTAAGCAATAAAAGATCATACTGTAAATTGTACAGGAAATCATTCTTATCTCTTACAAGCTAAATTTATTGTGATTTACTGTGCCAAGAAATTTATAATTTATATGAGATTAATAACAATATGTATTATTTAGGACATTGAAATAGGTTTATTTTTTAAAGGCTTTGTTTGAATAGAAAATGCACTCTTTTCTTTTTTATATCCAAAGATGATATCTGCTTGATTCTCTTTTCCTGTAGCATCTGCAACTAATCTTTGATATTGGGTATTCAGATTTCCCAATTTTACATTAGGTAGTTGGTACTGAATTTCTCTTGTATTGTTCATAATCTATTTTATGTATAATATTGTCTTTTTCTTTTGTATTTCATGTACCTTAGTAAAATGCACATAGCTGACTGCATGGTAGAGGAACCTGTGGAATACTTTTTGATGTAACAGGAATCCAAATTTACATTAAAGTCAGGCATTAATTTTAAACTGTTACCTTGTTGTAACTGCAAGCTGTGTCTACATCAAAGTAGTTACTTTGCAAGACCTTTGACTTGAGTGACAGCAAAGAATGCTGCACCTCTTGAAATCTAAAACCATTCAGTCATTAGGGAGGTAGAAGTTGAAAAGGAGAAAGGGGATAGGGCAACATGAGTCACGAAAGCCATTACTGTTATTTTTGACAAACTAAACATGATAGTGTTTAGAATAATATGGTTCTAATCTGAGAAAAGCTGTTTAAAATATATGGAAAAGATGAGTAATGTCATTATGAATTGAGTATATGCCGGCATGAAGGATGCGTGAAACTCCTTGTGGAATTGGGTAAATCTGTTAGCTCTTTGTCTGACTTCTTTTGAAACACTTTGTGGGACTCTGTACATTGTTAACCCCATCAACCTGATGATGTCTTTTATATTTAATTCTTGCTACTTTCAAATGGTGTGGGAGAAGGATGCCTTCATTTGGTTGCACCAGTGTAACTCGGCTGCTCTACTGCCTAGTTATGCAAACATCCCTCACTTCTCTCCCCATCCTGTAGGATGGAGGACTGCGAAAGAGAGCAACTTAAACCTACAGTCCACTGAGCTCACTTTTCATATCGACCTGGGGTTGCAACTACTACTACTGCTGCTACCTCCTGACAGTTTTTTCAGCTTTGGAGAAATCTTTCATTGTTGAGGAGTTCAGTGGAGGTCATTTCTAATTCCATCACTGAGAGAGGTTCCCAGAAACTACATACAGTCATCTGGAGATAGTAAGAGTAAATTTGAAAGGACATGATTGTAGTGAAGGGAGTAATATATATATATATATATATATATATCCATCATCCAATCGTACATTGCCCTATGAGGAACGTAGGAGCCCGGAGCTAAGCAAGTTGATCCTGACATTTAAGATGAGAGTGACCAGCCTCACTCATCCCTGAGTGGCATTACATGAGCAATAAACCCCAACCATCCCTTAGATATAAACCTTCACCAGCTCAGTCCGATTGGTGCACCATAATTACCCACTAAACCACCAAGTGCCAAAATTTGGTTATGTGGTTACCACCTAGCGTAGTACATGGTTCCCTGGTTGGCTTGTCACTCAGTGTAGTCATCCATAGGCAGAAGGAAGAGGAAAGAATGAAGGAAAGAAAGACAGAAGAGGGAGTGTAAAGTCGCCCGTAGGCAGAAGGACAAGGAAAGAATGAAGGAAAGACAGAAGAGGATGAAAGGATAGAGAGGAAAGGGCAGACACCCGAGAGCAGCACTTCATCGTGTGAGTGGATGGTGAGCACCCCCACCTATCACAAATATATATATATATATATATATATATATATATATATATATACATACATACACATACATACATACGTACATACATACATACATAGAGCACTAACTCTTTTCAGTTTGTGGTCACCCTTTATACCCAAGATCATTGTAGCATTGAAGACTTACATAAGAATGATAAACCAGCAGTTATGCAATAACTAATACCTAGATAAAGCACTAGTAAATTAAATTCTATCCCAATCTGATGCCTGTAAGTTGCAGTTATGTTTTATGTTGTCTTCCTTTTCAAATCAGTAAGTTGATTTGATAATTAGATGCTATAGGAGATAATGTATGAGGAATTCCCACTGACTTACACCATATGCATTGTTGTATTATTTGTAAAATCAAAGGAAATCCATTTTCAAAGCATTTTACAAACAGACACATGACTTATCTATATTAGGTCTTTCCTTGTGTTTTTATTCCTTTCTTTGAGCTGGGACCTGCTCTAATTTATACACTTGCATAGTCACAGCAGCAATACCACCAAGCTTTGTAATTACCATGTGCAGTATTGTCTGTAAAGTTATTGGTTGATTTATTCTTCTTCAACATTTTTTTTTTTTTTTGTTTCATCTAAATATGGCAGTACAGTATTTATACTGTCAATTGTTGTTTAGTACACTGTTGTTACTACAAGAGCTTGTGGTGTAGTGTTGCTGGTATGGACTGAGAAACCGCTTGTTGTAGTTTGTGTTGCGCTTCTTGTGTGTTGAGTGGGCGGCTGTTGGTTATCTCTCTAGGTGGGGGGCCGGGTCGCACCACCCATGCCACCTGGGACCCCAGACGACCCATGTACGAGGAACTCTCCCTCCATCCTCCCCCCGGCCGCCGGATACCCCCAGGTGGCCCCATACCCTCTCAGGGATCCCAGGACACCTTGCGTTCAGGTGAGGTCCACGGTCGCACATCGAAGTGAGAACAGAGCAGATCAGAGTTGAGACCAGGATAGGGTAAAGTGATACTAAGCAGCAACACAACCCAGTACCAGGACACAGCTTAGTGGTGATCCTGGCTGCATTGTATGGTCATCACTGGCCTACATTGGAATAGCCACATCTTTATATTCTGAATATAACAGGGTAGAGAAATTTTTGAGGGAGTATAATATTAATTATTGTATTGAAAATTACATATAGCATTTGTTGTATAGGAAATATGTGGTAAATGTACATACCGTATGATGCAAGATTTACAGCATGTATTATAAACTGTTTTGAACTTCGAGAACAATGTATATATGATGAAGGTATAGATGAATTTATGGGACTTGTTTACTGATTTTACTGTATTAAAGCAGTTTGAAGAGTAATGCTAACACATTTTACATTAGTGATATTAATTTGAATGTTGTAAATATTTTCCAGTCCTATCATAGGTCCCATTCATGATTTTGTTATTCAGCCTGATCAGAGCATTTGCATTTTGCACTTCTGATTAAGGAGATCCAATTTTTATTTTAATTTTTTGTTAATAAAGAAACATGAAAAAAGAAGTGATGATACCTGTTCCTTACGGAAGGTCAGGTACTTGCATCATGTTTACAAAGTCAATGATTTCTTTAATTCTGCCATCTGCATCTTTTTTCCTTAATTTGCATTTAGTGAGTAGTGGCCATGAGTATAGGGTAGGCTATGTCTCAGAATTGGAGCTCAGCATTCTAACCTGTTACCATTCCTGAATTTACTGAGCTCAGTTTTTTAGCACAATAATTCCTATCTGTTCTCAGTCCATGTAAGACTGGTGGCAATTAAGGTAGAGTAGATGTAGTTTAGTGTAATGCGCTGTCGCATGTTCCATTTGCTGTGCCTCCCAGCATGGCATGTACAGTATAGCTCCTCCTCATATAACATTGGTAAGTAAATGTTGGCTTTGTAAGTGTGGAGTTGAGGTGAATAGTTCCTTTTGGCTGCCCTAAGGTGAATAAAATCATTGATGACAGTAAGAGTAAAATAGGAAAGATGTATTACTGAAGGAGTTAGTAGAATTTGTTTCTCGGTTATTCACTGTTAGGTCTGCCTTAATCTGAGCAAAAAGTAAATGATGGTAGCAGGAGTGTAATAAGAATTATGTCATTTTACTGAAGGGATTAGTGAAGATTATTGCTATCATCCTCATCTTTAGAGTTCTACCATGGCCTGGATAAAATCATTTGTTAGTTCCAGGAATAAAAGAAAAACATTATCATATTGAAGGGGTGAATGGGGATTGTTTCTAACCCCTTCACTATGGTAGGTCTATTCTAAACTGAGTAAAACTGTGTGGCAATAGCAGGAAAGAAGTGAGGGCTCAGGTACAAACTCTACTGTTAAGAGATGAGTACTGTATTTGAAAGAACTATTTACCTTAACTTTACAGTGTGTGGGTATTTGACGTTAAGCTATTGAGTAACTAAATCTTATTTTTATAGAATACTTGGATTAAAATGTATATATTGTATGCCTAACAAGTAATATAGACTAGAGTATCTTTGTCATAAAATGGCAGCTTGACTGAATGGTGTATATCTAATGTTTTGAAGGTGTGTGTGTATATTTACATAAAATTCCTTTAAGACTTTTATTGTGTTGTTAGATCTCTTAACATGCTCTGTTGGTTAATATAACTGATACCAGTATTTATTTTTATTAATTCATTTTATAGCTTTGATAGCTTTACCCTTTTAGGGATAGATGTATAAAAAAGAGTGATTCACTTAACATTCCCCAAGGTTAAAGATTCATTTACCTTTTGTTCACTGTGCTACTCATCTGTTCCCAGCTTATTGTGATGCAGGGGAGGTTGTGTGGTTCACACTTCCTCCAGTTAGCCTACTCCGCAGTAATCATGTTGACCCATATCCTTTGTGGGTAGCAGGCTATATTGCAGCAGTATCTTAGTACAGTACAGTGTAGCTCTGTACCTACATTATGCAACCTTTATATATACCATGAATGAATTAATTTTCTTTTGTTATGTATGATGCTTATTGCAGTTCCACTCTATGTCCCCAGCTTTTTACTTATTTATCAGTCTATGATTACCCTGAAAGTCATATTTATGATGATTCTTGTCCAAGATTAATTTCTTCATATAAGAATACCATACAAGTACAGTAATTGCAACTAAAAAACTTCATTCTCACAGTCCATTCATCCACAGCTTCATATCACCATCATTTTGGTACCATTGTCCATCTCCCATAAGAAACCTTTAGCATGAGTAATTTAAGGACCCATACAGTATAATATGACAACACAGAGCTGACTTTCATATCCATGATTTAAGTCTGGAAATTTGTTTCTTTATAAAAATTCCTTTTTCACAAAGGAATTTTTTTTAAAGAAATAAATTGTCTCTATAAAACTGTTTTTCTCTGCTGCACTGTACCAGTATGCACTATACTTCCTCTGATGTACTGTATTTGTTTCCTTTAATGTTTCAGCTCAGCTCATCTTTTCATTTTTTATCCATCTCATGTATTCAGCATCTCACACACTTGCACGGTATGCAGTACATACTCAGTCCTGTCTGTTCTCTCTGTTACTGTACCAGCCTAACTGTCCATGAAAAGCAACTTTTGTCCATGGCTTTCTTTCATACAATATATCCATTACTAAGTTATTTCATTCTGCATCAAGCCTTCCTACTTGGTATTTCATGGATGAATCTGAATTTTTAAAAATTCAGTATCTTCTATCTCTCTTTATTTGGAAGTTCATGCATCACTCCCCGATAACACTATAGCCATTTCCTTGTGTAAAAATCATGGAAAAATCTACACCTCATGCCACATATGAGATTCTTGTCTTTACAGGCTGGAGTTATTGAACATATTTGATTATCACCACATGATCCATAGATGTGATACAGTATAGTGTACAGTATTTTGTATACTCTATTCATTCTGTTCAAGCTGTTCATTTCTTCTGTCGTGTTGCCATTCAGTTGAAATTACAGTTTCCAAGTTCTTGTTGCTACTCATTATCTTACTGTTTTCATTACTCGTTTTCAATTTTTTTCTATTAGCTAACTTTCCAAATTTCTTAATCAGATGATGCAGTTTTCATTCAGATTCTTAGGATGATCTGAGAGTAGTTGCTGGCTCATTATCTTATTATACCTCTTGCTAAATATGCAGGACTTCTAATGATTATATGTTTAGGATACTGTACACCTTCCAAAAATATATCATTAGCATTGAGGTTGATGTAATTTCAGAAAGTGCAGGTAGTGGTATTGTAACTATTTCTGGGTGACTGGTACCTTTACATTTCCTGCCTTTAAGCATGAGTGAGTATTTATGTCTATGAAGAATATGAAACCTGTAAGACTTGAATTCATGTATCACATGATTCCCAGTGCTGAATAAACTTGTATGGCAGTGGTCAGAATGCAATCCAAATTATGTCACTGACCAAGAGTGTTAATATTGAGTAAATTAGTGCCTATCTTATATGAGGGTCACAAAGACACAACCACATAAAACTAGATGGAGAGAGGTGTGAAGGGAAGCTTGTGGCCTCCAGTTCATTTCATTCATTTGTTTTGTTTGATTTGAAACTTTATTTTAGTATTGAGTCAGTGTGGTTTACATTTACATAATATGGCAACTTTCATCTTGAACAATTTATGTTGTTGTTATTGCTTATTTTTATTTTTTATCCACTTGTAATCCATACATAACATAATTTATATCTACATATGAAACAGATGTATAGTTTTGTAAGTTTCTTGTTTGATTGGAGTACAGTAGATCCTTGCTTTAATGAACCCCTATTGGATTTAACAGACACCATGAAGGCCAATGACCTTTTGTTGGATATAATGAACTGTTCCTTAAATGGGTCACAGTGAGTCACAATACATGTGTTTCCTACCCTTTTTACTCCAACCTGGCCTGAATTCCTGAATTGCCCTCTCCCCATCATTATTGCTGAGTTGTAATTATACTGTATTAGTAATGAAGAAGTGCTATGACAAGGATGCAAAATAAGCTGCAAAAAGGTGAAATTAGAGTCCAAATTAGCATGAAATGGGTATGATTATCATTTCTAGTATTAGAATATGCTATTGTAATAATTACACAATTTGATATTATAAATTCCCAAATAAACACAGCAATTTCTCTGAACCAGGACCTTTCTAAAATTAATCAATGGGGACAAACAAATCTGGTCTCATTTAATGCTCAGAAAACTAAATACATTAACTTCTCCAACAGAAAGAATCCCTCAGACTCTCACGTAATTTTAAATGATGTCAGTATTCCTGTATCCACTACAGTTGATTTCCTAAGTGTTACTGTAAACCCCAACCTAAGCTGGACAGCTTATGTTAAATCCCCAGCTGAAAATGCTTCCAAAAAATTGGGACTTATGTACAGAGTTCCTGAGTTCTTCACTGATGAGCAGATGGCCACAATATACAAAAGTCATGTGCGTTCTCAGATTGAATACTGTTCACCACTGTGGAGTGGATGTGGAGCGCTTGCATTGAGGCAGTTGGACAAAATTCAAAATAAAGCTATTAGATTAATCAATAATCCTGCCATCACGCAAGACCTTCCTCTGTTATCAGTACGTAGAGATGTTGCTTCTTTAGCATTATTTTATAGATATTTTTACCGTAAGTATTTTGACGAACTGGCTCCAATTGTTCCTCCCCCTCACATTCTCTCCCGAAATACTCAGGCAGCTGGGAGCGCCCATGAATTCACACTCTCTCCCCCGCAATGCAGATCCTCTGCTTATCAAAGTTCATTTATCCCCAGAACTACTACTTTCTGGACTTCACTTCCTGGGAGTTGTTTCCCACAAACATTTAATCCACTTCAATTCAAATCCAGTTGTTATAATTATTTTATGAAACGAGGATGCCTTTAGGCACATGGACTTATTTTTTTTCGCTTTGTTTTTCCTTCCTCCTTTCATTATCTATTTAAAAAAAAAAAAAAAAAAAAAAAAAAAAAAACATGATTTCCCGCCTTGAGGGGGGGGAGACCATTGTATATATCGGACTTTCAGCTTCATTGGATCAGGCTTCTCATCAGTTAGTGTGTTATAGCTAGGGTCTACTGTACTTAGTATTCCATAGAAAAATGAGCCTCTCTTCCAATCCTGTCTACATTTT
The DNA here is from genome assembly GCF_032717465.1 of Coenobita brevimanus. NCBI lineage: Eukaryota > Metazoa > Arthropoda > Malacostraca > Decapoda > Coenobitidae > Coenobita > Coenobita brevimanus. Next base: position 10,430,902 of record NC_136978.1, read on the forward strand.
GGCAATTTCTGACTTTTCAAAATGTATCAATGGAGAATCAAATAATCCTTTTTTTTTTCTTACTTTCTTTTTCATGTACATATATGACTGGTAGTTGATTGATGAAATTTTCCCGTTCAGTTATATAATAATCTTCATAATCAATCTCCTCCTCCTCCCATCATCATCATCATAACTTATTTTCCAGCTTTACATGTCATGAAAAGATTTACATTACAACAAGGGACTTTACTCTGGAGACATGTATCAGAGAAAAGAAACATCAAGTACAATTTTTTTTTACCCCACTCCCATATGAGACTGCTTGTAATGCAAGTGCTTGGTGATGAGATGCTTGCATCCACATAGATGGGGGTTTCCAAATTTTACCCATTCTTCGTTACCCCACAAAGTTGTTTTTTAATGACATGCTGTGGTTGTGTGGGCAGCATGGCAGTATTTCTTCCTTGTCGATTTTTTTTTTTTTTTTTTTTTTTTTTTTTTTTTAATATTGGGAAATAGGCTATATGTGTTCACTGTTTCTTATTTATTAAAAATTTGAGGCATTTGCAGGTGACACAGATGGAATGTTGTAAATGTTGATTTCTTTGTATTGAAGCCTACATAGTATTTTTAATGTCAGTCACTGTGAGATAATGTTCACAGCACTTGCAAGTAAAGAGTAAGAAAAAATAAAAATACGGTATGAATAAATACCGTATGATCAGCCATATAATTGATATGATAAAGAATACTAAAATGGTATGGGTTTACTGTAGTAGAAAAGTAACACTTAAAGGAAGGAAAATGTTGAGGCACATTAACCCTTTGAGATTCCAATGTTGATTTTGATTGTCATCTCAAATCCAACCTCAGAGATTCCAGAGACGCTTTTTTTCGTCATTTTAACCCACCCCTTCCTGACAGTTTTTTTTTTTTTTTTAACCTCCACTTTTTATGAGAAATATCGAAAATTTATAGAGAAATTGCTCACCTGAACCTGTAAATGCCTGCAACAGGTGACCCTACCCTTACCTGGTGAGTTGGTGAGACAATGGCATGCGGGGGGTGGAGGAGGTCATACGGGGTAAGGGATTGTCCCTGCCTGGCCTCAGGTAGAGGAAGGTGTCCTGTATATACGTACCAAAAATCACGCATGAAATTTGAAAAATGTACAAATGATAGACCTTGCAATTGAAGCATATTTATAAACATCAACGGGAGTCACAGTGACAAATCATTCAGGCATTTATGTACGTCAATGGGATGCGGCAGGTTAAGAAACTTTTGTAAAATATTCACCATAAATCGCATTTACGTGTCATAACAAAGAGGCTCGAGCGTGACGTCATGGAATGGTTGCTCTATGCGTGGCAGATACTGCACAGCTGGTCTGACTCATGGCTTTGCATCTTTATCACTTTATTCTTAGCGAATATTATTCTACAGAAAGGTATAAAGTTTTTGGTTTTTGCCTAATTTCAGCTTGTCTCTTTGACTTTTTATTTTCTTTTTTTTCTTTTCTTGAACATACTGCGGTAAAGTACAACTATTCAGCTTCAAAATACCACAACCAGCATCCTATCATAAAAAGTGTATTTACACTGACCAATCAAAGAAAAAGATTGCGAAGCGAATATGCAGCCAAGACTAAAATAAAATTGTGCATCTTTTTCATTTCATTTTACCGCTCAGTAAAATGCAAAAATTATCATAATCTATGCAGTATATCATTGTAAAGGTAATTTATTGTAGTTTTGCATGGTTTAAACCAGATTTACACATCTTTATTTATTTTTTTTCTGAATATTTTTCTATGGCAGGGTATAAAATTTTTGGTTTTCACCTAACTTCAACTCATCATTTTAACATTTTCTTTTCTTTGTCCTGCTTCTTTTAATATTCTATGATAAAGCACAACTATTCAGCTTTAAAATGACACCACAACCAACATTCTATCATGAAAAGTGTATTTACACAGAGGGATCAAAGAAAAATATCACGCCGCAAAGATGTGGGTCAGCATGAGAGTGGCTGGCTCTAGCACAGACATAATGTGCCTGGCCCAGAAACCTGATAGGGTTAAGAATAAGACATTTATTTATTTTAGTATTATTATTATTTTTTAACAGAGCAATACTTAGTGGCTTGTGGTAGATGTTAGGTTTCCTTTTAACCCCTGGAGATTTGTGACTTAGTTTTTCAAAACTGCTTGCTATTGCTGAATGTTTTTAGTCACCTTAGAGAAGACTTCAGTCTGGAGGGGACAGATATAATCACTACTGCAGTGCAGATCCTTCCTAAGTTGAATAACATCATCAAGAGATGACAGAGACTCAGTAGAAAATGTGTCTTTGGATTGAAGGGGTTAAGAATATCATACATAGACGGCATAAAGGTTCATGGAATGATATGTCATCAGCACTACTTTGTATATGGTGAATATTGCCTCCAAGCCTATCAGCATCATTATCTCTGACACTTTCTCTCTCTTCGGAGCCAATGGACAGAGGATGGCTGTGACAGAGCTGCCTGCAGGGTGTTTGTTGTCCCCACATACCCCTCTCTCTCTCTCTCTCTCTCTCTCTGGGGGGCGCGGTAGCACAGTGGTTGCGCGCCGGACTCGTAATCGGGGGATTGCGAGTTCGAGCCTCGCCCGGGCTGCCATGCCGGGAGTGGTAGCTCGCTCCTGTAACCCTAGCGGGGCTGTATAGTCCAATACAGGGCTTAGCTTGGGGGAACTCCATTTCTCCCATTTCTCTCTCTCTCTCTTTCTTTCCTTTCCAAGTCTAATGAAAGTAAAATCTCTTGGAAGATACTGCTAGATAAGAGAATCCCATTCAGATGAATATGGTGATATAGTTAGATGTTAAGTAGCTAACACGCACTGACATTTAATGATTATGTGATTTTATTTATAAGTTAATTATATTTTTTGTGGTAATATGGTTCTGTAATGTATGTGCAGTATAATCCATCCATCCATCATCCAATCCTACGTTGCCCAATGGGGAGCGTAGAAGCCCGGGGCTAGGCAGTTGGTCCTGACATTTAAGATGAGAGTGAAAAAACAGGATAGTATTCAGTTGCAAAAATATCTTAATATGTTTAGACTGAAACCATATAATGTACATAGAGAATTGTGCAATCTCTTGCAAAATGTATATAGAACAGTGACATTAGTTAAACTGATGATGACATAATTATGATACTAGAGCATACTGGGTGGTGTATGGTACAGGCATTTTGATAATTTACTGTAAATGTTCAGTATATCCAGTATGCACATAAATTTGTATCATGCTTTAGCACTGTATGTGTAATTTAAAACTGTTCATACACTGCTTGTAAGTATGTTGTATAACATACATTGTCAAGATGCATATAAGAAATAACTAATTTATTATGAGGCCAGCATTTTTTTAGTTCTCTCCCTTAGTAGGAAATTGCATTTCAGATATATTTTTGAATTTGTGCAGATCAGTGGAAGTGTGAATGATTTGTTATTTGTGCATTCAATTTTTTTTTATTTTTCTTATGTTGGGTGTTCAGTGAACCTCAATTGGCATACGAGACATAATTGTACAGTACATACAAATTTCCAGTTGTGAGTAGATTCTTGAGATGTGTAATATATTCTGTCTGTAATATTGTAATTGCTGTAGTGATACTACTTCAACAAAAGTTACATATACTGTAGTACAGCAGTTAGCCAGTAAATCAGTGACTGTACTTCAATATCTTAATAAAATATGGAAATATTTAGTGCAGGCCAAAGTAAATATTCTTGAGATTAATAATAGCCAGTAAATCAATGACTCCATTAAAAAATTCTTTAATTAATTCAGGTTGACATAAAAGTTATGTAGAGTAGTTTCCAGATGTATTGTGTTCAAGTATTATTTTGCACTTTTTCAGCTGTATTTTCCTGTACCATTTAACAATTATTATTCCACACCTGTCATGCTCATTGCCTTCACTAGGTGGGGATGATGAAATCTGCCCTTACGCAACCTTCCACCTTCTTGGATTCCGTGAGGAGATGGATCCACAGCAGGCTGGCAACAACTTCCAGACCTTCCCCTACCAGAATGGCCATGGATCTCAGCAAAACTTTGTCAATTCCCCTGCATCAAGAAGCATGGTAGGTGTGGTTGGTCGTTGGCACCCTACTCACTGCAGAGGTTTGGAAGTCTGCCCTGCGTTGTGACGTATTTTTCCCTGGGGTGCAGTTCTTACCATTTTAGTCTCTCCACTTTTAGTAACTTTACTATGAAAATTGCCATTGGACAGTTTTTTGAGCCTGATTAATTGCTGGTTCATTGCATTATGCTGTTTAATGTACTGAATAAGAGAGACTAATTTGCCCATTTACTGTTATCATTGCACTCTTAGTTCTAATTAAAGGTCCAAAAATAATGCATGATCATATTGCACAGTGCAGTGATTATATATCATCAGAAGTTATTAAAGCAGTAAAGTAAAAGTATGGAATTATTTTAGCTTATTTAGTACAATTTTACCATTTTGCTTTTAATCTTCTACTGCCATATGATTATCTTCAACTTAGGAAAGACTTGTTGAACTAAAAGAAGTATGAAAAGTATCAGGGCCAGATTCAGCACTTTGGAAAGAGGAGGCTGTGTGATATGTAGTGAAATTACCATAAATTAGAATTACTCATTAACAAATTCTACAGAATTTCTTACCATCTCCCTCCTTTCATTGAAATGATTCTGTGATAACATTTATTTAAGATTTTTTGTTTATATTTGGTAAATAGCATTATTATTTTACTGTAAGTATGGTAATCATTGGTCTACAGAAAAAAGGGGGACATATACCTCTCACACACACTCAAATCTGTGCCAGATTATCTGCATGAACCTTTTCTCTGTAGGAGGTCTTTCCTCTGTTGAATGAAATAATCTGTGGGTAGCAAGAATAAAATAAAGCTGCCATCATACTGAATGGGTTGGTGAAATGTAGACATTGGCATTTGGTGATTTATATAGAGTAAACCACTGCACTGTGACCAATATTTACTATGTATGCAGTAAGTAGGAATATTCAGCTCAGCAGCTAAGGGCTGGTTGAGTGACCCAGTATGCTTACATTATTAGTGTCTTTAATCATACTGATTTGTACTATTAAGTTACCACTACCTTCATTCATCATCCCAGCCTTAACACTTTAGCCGGCCTCACACATGTGCCCTGCTACACCCCAAGGTCGGCCAGGGGTTGCCAGGCAGTACATAGTTACTTGCAAATGTTTATACTCTTTTCTTATTTCTGGCCTTTTTTTTATGCTACATTATTCATTTTTGTGTCAGATTGTTCGCAATTGATTTTTCTATAAGGATATATAAGGTTGAATAGAATACTGTACCAGCATTACCAATACTATAACAGACTGTTTGTGTGAAAAAACGTAGGCAGTTTGCGTAAATGTTTATACTCTTTCTTTATTTTTGACATTTTTTTTGTGCAATTTTATTAATTTTAGTGTCATCTTTTGCAAGTGTTTGTTCTACAATAATATATGTATAGAATAATGAGCAAACAACTGACATCACTGTTACTAACGCCGTAAAAACGACGTGAAAAACGTAGGCAGTTTGCTTAAATGTTTATACTAATTCTTATTTTCAGCATAATTTTTTATGCTGTTTTATCCTTTTTAGTCTCTGTTTACATATGTTTGTTCTATGATATGTATAAAATAATAAGCAAACAACCAACATCACAATTACTAACACCGTAAGGAAGGGCAGGCACAGTCCATCAGTGTGCCATCTCATAAATATTTACACTTATACTTTTTTTTTTTTTGACGCTATTTTGCTTGCTGCTTCATTCATTTTAGTCTCTAATTGTTTGTATGAGTTTGTTCTGCAGTAACATATGCATTCAAGAATGAACAGAACATGAACTCTCTGTTACTAACACAGTTATACAGTAAAAGGATAAATATACTGTACAGTATATGCATACATTAGAAATATAAAGAATCTATATACAGTACAGTAAATATGTCTATACAGTACTTACTGCCCAGTGATGTTTGTAAAGCACAGGAAGAATGAGAAGACATTGATGTCTATTTTAAACCTAGTCACATGAACATTGAACAATAAATGGAGTTTTGGCGAATATTTTACTCTATTGACATAAATACAATAACTTCATTGGCCAGCTTACGGGAGTTTTTCAGATGACGTAAATAACGTCATCAGCCAGCCAAAGTGTTAATACATGCCAGAGAGATAGAGCAAGGTCAGTCAGGTAGGGTCCAGAAAAAAAGAGAAAGAACAGAAGTAGGAAGGATATCTAACAGTATGTCCAGTGAAATGGGCTGCATAATTATTTACGCACCATTCATACCCCTGTCATTTGTGCTCCACCTCACAGGTAAAATCATCTGCACAGATTTTTTATTTTTTTAAATATAAGTGAGCTTACATACTGTACTCTTGTCAGATAATTATTTCATTACTACCTAGTTAAAAGTGAGGTGCCAACCCTTGGTGAGTTTTTTGTACAGACTTCATCATATAATATATCCAGTGTAAGCTATGCTCATGCATAATTGGCTACAACTTGAATATCAAGCCTTTGCTTAAATGTTATAAAGTTAGAAATGTTGCACTGTGGTGATTGCTAGACACTGCTAGTGGCAGGGGCCAGCCTAGAATGGAATAGTCTTTGAGTTGGTACTTGCTGTACTCAGGAGAGAATTAGGCCAGACTACAGTAGACCCCCCAGGGCAACTCCAGCAATCTTCCTGGTGTCCAGCTGGGTTCTCGGCAGTGTTATCTGAGCATGCCAGCTGAAAACTGACAAAGGCTCTGTTTGGGGACCTGTTTAGTCCCTATTTTTATATTGCACTCTAGCTAGTGTAGTGCCTGTCAGCCCGGCTGATCCATATTTACCATCTACACTTTGTTAAAATAATACTAGATTTTTCATGTGAACATCATGCCTAGGGCCCCCCCCCTCTCTCTCTCTCTCTCTCTCTCTCTCTCTACATATCCCATTGGATCCTAGGGGTGCTGGGCGAGGCACTGCACTGGGAGGGTACTAAGCATACCGTCCTCCACCTATCGGTTCATAGTCGCGAAGCTCATAGGTCCCTACAAGGGGTTTCCCTACTTTATAAAGACTTGAAAAATCCCAGTTCTGTCCAATACTCGGGATACTGGGCTCCAATGGGTTAAAGAGACGGATAGGCTTGCCAGTCATTAACCCATTGGATTCCAGGGGTGCTAGGCGAGGCACTGCACTGGGAGAGTACTAAGCCTACCGCCCTCCGCCTATTGACTCATAGTTGTGAAGCTCATAGGTCCCTACAAGGGGTTTCCCTACTTTATGAAGACTTGAAAAATCCCAGTTCTGTCCAATACTCGGGACACTGGGCTCCAATGGGATATGTATATTACTGTATATATATATATATATATATGGAAACTCCCTGTGCTGTTGTTTGCAGATGATACTGTATTATTGAGTGAAGACGAAGGGGAGCTGCAAGGCTTGGTGGGTGAGTTTGGGAGAGTGTGTAAGAAATGAAATCTAAAGGTGAATGTAGGGAAGAGTAAAATGATGGTCTTTGAGAGAGGTTAAGTCAGTGAATGTACAGCGAGTTTGGATGGTGAGGAATTGGAAAATGTGAGTACTTTTAAGTACTTGGGTAGTGTGATGAGTAAGGATGGAGGTTTGGAGGGTGAAGTGCTTGAAAGGGTACAGCAGAGAAGAAAGGTTGCTGGTTCTTTGAAAACAGTGATAAGAAACAGGGAAGTGAGCATGGAAGTGAAAAAGTTACTACATGACAGTATTGTGATACCAACTCTAACGTATGGAAGTGAAGCTTGGACGTTGCTGTAAGGACACAAGTCAAGAGTGACAGCAGTGGAAATGAGTTATTAAAGAGGAGCCTGTGGAGTCACATGGAGAGACAGGCTGACGAATGAGGATATAAAGGAGCGTTGTGATGTGGATGTGGATGTGATAGGAAGCGTTATGAGGAATACACTGAGGTGGTTTGGCCATGTGGAGAGGATGGAGGGTGAAAGACTGATGAAGAGAGTGTATGTGAGTGAGGTGGAGGGGAGAAGAGGGAGGGGAAGGCCGAGGATGAGATGGAGGGATGGGGTGGAGAGGTATATGAGAGAGGGGGGGGTGAGTTGGGAGCAGGGCAGTGAAATGGCGGGGGACAGGGCGACGTGGAGGCGATTTGTTTGTGGCCACCCCAAAAGGGATTGAGGCATCTGGCAATATATATATATATATATATATATATATATATATATATATATATATATATATATGTATATATATATATATATATATATATATATATATATATATATATATATATAGGAGAGTTTCAAGAATACTCCCCCAGTATCCCTGCTTGTCGTACGAGGCGACTAAAAGGGTTGGTGGTGGGTTAGTGCCCCCCGTAAAAAGAACTAACTAAAAAAGCAAATAAAGCGCCTCAGACCCGGACGGACCATACGTTGACGACTAAGGAACGGACAAAGGACATTCTGAGGGTAGGAACGTGGAATGTGAGAGGAGTGAATGATGAAGTGAAAGAGAGAGAGATTGTCCAGGTGCTTGAGGATGCAAAAGTGGATATATAATTGGATTGACTGAAACTAAATGGAAAGGTGAAAGGATGAGAGAATGGGAACACGGTGTAGGTATATGTGCGGGAGTCAGTGAGAATGAGAGGGCAAGAGAGGGAATATGTCTGATGATAAGCAAGAAGTGGAAGGAGAATATAAGAGAGTATGGAACATTGGGTGCAAGGATTGTATGGGTGAGGATGAAAGTAGGTATACAAGCGTGGGCGATTGTATGTGTGTATGCTCCAACAGAGGATCGAGTGGCAAGAGTGAAAGATGAGTTTTGGGCGAGAGTAGAAGCATGTATGGACAAGTTTGGGAGGAGTGAGAGAGTGCTGTTGATTGGAGACATGAATGGCAAAGTTGGGAATGTACGAGTGGATGGAGTGGTTGGTCAGTGGGGTGTGCCAGCTGAAGTAGATGGGAATGGTAGTGCTTTGGTGGACATCTGTGCTGGTAAGGGGTTGGCAATAGCCAACACCTACTTTCGTCATAAGATGATCCACTGGTATACATGGAGAGTAATGAGGAGGATGGATGGTGAACTTGTTGAACGAAAGGCAATGATAGACTACGTGTGTGTGGATGAGCGAATGAGAAGACAAGTGTTAGATGCAAGGGTGTGGAGAGGGTGGGGGAATGGAGTCTCGGACCATCACTTAGTGATGGCCAAGGTAGAGCTGCAAAGAAAGTGGTTGAGGAGACGAAGGGGAAGACAGGAGGAAGCAGCTCCTGTGAGAAGAGTGGAGAAATTGCAAGATAGTGAGAAAAGGACAGAGTATAAGAGCATAGTGGAAGAAAGACTGGGAAGGTATGAGCTAGAGCAGATGGAAGGGGTGGAAGACGTATGTAAGATATTCATGGAAGAGATAAGCGCAGCGTGTGAGGCGGTTTATGGAGTGAGGAGGAGATGCAATGGTGTGCAAGGGACAGCATGGTGGAATGATGAGGTGAAACGACCTGTGGAACAAACGAAGAAGGCATATGGTGAATGGTTGGCGAGTAGAGGTAGGGGAGAAGATGAGAGAGAGAAGAGAGAGGTATATGTGAGCAGGAGAAGGGAGGTTAAGAAACTGGTGAAGGAGAGTAAGAAGAAAGTGGATGAAGAATTTGGGAGGAATCTGAGTGTGAAATGGAGGGAGAGTAAGAAATTGTTTTGGAAGGAGGTAAAGAAAGTAAGGCAGTGTGAAAGGGGAAATAGTAGGGGAGTGAAAGATAGGAATAATAGATTGTTGGTGGAGAAGAGAGAGAAATTGAGGAGATGGAAGGAGCACTTTGAGGATTTGTTGAATGTAGAGAGTGAGAGCAGTGTGAGTATAAGTGGTTGGGGAATGGCTGGGAGAAGAAGAGATGAGAGGAGGGAGGAAGAGATCAGTAGGTCGGAAGTAGTGGAAGCGATGAAGAAGATTAAGCTGGGAAAGGCCCCAGGAATTGATGGAGTGTGTGGTGAAATGCTTAGGTATGGGGGTGAGATTGTGGTGGAGTGGATATGGAAGTTGTGTAGATTGGCTTGGGAAGAGGGAAGGGTTCCAGAGGACTGGAAATCAGGTATAATTGTTCCTCTGTACAAAGGAAAAGGGGAGAGAGAAGTATGTGGTAACCATAGGGGTATTTGCCTTCTTAGTGTGACTGGTAAAATATATGGTAGAATACTCATTGATAGGGTTAGGCATATGACAGAGGAGCTAGTTGGAGAAGAACAAGGGGGATTTAGGAAGGGAAAAGGGTGTGTAGATCAGATATTTGTTCTAAGATGTTTAGTGGAGAAGTATCTAGAGAAGGGAAGGAAAGTGTATGCTGCCTTCATGGACTTGGAGAAAGCTTATGACAGAATAGATAGGCAAGGTATGTGGAAGGTATTGAGAATATATGGAGTGGAGGGGAAATTGTTGAGTGCTGTGAAGAGTATGTACGAGGGAGCTAGGGCTACGGTGCGAGTGGATGGTGAGCTGAGTGAGTTCTTTGATCTCAATGTGGGACTGAAACAGGGTTGTGTGATGTCTCCATGGCTGTTTAATATATATATGGATGGGGTTGTAAAGAAGGTGCAAGGTAGGGCAGTGGATGTGGGGGTGGCCCTAATGAATGAGGGTGAGATTTGGAAGCTTCCGGTGTTGCTGTTTGCTGATGATACAGTATTGTTGAGTGAAGACGAATGGGAGTTGCAAGGTTTGGTGAATGAATTTGGGACAGTGTGTAGGAGGAGGAAGCTGAAAGTTAATGTAAACAAGAGTAAAGTTATGGTGTTTGAGAGGAATGAAGTCACAGAGTGTGCAGTGAGATTGGATGGTGAGGATATGGAGAATGTGAGTGCATTCAAGTACTTGGGTAGTGTGATGAGTAAGGATGGAACTTTGGGGGATGAAGTACGTGAAAGGGTACAGCAGGGAAGAAAGGTTGTTGGTACACTGAGAGCAGTGATGAGAAATAGGGAGGTGAGTATGGAAGTTAAGAAGTCACTGCATGATGGTATTGTGATCCCTACCCTGACGTATGGAAGCAAGGCGTGGACCTTGCAAGAGGGGAACAAGTCAAGAGTGAGAGCAGTGGAAATGAGTTACTTGAGAGGAGCATGTGGAGTGACGTGGAGGGACAGGTTGACGAATGAAGAAGTGAAGGAACGTTGTGGGGTAGATGTGGATGTGGTTGAAAAGATTAGGAGAAATACACTGAGGTGGTTTGGACATGTGGAGAGAATGGAGAATGAAAGACTGACTAAGAGGGTGTATGTGGATGAGGTGGAGGGAGGGAGAGGGAGAGGTAGACCGAGGATGAGGTGGAGGGATGGAGTTGAGAGGTATATGAGGGAGGGGGGGGTGAGTTGGGGGGAGGGGAGCCAAATGGTGGGTGACAGAGTGACTTGGAGGCGTTTTGTCTGCGGCCACCCTTTGCGGGATTAGGGCGTCGGGCTATAGATAGATAGATATATATATATATATATATATATATATATATATATGTATATATATATACACTCAATCCTCGTAAATCACGTGTTCATAAATCATTCCCAGACGCCATGTATCCCAGACGGGGTGGCCAAGGGCTTAGAGTTAATTGTTTTACGGGGAGGGGCACTAATCCTCCACCAACCCCACTTGACACGTAGGGATGTCAACAGCATCTGGTGTTCCCAGGCGGTCACCCATCCAAGTACTAACCAGACCCAACATTGCTTAACTTCGCTGATCGGACGGTGTACTCACGGCTAGGTGGCTGTCAGACTGCTGGCAACTTTAAACCACTGTTAAGTCACGAAAATCGCAGATCTAGTTACCCAAGTGGGCCTTTTCCGAGGAGAACCGTAAACTGCGGCATTCAAACTGAAAATCGCGACCCAACAACCAATAACCGTGCGTCCCTGGTGGCATATGTGCATGCTAATGCCGCCATGTTGTTGTTCTTCTTGTCCTGCCAGTCCGCACACTACAGACCGTCGCTGTGGAGTACGAGAGTTACTTGCCTTTTTTGTGCAACTTCCCCCAACCTCCTACGTGCCATAGCCCCTCCCGACCCCCCAATGAAGCGCTTTAAGCAATATGGCGTCAGGAAGCTGCCACAGTTGTCTTATAGTCAGCCTTTGGAGCTCATTTGTCGTGCTTAGAAGGGAGAGAAGTTTTCAAAGCTGGCGAAAGAGTTTGGGAAGAACAAGTGCTGGGAGGTTCTAAGTTCTTCCCAACACCACCCAACTTCATTCACTTAAGCAATTTTGTCATAGGATTAAGGTGAGATCCCTTAATACCTGCACTAAATATTCCTAAATTTGTATGTTTGTGTTTGATGGTGCCTAGATGGGTGTAGGTAGGGTGCTGTGAGGGCGAGTTGGCCAAAGTCCAGACCCAAATTAATTTTTCACGTAAGAGTTATTATTCATAAATTACGGAATTCATAAATCACGGCAGTGGTCCAGACCCAGATTGCCGTGATTTACGAGGATTGAGTGTGTATATATATATATATATATATATATATATATATATATATATATATATATATATATATATATGGGTCTGGTTAGTACTTGGATGGGTGATCGCCTGGGAACACCAGATGCTGTTGGCATAACGCTCTCCCTATGTGTCAAGTGGGGTTGGTGGAGGATTAGTGCCCCTCACTGTAAAACAGTTAACTCTAGGCCCTTGGCCACCCCGTTTGGGATACATGGCGTCTTGCAATGAATGAATGAATATATGTATGTATATATATATATATATATATATATATATATATATATATATGCATATATATATATATTTGTGTGTGTGTGTGTCTATATATATATATATATATATATATATATATATATATATATATATATATATATATATATATATATATATATGTGTATGTGTGTGTGTGTGTATATATATATATACAGTAATCACTCCAATATCCGGATCAATAGAGCCATCGGTAGGTTCGGATATTGGTTTTGTCCGGATATTGGGCCCCAGCTTATGGACTTGTACTTACGGACCCTAACACAGAGAAACACCTATACAACTCCCTCCGGACATGCATAGCACCTATTTAACACCCAAATCACACCAATAAGGCACATAAATGACTGAAATAAATGCAATAGACACATAAAATGTGGGTTTAGAAGTATGTTCATACATTAATAAACATTCTGGTACTTATGGACTCTAACCGAACCTAACCTAACCGAACCTAACCGAACTCTGAAAAACACATTCCTACTGCACATGCATGAGGTAAGTTTAGTATGGAAAGAAGTACAGTATGACACTTTCTGGTAAGTATAGTATGGGAAAAAATACAATATGAAACATTCTGGTAAATATAGTATGGAAAATAGTACAACATGAAACATTTTGGCTACTTACAGCAAGTCCCTGGCCACCTCGATGAATAACCGCCTCCTCTCGGACTCTGACAGTAAGAACGATTTCCTGAAGCACTTGCACTACACTCTTCCTGAAGTCTTGCACTGAACTTAGTCACTAACACACAGAAGTCCGTTCTTTTCACAGTGTTCACTTTAGTCCAAATAATGTTCCATTAAATTTAAGTGTTGCACATTAACTTTTCCCAAGTTTTTTAAGTTTCCAAAGCCAAAACAAAGAAGGTTAGTTACGTTAAATTTCTTTTCTACTTAGTCTTTTCTCCCAACTTGAAAACCTTAACACAACACACCGTTTTTTTCACTGCACAACACTCAAAATTCCCGTGTGGTCTAGTGGAGAAGTTCTTGCTGTTTATTCACTGTCAGAGCCCGAGAGTATCACTGGCAGGCGTCCAAGGGGTGCATCGGTGGGTAGTGGTGATGGCGTACCGACTACAGAAGACTCTGAAGACAGCCGCAAACTCACGTCGAGCGGTGACTCCACTGTAGCTGATGTGCTGGGCTGTGGCTCGGAGCATGAGGGCCTGTCTTGGGGAGGCAACGGAGTGGAACCAGGGCTTGGCACAGCGGGGGTCACGGGCCTGAAAAAACTGTCAATCGTTGACTGACGCAAGGACCGACGATTCTGGCGATTGATGATGCGCTGCCGGAAAGCACGCACTTCCTCCACGAGTCCCAAGGGCCCCATCTCCCTGTCGCAGTCCGGGTGTTCCAGGTAGTCTAGGACGAACTCTAGATGTTCCCGGAGTGCGCTCAGCTTGGGGATGGCTGGAGTAGTGTCCTGCTGGGCGGAGTCTGCATCATCATCGCCTTCGTCGTCGGAATCTTCAAGTTCGGGACTGACACCAGCAACCGAAGACGCGATCTCGATATCAGACAACGTCTGATACCCAGGATCGCCCTCGTCGTCGTCCAACCACTCACGAACATCGTCCACATCAACATCGTCGCCGTGCGTACGTAGCCGTGCATGGAAGTCATCCACGTCAAACCCTAGGAAATCGTACTCCACATCTGTTCCGAGAAGCAGACGAGACCAACCATTTTCAAGAGTTTTCACAGGGACTTCCTTCCATGCACTAGCCCAGTTGTACAGCGCAGACTTGATGTTGTAGCGGCGAAGGTTTTCCAAAGTCCGCTTGCCTCGAGTGTCACGTCCTTCCCTGCGCTCGTCCTCGTCCTCGAGAACCACCATCACCTCGTCCAGGAACTTCCGACGGTACAGGCGCTTTGTTGCCACGATCACTCCTTGGTCCATTGGTTGAATGAGAGCAGTCGTATTAGGTGGCAGAAACATGCACCTAATACGGCCATTCTCAGCAACCAAGTCCTTGTCGCACGGGTGGGCAGGTGCATTGTCGAGGAGAAGGAGAGCCTTTACCTGGTCGCGAGGAATTCCCAGTGTCTTCGTCTGGTAATGTATGACCTCCTTGACGAAGTGATGGTGAAACCAGTCTTTGAAAATCACAGCTGTGAACCATGCTTTCAAAGAATGGTACCATACGACAGGAAGGACATCCATCACCCCACGAAGGCACCGAGGCTGCTTTGCACGGCCAACAATAACGGGCTTAAGCCGGTGCATGCCGTTAGCATTGGCACAACACAAAGCAGATATCCGTTCCTTAGAAAGCTTGCGGCCAGGTACACGCTTCTCCGTCTCATCGGCGAGAGTGTTCGTTGGCACCGAGCGATAGAATAGGCCAGTTTCGTCAGCGTTATAGACTTGACCGAGAGTGAGGCCCTCCCTGTCGATCAAGCCTTTCACCTTGTGCCGAAACTCGTCCACTCCATCCTCGTTAGCGTCCAATGCTTCGCCATGTGCTTTACGGTTAGTAAGGCCATGTCGCAACTTGAACGCGAAGAGCCAACCCTCGGATGCCTTGAAGTCTAGGGCGTCGTGAAGCCTTGCAAACTTCTCAGCAGCAGCCTTCAGCTCCGTTCCACGTACCATCACACCAGCTGCACGTTGCTGTCGATACCAAATCAACGTGGAGCGGTCGATCTCTGCATACTTGGGAGTAAACATAACCTTCCTCTCCACGTTGCGTTTGCTTCTCGACGAGAAGTCAGCCGTGTACTGCATGAGCTTGTCTCGGGAACGCTTGATATCAAACAAAGTCGACCGGGCCAGGTTGAACTCGCGGAGAATGCGAGAGGAAGACCAACCCGCATCAACCTTCTCCAATATCTCCCGTTTCTTCTCCAGAGTCAACACCACTCTCTTCCTTTTCTCAGGAGGCGGGGCCATCATCACACACACTAAGAGTAGGGCAGAGAGCAGCAGGAGGCCTTGCAGCAAGTACGGCACCACCACAAAAAGCGAGCACGTGGGCAGCCATGACGAACAGCGCAGGTCCAGTCGCGGTGAGAGACAGGCGGGAAGTGGGGATGATGCAGCGGCGCTCTATCGGACGTCGGAGGAATGACGAACCAAAACAATGCTCTCACGCGGCGCGCGGCAAGTTCAAATTACGGACGGCAAAAAATCGGTTTTTTTCCAATTTTTTTGGATTTTCGGACCATTTTGGGAATGTTTGATCCCAGGACGATAAGGTTCGGTTAGTGGGGATGTTCGGTTATTGGGCGTCCGGATATTAGAGTGATTACTGTATATATATATATATATATATATATATATATATATATATATATACACACACACACACACACACACACACACACACACACACACACACACATATACACACCGGTATACCCCAGTTTAATGATGCAATTGGTTAAGTAAAAACCCATACTAGCCAGGGTGTCATTTCTCGGTGTTGATTAAAATACAGGTATAAAGTATAGGGATGCATTTTTGAGTCTTGGGTTTCCCCCCCAACCATGTCTTAAACCCAACTAAATGAGTCCAAAAACAAGTTTCTAACTAACCTAAACCCCCAAATAACTTTAAAACAAGCTAAACTAAGCCAAAAAAGTATAATTCATCTAAACCCAAAAATAAAATCTGAAAATCCTTAATTATAAGTCTGGAAAAAATCAAACTTAGTAAACTGTACCCCAGAATGACAATGTTCACCCCACCTGTGACTAAAACACATTAATCTAAGTCTAAAAACAGTTTATAAATCAACCTAAACACAACATTTAAGTCTAAAATATCATCAAAATTGGTAAAAAAAAAAAAAAATCAAAACCCATCATTAAACTGGGGTTTGGTGATCGTTAGGTGGGGTATGGTGGTATTTCTACCAGATCACTAAGCCGGGGTATCATATCTTGGGGTGTATATGTGTACTGTATATAGATATAAATATTCATATGTATGTATATATCTATCTATCTATCTATCTATCTATCTATATATATATATATATATATATATATATATATATATATATATATATATATATATATATATATATATATATATATATATATATATATATATATATATATATATATATATATATATATATATATATATATATATATATATATATATATATATATATATATATTCAGGCAGTGATGATATCTAGGGTTGGTGGTAGTACTGTCAAAGAAGAGAGAGATTGGCCATGTGCAATTTGCCACAAGGGCATGGGAAGTAATTCCATCTTGTTCAGTGTTTGTGATAAGTGGGTGCATAAGAGATGTAGTGGTAGTAGAGGTAGACTGCAAGATAATGCTGATTTTGTGTGTGCAGTATGCTGGGGAGAGCAGGTGGAGATTGTCAGGCGTGAAAATATTGAACTTGCTGGTGAGTCTTTTGAGTGTGTGGAAGAGTTTTTTTTATTAGGGAGACATGTTATGTGCTGGAGGTTGGGTTGGAGCTTGCTCTGTAGCTACGGTGAGAAGTGGTTGGAAGAAGTTCAGGGAGCTGTTGCTTCTCCTGACATTGAGAGGGCTCTCCCTACATGCTAAGGGATCTTTGTATGCAGCATATGTTAGGAATGTAATGCTGTATGGTAGTGAGACCTGGGCAGTAAAGGAAGAGGATATTCGTAGGCTCAGATGTACAGAAATGGCAGTGATCAGGTGGATTTGCTGTGTGTCCCTGATTGCAAGGCCTGGGGGGGGGGGGAGCTAGGTTTACAATGGAAAAGTTGAGAGGTAGGATGGGATTGGGGTGTATTTTTGTGATGAGGAGAGGTAGATTGAGGTGGTTTGGGCATGTTGAGAGGATGGGGGATGATAATTGGGTGCAGAAAGTGAGAAGCATTAATATTGGGGGTGGGGCTGCGAGGGGTAGACTGAAGAAGACCTGGGACTAGGTATATTAGTGTGACCTCAGGGTTAAGGGACTGAACAGGGAGGCTGCCATAGATCGAGCAGCATGGAGAGCAGCCATTAGGTGACCAAGGCTGACACATGCAAGTATGTTGGAGCCTTCAAAAGCAAAAACAAACCCTGAGATACAATTCCTCTATACGTGATACCCCAGCATAGTGATTGTGGTAGAAATACCACCCTACCCCACCGAATGATGGCCAAACCCCAGTATAACAATTTTTTTTTTTTTTTTTTTTTTTTTTTTTTTTTTAACAAATTTTGATGATATTTTAGACTTATATTTTCTTTAGTTTGATTTATATACTGTTTTTAGATTTAGATTAATGTGTTTTAGTCATAGGTGCAGTGAACACTCATTTTGGGGTCCGGTTTACTAAGTTTGATATTTTCCAGACTTGTTTTTGATGATTTTCAGATTTAATTTTTGGGTTTAGGTGAGTTATAAACTGCATTTAAGCTTAGTTTAGCATGTTTTAAAGCTATTTGGGGGTTTAGGTTTGCTAGAAACTTGTTTTTGGACTCATATGGGTGGGTTTAGGACTAGTCTGGGGGGAAACCCAAGGCTTAAAAATGCATTCCTATACTATACACGTTAAATCTACCCTGAGATATGATACCCCGCCTATATATCTATCTGTTTATCTGTCTATCTATCTATCTGTTTATAGATAGATAGATATACAGTATATCTATCTATCTATTGCCAGATGACTCAATCTCATTCGGGGTGGCCACAAACAAATCACCTCCACGTCGCCCTGTACCCCGCCATTTCATTGCCCTGCTCCCAACACACACCCACTTTTCTCATAAACATCTCCACCTGATCCCTCCATCTCATCCTTGGCCTCCCCCTCCCTCTTCCCCCCTCCACCGCACTCACATACACTCTCTTCATCAGTCTTTCACCCTCCATCCTCTCCACATGGCCAAACCACCTCAGTGTATTCCTCCTAACGCTTCCTATCACGTCCACATCCACACCACAACACTCCTTTATATCCTCATTCGTCAGCCTGTCTCTCCATGTGACTACACAGGCTCCTCTTAAATAACTCATTTCCACTGCTGTCACTCTTGACTTGTGTCCTTCCAACAACGTCCAAGCTTCTCTTCCATACATTAGAGTTGGTATCACAGTACTGTCATGTATTAACTTTTTCAATTCCATGCTCACTTCCCTGTTTCTTATCACTGCTTTCAAGGAACCAGCAACCTTTCTTCCCTGCTGTACCCTTTCAAGCACCTCACCCTCCAAACCTCCATCCTTACTCATCACACTACCCAAGTTCTTAAATGTACTCACATTTTCCAATTCCTCACCATTCAACCTCGCTTTACATTCACTGATTTCACCTCTCTCAAAGACCATCTCTTTACTCTTCCCTACATTCATCTTTAGATTTCGTTTCTTACACACTCTCCCAAACTCATCCACCAAGCCTTGCAGCTCCCTTTCGTCTTCACACAACAACACAGTATCATCTGCAAACAACAGTACAAGGAGTTTCCAAATACTACCCTCTCTCACCAGGGCCACTCCAACATCCACTACCCTACCTTGTACCTCCTTTATTACCCCATCCATGTACAGATTGAACAACCATGGAGACATGACACATCCCTGTTTTAACCCAACCTTCAAAGAGAAAAATTCACTTGTTTCACCATCCACACGCACTGCAGCCTTAGCACCATCATACATACTCTTCACAGCATTCAGCAAATTCCCATCTACTCCATATATTCTTAATACTTTCCACAATCCTTGTCTATCCACCCTGTCATATGCTTTCTCCAAATCCATGAAAGCCACATACAACTTCTTTCCCTTCTCTAGAAACTTTTCCACTAAAGATCTAAGAATGAATATCTGATATACACAACCTCTTCCCTTCCTAATACCTCCCTGTACTTCTCCAACTAATTCCTCTGTTCTTTCTCTAACTCTGTCAATAAGTATCCTACCCATACACTTTTCCTATTATACTAAGAAGACAAATGCCCCTATGATTACCACACGCTTCTTTTTCCCCTTTTCCTTTGTACAAGGGAATAATTATACCTGACTTCCAATCCTCTAGGACTCTACCTTCCTCCCAGGCCAATCTGCACATCTTCCACATCCATTCTACTACTATCTCTCCCTCATGCTTCAACATTTCACCACACACTCCATCAATTCGTGGGGCTTTCCCCAATTTAACTTTCTTCATTGCTTCCACAACTTCTATCCCACTGATTTCTTCCTGTCTTCTCACCTTCCTCCTCCCAGCCATTCCCCGTCCACTTATACTCGCATTACTTCCATCCTCTGTGTTCAGCAATTTCTTAAAGTGTTCTCTCCATCTGCTCACTTTTTCTTCCTTCTCCACTAGTAGTCTACCATTTTTATCTTTCATTCTCCTGCTAATCTCACTTCCACCCCCTCTTACTCTCTTCACCTCTTTCCAGAACATTTTCTTACAGTCCCTCCACTTTACACTCAAATTCCTTCCAAATTCCTCATCCGCTCTCTTCTTACTCTCTCTTACTAATTTTTTCACCTCTCTCTTTCTTTCTACATATGACTCTCTCTTCCACCTCATAACTTCTTCCACACCCCTATTTCTCATCCATTCATTGTATGCTTTCTTCTTTTTTGCAACAGCCTGTCTCACCTCTTCAGTCCACCACACTGTTCCTTGCACCCCTCTCCGTCTTCTCTTCATCTCACACACCACATCACATGCTGCACATATTTCTTCTGTGAATATCCTGCACACACCTTCCACGTCCCCCATCTGCTCCAATTCATATTTGCTCAATCGTTCTTTCACTTCTCTCTTATACTCTGCCTTTTTCTCATCCTCTTGTAACGTTTCCACTCTCCTTGCAAATATTCCTTCTTCCTCTCCTTCCCTTCTTCTATTTCTCTATCTTATTTGGATCTTGATTCTGGCCACCACCAAGTAGTGGTCAGATAAGTCCACCCCCCAACCTCTATAAGCTCTTGCATCCGTTACACATCTTTGCATCCTTTCATCCACACACACATAATCAGTCATTGCCTTCCTTTCATTCAGTTCACCACCCACCCTTCTCATCACTCACCATGTATACCTTTGGATCATTTTATGCCTGAAGAGGGTATTGGCTATCACCAACCTCCTCCCAGCACAAATGTCCACTAACGCACTGCCATTCTCATCTATCTCAGCAGGCACACCCCACTCACCAACTATTCCATCCACCTTCACATTCCCTACTTTACCATTCATATCACCAGTCAAAAACACTCTCTCATTCCTTCCAAACTTTTCCATGCACACTTCCACGTTTGTTCAGAACTCTTCTCTCACTCTGCTTGCACGATCTTGCGTTGGTGCATACACACACACAGTCGCCCACATTTATATTCCAACTTTCAGCCTTACCCATACAATCCTTGACCCAACTGATCCATACTCTCTTATGCTCTTCTTACATCTTTTACTCACAACTATACACACTTCTTCTTTCACCCTCTCATTCTCACCTACTCCTGCACATATACCCCATCCAAACTCCCATTCTCTCACACTTTCTCCTCTCCATTTAGTTTCAGTTATTCCACATACATCCACTTTTGCACCCTCAAGCACCTGGACAATCTCTCTCTCTTTCACCTCATCATTCGCACCTCTTACATTCCATTTTGCCATTACCATGTTCTTTGTCCGGTCCTTGGTCGTCATCGTTTGGTCAGTCCTTGTCCGAGGCTTCTTGTTTGTCTTTTTAGTTAGTTGTTTTCCGGGGAGGGGCACTAACCCTCCGCCAACCCTTTTAGTCACCTTGTACGACAAGCAGGGATACTGGGGGCGACACACCCCATTGCACTGTATATATTCGCACTTTGTGAAGCATAGGATCCCATGTTAAAATGGCTTTATAGGCGACACATCCTGAATTTTTGTATATTGATTCACCAATACCTATCCCAAACTAAAATGCAAAAGGTGGTGTTTCCCTCTCCTTTCTCCTTCTGCTTGATAATCTCCAGCTTCTGCTGGTGAGTAAGGCAGAGATGTTTCTTGGGTGACATGGCTGGGGTAGAGACAGTCAGACCAAGCGAGGGCAGACTATGTTAGAACAGACCAGAGATGAGTACAGACATGACAATTTCCTTGGGGAGGTGAGGGGCAGCTGCGCAGACACTGCCGACATCACAGTGCGCCGTGACGTTGGCCCCTCCCTCGCCATGACATCATGGCACTGGCACCTTCCTCACCACCACTCACTCACACACCAGCCACACCCCACCACACGTACTTACAAGCCCCACCCTTACCCATCACGCGCTACAAATTATGCTCGCGAGTTGTGAGAGAATACTGTATTTGCCTCAATTTTTCATGCCCGTTGCACATTGCAAGTAGCAAACGCACTTTCTAAATAATTAATTATTGTCAGACCCCCGTCACACATTAGGCGAGACGCCCTTTGCAAAGGCACACATTAGGCAAGATGACTGTGTGTGTATATATATATATATATATATATATGGAGCCTCTGTGGTACAGCGGTAAAGTGTGCCTTTTCATTCACTGAAGAACGAGGGTTCGCGCCCCGCCAGGATAATAAACTTTGGGAATGTTCTTTTGGCCACATACTGCTTGGCAGACATCAGGGGTGCTGTGGTTGAACCAGTGTCGCATACTATAAAGTATGCTTGCACCCAGTCGGCTTGTGCGGGCCGATTACACTTGGTTCACAGACTATACGCACCTCCAAAGCCACTGCAGCACTACAAATACACTTACAACCACCTCTCACTCTACATACAATCTCTGCCAGACAGCTTAAGCCACTTGGTAGAGACACATTGGCTGTATCATCCCCACTTCGGTAGGGATAGGCCGGTCCTGCAGTGGACACTCAAACGGCTGATGAGATGAGATTATATATATATATATATATATATATATATATATATATATATATATATATATACTTTATGTATATGTATGTATGTATGTATGTATGTACAGTATGTATGTCAAAAAAAAAAATACTAAGAAGACAAGTAAATGAATACAAACATATGGAAATAAAATTTCAGTTTGTAGACTTCTGGCATCCCATAGCAGGCTGTGTGCCATGACCTGTCGCCTTGAACTGGGTGGAAAGACATTAACTGAACCTCTCCTTTCCTCTTTCCTTCCCGTAGTCCCTTCTAATCAGTTACATACAAGTATGCAGAATAAATATTTATGTTTAGTTTAGTCATGCCTTTTGGAGGTCCAGCAAATACAGCAAATAATGTTCCAGAGTTTTACTATTATATTTGTGGTAGGTGGGGGCGCTCACCATCCACTCACTCGATGTAGTGCTGCTCTCGGGTGTCTGCCCTTTCCTCTCCTCCATTCTTCTTTCCTTCCATCCTCTTCTGTCTTTCTTTCCTTCAGTCTTTCCTCGTCCTTCTGCCTATGGGTGACTTAACACTCCCTCTTCCATCTTTCTTTCCTTTGTTCTTTCCTCTTCCTTCTGCCTGTGGGTGACTATACTGAGTGACAAGCCAAATGGTTTCCTGTACACCAGGGAACCATTTACTACGTTAGGTGGTAACCATATAACCAAATTTTGGTGCCTGGTGGTTCAGTGGGTAATTATTGCACTCCAGTCGGATTGAGCCGGTGAAGGATTATATCCAAGGGATGGTTGGGGTTTATTGCTCATGTAATGCCACTCAGGGATGAGTGAGGCTGGTCACTCTCATCTTAAATGTCAGGACCAACTTCCTAGCACGAGCTCCTACGCTCCTCATGGGGCAACAGAAGATTGAATGATTGATGGATGAATTTACTATAATATTGCCATCATATACTAGAGATAGATGCTACACTATTTTTTCTTCTTTGGAAGCACCTCAAAGAAAGTTCTGTATCAGGCAGCATTTCCTTGTCTGTTATAATTCAGTCATTTAAAATTTTTAATGTTCTACAAGGTGAGACAACCACATTTATTTGTATTATTTCTTATCAAACTAGTCTGCATATAAATGTAGCTAAGAAATTTGTCATTATGCAGCTGTAACCTTGTATGTCATAATTCTTATTCCGACTCAAAGTATGTAAAAACTTGCCAGCTTCATAATTATGTCATGTGTTTCAGGTTTGGCATGATATGTTGTAGTTACTCCCAGATAGGCAAAAGTTTTCATGAGATAAACCTCTGATGATATGAAACTGTACAGTATGTACAGTCTAAGTAGTGTGTGTAGAAGTGGGTCAGTTTTGTCCAGTTGTGCTCAATACAATATTGTTTCCCTCCCTGTCATATTACCAGTACAGTACAGTTGACCATTGTTCCAATATTTTAGCATATCCTCTTGGTCTACAGCCTTGTTAAGGTCAAAATATAAAGAACCTACACTAAGTATTTTCTGTGAACTGTAGTACATCTTAGATTAGCAGCTGTGTGTTGCATGTTTTGAAATCTTTACTCTTGTAGGACAGTACTGCAGTGCCAAAGTAAAGATTTTAAAATGAAATGCGGCATGCACAGTAAAGCATCAGCTAAAGTGCTAAGCAAAGAGTTCTTATCCTGTCAGCCATGCCAAATCAGCTTCCTTTCATTATATACTTCATTATCTGGTGTTTACCAGGTAGCAGCATGAAGCCCTTAGCTGTTTGGCTGAAGACATCCCTTTAGTTACTAATTCCTGATATCAAGGGTTTGCAGTCATGCACTTCCATAAAGGAATGAACAAAATTATGTATCCATAATAGTTATAATAGTACAATATTTTTTAAATATTTTTAAGATTATATTTTATTTTTACATTTAGAATTAGAAGTTTTAACAGTTCTGTTCCACAAACCCAGTAATCATATGTTCTTTGCTGATTATTCAAGCATTTACATGTATCCACAATGCAGTTTTTCATATTCATATGTGGAAATACATGTCCCTTAGCCCTAGATACAGTAATGGAATCTTTGTAGCCATGGCTCTTTCATTAATCCTTGTCATACAAAGCTCCTTTGTTTGGAGAGACTGCAAATACATAAGAAAGAGTACATAAACCATTTGATCAGTAATGCTTTTCAGACAGTGCTGGTGAATGGCTTAAGCTAAAGTGTACTGGACTATGATATTACTGTCTTAGATCTTATTATACAGTAGTTCAGTAGTGGTCGATGGTGGTGACCATCATCCACGTACTTGATGCAGTGCTGCCTACTTCTTTCTTCACCTTTATCATTCTTTTTCTGTGTTTGCCCTCCTCTCCTCCTATATCTTCCATCATTCTTATCACTTCTTATTATTCCTCTTTCCACTTCAGGTGGCTCTTCATTGAGTGATAAGAATAATTGTTCCCTGTAACCCAGGAAACCATTTACATTGCCAGATGGTAACTGCATAACCAGATCATGGGTTGATGTGGAGCCTACAGTGGTGCCACTGTTAAAGAGAGATGGAAGCGCAGTGTCCATTCGGGAACCAAACCTCCACACTTTTCTCTGCATCTCACTACAACGCAGCGAGGTGCTGTCTACTTCAGGGAAACATTGGTTCACTGCATGGGATGACCCTGGAGGGATGGTCGCGTGTCTGTGGTTGATGGGTCTGCTTGGGCAGACACACTGGAGTTACTTAATAAGAACAACAACAGTAGTTCAGTGCAGTACAGGCATATACAGTAATTTTATGTAATTAAAAATGGGTAATATTGTAATTCCAAATAAAGGAGCTTTGACTGTGTTTGTGGTCTCCACTGCTTTATGTTAGTGTGAGGTGCATGCTTGTGTCCTGGTGACCTTGGCGAGTGTTGTGGTTTGGCTTGGTGTATATTAACCCCAGCACTGTTCGCTTCTTCAGCCACGTCATGGGTCTGGCAACTACTACAGCTGCGTTTCTGGCGACTATAACTGTGGCCATACCCCCAGTGAGGGCCACCAGGTTGGTTAAGGCGACTGAGTGTGGATGGTGGTGGCAGTCACCAACCAACATTGTCGCATCACTTGTTTTTCATAAGACTCTGTAGTTGAAGGGACTGAATAATTACACCATTTAAGGCTGAGGTCCGCTGGTTTTGCTGAAGTCTATGCTGTGTTTTAATTTTTTTGATGTTGGATTTTTATTGATAATGGTGTCTTTATGCAGTTCCTTTTACTGGAGGGTATCGTATTCTGTTTAGTGCCACATAAAAATTATTCCACCCACAGCCTGCAGCCTGGATTGTCATATCAAGCAGTTCATGGCAAGGGCAACAGGGTTATATATGTAAACTCTTAGACCCTTCTGTGTTCCAGGCTTCTGCCCTCAGTCAACGGGGTGAAGGCTGCCTGAACCCACCACACAGTTGATGTAGTGTGTCTCTAACTAAATGCTTTGTCAGACGTTTGTCTCATGTCTCAAGCCTAACTACTGCTTTGTCTTCTTTCACACTTAGATAGGACATTGCTGAGTCTTTGCCATTGCTTGTTTACTCTTATTCATGATGGAGTTCACATTCTTATTCCTTTTATTTGTTCCTGTTTCCATGCTTTTATTATGTCTATTATTGATTTTCTTTATCATCATGTGCAGCTTCATACTACATGTACATCACATGTTTGTAAAGATGAATTAGCATTTAATTCTATTATGTCTGCATTTCTATAGTTAATTATAGCAGCACCAGTAGTATGTTAACTAAATTTAAGGCTTTTCTTTATTTGTGAATAGTAAATTACATCGTTTTCATCCATGCCCTATTCATTGTGCTGTCTACTGACAGTAAATCAAATTGTTGTTATGGGTCTGCTTACTTAGGCAGATGAGAGCAAAATTATCAGCACTGGTAATCTTGAAATTTTGGAGCTCATGTGTATAAATTTATGATCGGTAAAGAAAGTTAATTAATTTCTTTCCTGTGCACCAATGCATAAGGTACTGTAAATTGAACTTTTTCCATCATTCAGTATATGTACATGACATGAAAGTTTTATAGCTTTGTACCTTGTTTCTTGATATTGGAAACCCTGATGATGATAAGGACAAGAAGTGTAGAAGTATATAATATTGTTATTTTACTCCCATTTGTTCAAAGTGCTGGGGAAAATTCCATTAAAAAAAAAAAGCATTGATGGTGTGATTATAATGCATATGATCTTGACTTTTTTTTTCTTTACTTCCTGTAGCATCCACAAAACAGGTTTAGTAGAATCATGTTCAGTTGTATTGTTTTCATTGATAATACTTACATTTTGCCACTTTCACAATGTAGGTAACTAATACTAAATTTACCAACTAGAATATTCCACTAGATAGCAGAACATGGCTCAAACCTAATTACAGTATTAAATATCTCTTTTCTCACTAAGGCTCCTTGAATCGTTTATAAAACAAGTGATCTTTCCTTGTTCCTCTGATGCGCTACTGACTAATCCTCTAATGTTGTGTACGTCTTGCTTACAGCCACGTCATGGATCTGGCAACTACTACTCATGTGTGGCTGGAGAGTATGGATCTGGTGGTGTAAGTGTCACTAATAATGCTGAGGACTTTGTTGTGGATGATACTGTTGTTGCCTATCCTTGGGCCTTTGCACCTCATGAGGAGAAATATGGGACCTGCTGGTACCATTTTTATTATTTCATTGTATGATAGAGTTGGATATTGTGACATGAGGCAGTGATTCAGGTATGACATAGGTGGTAAAGGTGAACATTTTTGGAGAGGATAATTAAATGCCATTGCCGGATAGTTTTACTAAGAAAGACTGAAAGTCAAGAAGCTGAGGATCAGAGAAGAGGCAGATGAATACAGGACCAAAGTAGGGGAGGAGTTAGAATCAGTGAATTGGAATGAAATGGATCTGGCCAGCCTGTGTAATGCATATAGGGATTGCTTTGTTAGAAATGCTAAAGTGGTGTGCGGTGTGACAAGAGTAACAACAAAGAAGAAATAACATACGGCATGGTAGAATGAAGAAAGTTAAGAGAGCAGTGGAGGAAAAGAGGAAGAAGTGACTAGAGTGGTTACAGGACAGGGGTTCAATTGAAATAAGAGCTGAATATATTGAGAACAAGAAACACGTAGAGACTAGTGAAGACGAAAAATGTGGTAAATGATGATCTAGGAAGAAAAATCAATGCAATCTACTCTGAAAATAGGAAGTTATTCTGGAAAGAGGTGCAGAAATATAGAATTGAAAGCAGAAAGAAATTTGAAGGTGTGAAGTATGTAGGTGGTAGATTATTAACCCTTGGGGTTGAAGTAAGGGCCAGATGGAAAGAATATTTTGAAAGCCTGATGAATGGGAATAGAGAGAGCAGAGCCACTGTAAACATGATTGATTTTGGGGGGGTGCAGAGAAGGAATGCAGTGCTAGGAAATGTGACCCTCACACAGGTGAAGAGTGCTGTGAAGCAGCTGAAAAATGGGAATGCAGCTGGGGTTGATGAGGTGTATGCAGAGATGATTAAGTGCAGTGGAGAGAATGGAATCAAGTGCTTGTTGGAGATATGTAAGAAGGCATGGATGAGTGAAACTGTGCCAGCAGAGTGGAGAAAGGCTGTGATTGTACCCCTGTACAAAAATAAATGTGAGCAAAGTGAGTGCAAGAATTATTGTGGCATAAGTTTATTGAGTGTGGTAGGGAAGGTATATGGAAGAATTATTATAAATTAAGAGAGATATTAGAAGTCCTAGTGAGTGATGAACAAGGTGGCTTTAGGAGTGGCAGAAGATGTGTGGATCAAATATTTGCAGTGAGACAGATAGTGGAGAATGCCTTTGAGAAGGACTATTAGATGTTTATGGCATTCATGGATTTGGAAAAAACTATACAACGAAGTAGACAGGGAAGGATTTTGGAAGGTTTTGCACATGTACAATGTAGATGGTAAGCTGCTAGGTGCCGTCAAGAGTTTTTATGATGGTAGCGAAATATGTGTAAGGGTTAATGGGCATCTAAGTGAATGGTTCACGATTGATGTGGGTGTGCGACAAGGTTGTGTGATGTCTTCATGGTTGTTTGATATGTATATCGATGGGGTGATGAGAGAAGTAAAAACATGAGTAATGGAGAGGAGGATAGCATTGGTAATGAATGGTGATGGATGGAATATCTCAAATTTGTTGTATGGTGATGATGCGGTACTACATGCAAATTCCGTACAGGAACTTGGTAGACTAATGCAGAGTTTTTCTGATGTCTGTAAGCACTGTGCCTTGAGAGGAAATGTAGAGTAGAGTAAAGTGATGGTTACTGGGAGAGAAGGTGACTCCTAGTGCGATATTACAGTGAATGGAGAGAGATTGGAATTGGTGAGAGAGTTCAAATACAGTACCTGGGTACAATGATAGAAAAGAGGAAAATGTGCAAATGAAGTGGAAAGTAGAGTGACACAAGGAAGGAAAGTAGCTGGTGCAATGAAGGCCTTAATAAGAAGCAGAGGCTTGAGTGTTACAGCTGCACAAGGCTTACATGAAGGAGTGTTAGTGCCAACTTTAACATATGAATGTGAGACTATGGTGTGGCATGAAAATGAAAAGTCACAAGTGAGTGCAGTGGAGATGGGACTGCTAAGGAGTGTATGTGGAATACGGAGAGTGGATAAGATACAAAATAATATGATTCGTGAAAGATGTGAAGTGAGGAAGGTTGTGGACACCAGAATCGAAGAGAGTGTACTGTGATGGTATGGTCATGTGGAGAGAATGAATAACAATTGAGTGGTGAAAAAGGTATATCTGAGATAATTTGAAGGAGGGAGGAGGCAAGATAGGCCAAGGAGAAGGTGGAAGGATATGGTGGATGAGTGTGTGAGGAAGAGAGGTTTGCAAGTCGGTGAGGCTAGGGGACTGACAAGATATCGAGCTGGCTGAATAAATATTGTGAGGAAAAGTGCACGATCAGGGATTTGGCACCCCTTATTAAAGTGGCAGCGTCCGGATTGACCCTGTCGGATATGTTTATGTGAAGCTACAGAACGTGGTGAATGTTTTTGGAGTATCAGCTAGAGCGAGGATTCTGGGGGCTTGACTGATGAGCGAATGGAATCATGGCCCATTGGACTGGGCAAATTTTGGCTGTCTGGACATTGCAACTCCTCACCCCACCCTAGGGTGGGAAAGGAGGTCCGAATGATGATGATAAATTATAGATTGACATAGTCAGTCTCCTCACCCCACCCTAGGGTGGGAAAGGAGGTCCGAATGATGATGATAAATTATAGATTGACATAGTCATTATTCATCAGTGAAGTTACCGATGTGAGCAAATAGTAATACATAATCAGTAAAAGAAGAGGGAAAGCAGATACTGCCGTAATTTCTGTGTGAGACTGAGAAACAGCATAGTGTTGAGGTAAATGTTGGTAAGTAAAAGAAACTGCACAGTAATGGTTGGTAGGCATATTGGACACATACAGTATGCATGTTCTAATGGGTTCCTTTCCATTCAAGAAGGAATAAGACACTGAGGTGGGGATGGATTGGTGATGGGTCAGTTGAAGTTTAGGTGATACTTTGGATAGAGCTTTATCTCTTGAGTTACATCATTTGCCATCCTGACATTACTAAATGTCAGAATGATCTCTTTACCATGTTTTCACTGGATGAGTATGACTGACTTGCTTCCTCTGAGTGTCTGAGTGAACTGGAGGAAAGGAAACATAAAAATGGATGTTCTGTGTTGTGCAGTGTGAAGTTGATAAACGAATACCCAAAAGATAACAGATGAAGTTTTATTCATATGCATTTCATTCAGTGTCAGTTTTGGTGTACCATGTATACTGTATAGTACTGAATCTGGAAGTATTAATTCTAAGCTCAAGTTATCTGTTTGTTTGAGTGTTGCAGTTGTGTCAAGTGTTTTTTGTATGTGTTGTTTTGTTCCTGTACCTCACAACTGTTCACTAACATCTCCTATAGAATATAATAGTAAATTTAGGTTTGAAGTCTCTTGTTAATTGTACTTAGCATCATTTAATCGAGTCATACATTCATCCTTTTCCATTCACTAGAAATGCCTAACACCAGCTTCCATGCTTCTGAAGAATATTTGTTTTTATTTACCCTGTATCAGTTTATGGACAGTGTTGCAGTAAGTCCTCAGAATATCATTTTTTTCCCCAAAAATACTTGAAGTCCTTCATAAATTGTATAGAACTCACTTATTCGATCTCTACCTGTAGAGCTGACATCAGTTTTCTTTAGTATGCACTGCCAGTGGTCGGGAAAGAGCTGTAAAATATTGGAATATATCACTGATGTAATGAGGACTGTCTGTTTAACTTTTTATTTTTTTTAAAGCTGACTTGTCAGTTTTCTTTAGTATGCAGTGGCAGTTGTAGGGAAAAAGCTGTGATATATTGGAACATATCCCTGATGTAATGAGGACTGCCTGTTTAGCTTTTTATTTTCTGTGTTTATTTATTTACTGTACATTATTAATTTTTACATGAAGGGGATATTAACAAATTTTGGCGCTTTCCCACAGCCCCCTAGCTCGACTTATTACTCAACTGTGCCAGGTGACATGACCTCTTCCCGCATGAGCAACTCCACCTTCTCCCCAACCTATGATGACCCTGCCCGCTCAGATGAAGAGAGTGACCAGTATGGAGGTTCAACCTACTCTGGCGGTGGACCCTATGCCCGGGCTATTGATTCCGTCTCTCAGAGCGGCACAGCCAAGCGCCTCAGTAAGTAGCTGTGTCAAAAAGTGGATAGTGTATTAGGATGGTAGGGTAAGGGATGGAAGGACAGGGAGTGGAAGTGGCTGGAAAGGTGATCTGTAGCAGGTTGCAAAAGTGCAGAATATGTTAGGATGGTAGGCTAGGTGATGGAAGGACAGAAAAGGAAATTATCAGAAAGGTGATAAGTTGCTGGGTGGAAAACAGGATAGGTTACTTATAAATGGATGTTAGGATGGAAGATATGGGTTGGAAGGGCAGCATATGGAAATGATTGGAAAGATGATCACAGCTGGGTGGGAAAATGAAGAGTTAGGTAGGTGTTGGGATGGTAAGGTAGGGGATGGGGTGAAAATTATTGGAAAAGTGACAAGCAGGTATTTGGAAAAGCAGTAGTGTGTGGTGAAATGCTTAGGTATGGGGGTGAGATTGTGGTGGAGTGGATATGGAAGTTGTGTAGATTGGCTTGGGAAGAGGGAAGGGTTCCAGAGGACTGGAAATCAGGTATAATTGTTCCTTTATACAAAGGAAAAGGAGAGAGAGAAGTATGTGGTAACCATAGGGGTATTTGCCTACTTAGTGTGACTGGTAAAATATATGGTAGAATACTCATTGATAGGGTTAGGCATATGACAGAGCAGCTAGTTGGAGAAGAACAAGGGGGATTTAGGAAGGGAAAAGGGTGTGTAGATCAGATATTTGTTCTAAGATGTTTAGTGGAGAAGTATCTAGAGAAGGGAAGGAAAGTGTATGCTGCCTTCATGGACTTGGAGAAAGCTTATGACAGAATAGATAGGCAAGGTATGTGGAAGGTATTAAGAATATATGGAGTGGAGAGGAAATTGTTGAGTGCTGTGAAGAGTATGTACGAGGGAGCTAGGGCTACGTTGCGAATGGATGGTGAGCTGAGTGAGTTCTTTGATCTCAAGGTGGGACTGAAACAGGGTTGTGTGATGTCTCCATGGCTGTTTAATATATACATGGATGGGGTTGTAAAGGAGGTGCAGGGTAGGGCAGTGGATGTAGGGCAGTGGATGTGGGGGTGGCTCTAATGAATGAGGGTGAGATTTGGAAGCTTCCGGTGTTGCTGTTTGCTGATGATACAGTGCTGTTGAGTGAAGATGAATGGGAGTTGCAAGGTTTGGTGAATGAATTTGGGACAGTGTGTAGGAGGAGGAATCTGAAAGTTAATGTAAACAAAAGTAAAGTTATGGTGTTTGAGAGGAATGAAGTCACAGAGTGTGCAGTGAGGTTGGATGGTGAGGATATGGAGAATTTGAGTTCTGTTGGATGGTGAGGATATGGAGAATGTGAGTGCATTCAAGTACTTGGGTAGTGTGATGAGTAAGGATGGAACTTTGGGGGATGAAGTGCGTGAAAGGGTACAGCAGGGAAGGAAGGTTGTTGGTACACTGAGAGCAGTGATGAGAAATAGGGAGGTGAGTATGGAAGTTAAGAAGTCACTGCATGATAGTATTGTGATCCCTACCCTGACGTATGGAAGCGAGGCATGTACCTTACAAGAGGGGAACAAGTCAAGAGTGAGAGCAGTGGAAATGAGTTACTTGAGAGGAGCATATGGAGTGAAGTGGAGGGACAGGTTGACGAATGAAGAAGTGAAGGAACGCTGTGGGGTGGATGTGGATGTGGTTGAGAAGATTAGGAGAAATACACTGAGGTGGTTTGGACATGTGGAGAGAATGGAGAATGAACGACTGACTAAGAGGGTGTATGTGGGTGAGGTGGGAGGAGGGAGAGGGAGAGGTAGACCAAGGATGAGGTGGAGGGATGGAGTTGAGAGGTATATGAGGGAGGGGGGGGTGAGTTGGGGGGAGGGTAGTCAAATGGTGGGTGACAGAGCGACTTGGAGGCGTTTTGTCTGCGGCCACCCTTTGCGGGATTAGGGCGTCGGGCTATAGATAGATAGATAGATAGATATGTAGATAAGCTAGGATGGGTAGGGTGGGGGATGAAAATGCAGTAGAATGGAAATAATTGTAGAGATGAAAGCTTTGTAGGGGAGACTGATGTTTGAGATGCTTGACAGTAGGTGGTAGATTTTGTAGTGAGTATAATATCATCATATTTATTTAAGAAAAAATATAAATTGCTTATGCAAGTGAAATGTTGTGTAGTGTACATGAAAACTCTGTGTAACTGTAAAACATCAGTGTATATATATCAAATTTTGGGTAGTAGAGGTAACACATTTTCTTCTTGTGCCTCATCAAATAAGATGTGCCTGAGATTTCACGTTACCCTTGTTTTCTGTTACATGCTCTTTAGGTCACATCACACTGAGAATTTGCTGATTGTGTCCTAATAATGATGGGCACAGTATCACGGCCTTAACTACTTGCTGTGATAACGATTTATATATATTTTTTGAATGTTTTTTACATGTGGATGATTTTATTCAGCTTGGGAAGAATGCCCTCAAAGTGAAGGTCATGAAGGCTGTATCCACCTCTTCAATTTGCAGTCTCTCCAAAGCTGAATAAAATTATCCATTGATAGCAGATTAAAATTTGTAAATGATGGGGTTAGCTCTTCTTAAGGAGAGAATTTTTCATGTTCACCGTGCTGCATAAAACTGACCGCGTAATTATGCACTGGAAATTATACTGCATCTGTCATTATTTAATAACCAGTAATTGTAATGTTTTATAGTAAATATAGTATGCTGTTTAAAACAGTTATTTGAGTTATATTTAAGAGTGTGATGTTCCCTTTAGATTGATGGTAGTAGAGTAAATTTAAATTAAAATATATTTGGTATATGTTAAATGGAAATGAGAGAGTAACAGTGTAGAGATGTACATGCATATATTTATTCAAAATGCTGTAGGAATGGCGTGAGGTAGATATATTGATTTAAAATGCAGTGGGAATGGTGTGGGATAGCTGTATTTTGAAATGGAGTAACACTGGCGCCCAACTCAGATGGCGGCCCCTACCCAGGCAGCAACCCGGGCCTCGTGTGGCCTCAGGGTAGATTCTTCTGTAAGTCTTGCTTGCACATTAGTTGTCATATTAACCCCTCATTGTAAAACAGTTTGCTTTATTCACAGACTGTTGTACTTGGGTCATTACATGTGGTTGTCTGACTAACAGATTGTAATTTTCTTGTGACTGTAGTCTACTCTGGAAATTCAGTAACATGAAGTTTTACTACCTAAAAAAATCCCTGGTAAATAGTATTTTCTTTGTGGTGCTGGGCTTTGCCATCCTACAGAAATGCATCATCATTAATGTAATCACATTGTTATCTTGATGCCATCATTATTATCATGACCAATGCCTCAGTCCCCCTAACAGGGGATGATCATGACAGAATAGCCACCAGGATACACCATACAAAATGATTTGAATTGCAAGTGGTGATCTCCACTACCCGTTCATTTGTTGTCGAGTGCTTTAGGTGACTGTACAGTGTATACTGAGTGACAAGCCAAATTGCAGCCCAGGAAACGTACTACTTCAAGTGGTAATCATATCATCAAATGGATGCCTGGTGGCATAGTGAGTTAAGGCACTCCAAACAGAGGCAGTCCCCAACGGTTTACACCTGAGTGGTGATTTGAGTTTATTGTTCATATAAAACAACTCAAGGGAAAGTAACTGGTTACTACTCATGAAGGTCTGAACCAAATAGCTTAGCCCCTGACCCCTACACTTCTGATGGGGCAATAAAGGATTGGATGATAGATTGATACATAGAAATATGAAACACTCAGTTAGCTCTTCATGCTATAACAAATTTTGTGTTTATTTATTGGTAGAGTGAGAAGGACAGAACTGTGAGGGAAGAAAAATATAAAATATTTCCAGTGACTTAACACCAAACAAGCATAAACACCTAACAAACATAAGGCTTTGATTTGTAAAATGATTTTGCATAAAGTTATCATGTACAGTTCTTCGTATACAATTGAGGAAATTCAAAGCTTTGACTTGCTTCAGAAACTTTGACCCAAGTGGAACAGCATTTGAATACAGGCAAGTGTGTATGCATTATCTATCTGGTTTGTATATTTGAAATGATAATTGCCTGCAGCACCAAGGGCACAGTGGAGTTGTGCGTGTGGATGTTATATTACTAAAATGCTTTCAAGGTACAGTATTTATTAATTGGATTACTTGCCACACAAGGTAAACACTGATTTAAATTTTGCATTAACAAGATAACCCAAGTCATCTTATCATTTTGCATTTTCTTAAAAGGATTTTACAGCAAGCTGAATCTGTGATGCATTCTAAATGTTTAGCATTTATGCAAGATAAACAGTATTCAGTATACTAACATACAGAGGAATATGCACTGATCACTTAGCATTGTGGTGGGGGATTTATTTTATTTGCTAGTCTTAATAACTTACTGTACTTTAGGTTAGCAGTAATGTGTAATTGATTTGTTAAAGTAGAAGAATACAGTTAGAATATATCAATCATTTAAGCTACAACTTTCATCCTCCTTTTCTGTCTGAGAATATTAAGTATATCCAGTGTAAAGAACTGATATTGAGAGTGACAGTTTAGGTGTTCTTTGTATGTCACTGGCATCATTTCACATTACTGAGAATATCAGACAGTGTATTTATTAATTTCTCCTGATTATAGTAATTTACCCTTGGAACCCTTCAGCTTGAGGTAGTTTTGCATAAGCTTAGTAAAATTTGTGTAGCCAGTATAAAATTAAAACAACTTCAAGATAAGTGGGTTAAGAATGGAGTGCATTCCTCAGCTGAACAGAATTGTCTACAGTAGTACTGTAGTCAAAATAAGGTCCTAGAGTGTCCCAGTCATCCTTTATGTGTTAAGGAGATTCATTTGAACATTTAGCATAGCCAGTATACTGAGGATACATAAACCTACTAGTACTTTATGTTCCCTTGATACATTGTTATACGTACATATAGTACTTGCATAGACATATGATCACAGTATATAGATTTCTCTTGTTAAAGTGACTCATGCCACACCCTGTATTAAAATCCTCTTTCAACCATTGTAAATTCATCTGTGTTGCAACTGCTGTGCTTTGTGTGCATCTCAGAGTGTGCAGAGGAGGGGAACCAGGATTCATGTGTTTTCACTGGTGCAGTTACTGTTTTTGCTCTTAAGAAAAGCTTAGCAACCTGGCTTGCAGCTGTATGTTCTCCAGATTAATAGCACTGAAAATTTGTGAGATCATAATTCCAAGCTAGGTAATGTTGGCTTTTGCACTCTCTTCATTTTAGTTTGCTGTCATTCACACCTGCAGCACATTCCATAATGAGCCAGGTAAATTAAAAAGCATAATAATGTATGTAGTTCTTTAGCCGTTTACCATTATATAACTTAGGTGGGATAAATCACCTGAATTCTCATCCCCCTCTTGCTTACTGTAGCTCATTTGAGTCATCATCCATGGAGCTGACTGTTATTTCCATAACAGTATTCTTTTTTTATGTGTGTAACAAAACTTACATATTAGAAGTTGATGAGTCACTACAATATTTATGATAAGGTTCACCACTCACCTGTCTATTGCCAGATGCCTCAATCCCATAAGGGGTGGCCACAAACAAATCGCCTCCATGTCGCCCTGTCCCCTTCCATTTCACGCCCTACTTCCAGCTCACACCCCCCCCTCTCTCATATACCTCTCCACTCCATCCCACCATCTCATCCATGGCCTCCCCCTCCCTCTGCCCCCCCACTGCCTCACTGACATACACTTTCGTTGTCAGTCTCTTGCTCTTTATCCTCTCCACATGACCAAACCACCTCAGTGTGTTTCTCCTAACACTTCCTATCACATCCACATCTACACCACAATGCTTCTTCACTTCCTCATATGTCAGTCTTTCTCTCCATGTGACTCCACATGCCCCTCTCAGATAACTCATTTCCACTGCTCTCACTCTTGACCTGTGCTCCTCCAACAAGATCCAAGCTTCATTTCCATATGTTAGAGTTGGTATCACAATACCGTCATGCAGTAACTTTTTCACTTCCATGCTCACTTCTCTGTTTCTTATCACTGCTTTCAAGGAACCAGCAACCCTTCTTCCTTGTTATACCCTTTCAAGCACTTCACCCTCTAAACTTGCATCCTTACTCACACTACCCAAGTACAGTACTTAAATGTACCCACATTTTCCATTTCCTCTTCATTCAACCTCACTGTACATTCACTGACTTTCATTTCTCTCAAAGACCATAACATGACTCTTCCCTACATTTACCTTTAGTTTCTGTTTCTTACACACTCTCCCAAACTCATCCACCAAGCCTTGCAGCTGCCCTTCATCTTCACGTAACAACACAGTACAGGGACTTTCCACACACAGCCCTCTGTCATTAGGGCCACTCCAACATCCACTTCCCTACCTTGTATCTCTTTTAAAACCCCATCCATATACAGATTAAACAACCATGGAGACATGACACATCCCAGCTTCAGTCCAACCTTCAGATAGAAAAATTCACTCAGTTCAAAACCCACATGCACTGCAGCCTTGGCGCCCTCATACATACTCTTCACGGCATTCAACAACGTCCCATTTACTCAATATATTCTTAACCCTCTTGGGCACAGTCATGCGATTTGCGTTCCATGTGGTTTGTTACAAAGAAGCACAGTCATGCGAATCGCGTTCCTAAGCAGAAAAAAACGCCGTCAGAAGAAAAGTTTTCAGCCGATTTGCATCAAATTTTGGTGCGTTCTAGTGTGTGCATCTCTTTTCCGAGGTAAGCATTTGGCAACACTGTGACTGCTCTGATGAGACAATGCATAGCAGAAATATCTCAGTATCTCATGACCAGCTGGGCAGGAGAGTAGCGCAGCTGTCAGCGTCCCTTTAAACCTGCTGTTTTCCCCCTCACACCGGAGGCAGAAGCCATTATTGAAATATTGTGATTGTACAGTGTTTTTTACTATAATGTGAAGTGATTGTGTCTATGGAACATAGATATATTGTCTGTAAATCATTGGGGCCTGTTATCAGCTGTTAAGCCTACAGGCATGAGTGTGGTTTGTTATAACGGGGATTCCACTCTGCTTCACCCTGCCTGTAAATGATGTGAGTATTTTACCTTTATATAGTGAAGCCAATACTTTTATTTGTGAAACATATAGTGCCTGGATTGGTGAAATAACTGACCTACCATAGCGGGCATTATGCACGCCATAGAGATATGCAACAGGCGCTAAGGAAACAGGCGGTCACGTACGCCATAGAGTCGGGAATAATAGAGGAGGTTGGGATGGAATCATGCAATAGTGTTTTATATTGCGTATGGTTTAGTGTGAAATAAACATATAAAATAGTGCAGTGAGTGTTCACAGAAATATTTCATGCATTGACTGACTTAGCTAAAACATAGCGCAGGTGTCAGAGACAAGAAATATGCCACAACCACATATACATACATGTGTCGTGCAGCGAATGTTCGTGGAGAAATCTATTGTGTGCATTGCATGTGTTTTAGGCAAATGTATCGCAAGGAGAGAAGAATATACGCCACACACACACACACACACACACACACACACACACACACACACTATCTATCTATCTATCTATAGCCCGACGCCCTAATCCCGCAAAGGGTGGCCGCAGACAAAACGCCTCCAAGTCACTCTGTCACCCACCATTTGACTCCCCTCCCCCCAACTCACTCCCCCCTCCCTCATATACCTCTCAACTCCATCTCTCCACCTCATCCTCGGTCTACCCCTCCCTCTCCCTCCCTCCACCTCACCTACATACACCCTCTTAGTCAGTCTTTCACTCTCCATCCTCTCCACATGTCCAAACCACCTCAGTGTATTTCTCCTAATCTTTTCAACCACATCCACATCTACCCCACAACGTTCCTTCACTTCTTCATTCGTCAACCTGTCCCTCCATGTCACTCCACATGCTCCTCTCAAGTAACTCATTTCCACTGCTCTCACTCTTGACTTGTTCCCCTCTTGCAAGGTCCACGCCTCGCTTCCATACGTCAGGGTAGGGATCACAATACCATCATGCAGTGACTTCTTAACTTCCATACTCACCTCCCTATTTCTCATCACTGCTTTCAGTGTGCCAACAACCTTCCTTCCCTGCTGTACCCTTTCACGTACTTCATCCCCCATAGTTCCATCCTTACTCATCACACTACCCAAGTACTTGAATGCACTCACATTCTCCATATCCTCACCATCCAACCTCACTGCACACTCTGTGACTTCATTCCTCTCAAACACCATAACTTTACTTTTGTTTACATTAACTTTCAGCTTCCTCCTCCTACACACTGTCCCAAATTCATTCACCAGACCTTGCAACTCCCATTCATCTTCATTCAACAATACTGTATCATCAGCAAACAGCAACACCGGAAGCTTCCAAATCTCACCCTCATTCATTAGGGCCACCCCCACATCCACTGCCCTACCTTGTACCTCCTTTACGACCCCATCCATATATATATTAAACAGCCATGGAGACATTACACACCCCTGTTTCAGTCCCACATTGAGATCAAAGAACTCACTCAGCTCACCATCCACTCGCACCGTAGCCCTAGCTCCCTCGTACATACTCTTCACAGCACTCAACAATTTCCCCTCCACTCCATATATTCTTAATACCTTCCACATACCTTTCCTATCTATTCTGTCATAAGCTTTCTCCAAGTCCATGAAGGCAGCGTACACTTTCCTTCCCTTCTCTAGATACTTCTCCACTAAACATCTTAGAACAAATATCTGATCTACACACCCTTTTCCCTTCCTAAATCCCCCTTGTTCTTCTCCAACTAGCTCCTCTTTCATATGCCTAACCCTATCAATGAGTATTCTACCATATATTTTACCAGTCACACTAAGAAGGCAAATACCCCTATGGTTACCACATACTTCTCTCTCCCCTTTTCCTTTGTACAGAGGAACAATTATACCTGATTTCCAGTCCTCTGGAACCCTTCCCTCTTCCCAAGCCAATCTACACAACTTCCATATCCACTCCACCACAATCTCACCCCCATACCTAAGCATTTCACCACACACTCCATCAATTCCTGGGGCCTTTCCCAGCTTAATCTTCTTCATCGCTTCCACTACTTCCGACCTACTGATCTCTTCCTCCCTCCTCTCATCTCTTCTTCTCCCAGCCATTCCCCAACCACTTATACTCACACTGCTCTCACTCTCTACATTCAACAAATCCTCAAAGTGCTCCTTCCATCTCCTCAATTTCTCTCTCTTCTCCACCAACAATCTATTATTCCTATCTTTCACTCCCCTACTATTTCCCCTTTCACACTGCCTTACTTTCTTTACCTCCTTCCAAAACAATTTCTTACTCTCCCTCCATTTCACACTCAGATTCCTCCCAAACTCTTCATCCACTTTCTTCTTACTCTCCTTCACCAGTCTCTTAACCTCCCTTCTCCTGCTCACATATACCTCTCTCTTCTCTCTCTCATCTTCTCCCCTACCTCTACTCGCCAACCATTCACCATATGCTTTCTTCTTTTGTTCCACAGCTCGTTTCACCTCATCATTCCACCATGCTGTCCCTTGCACACCCTTGCATCTCCTCCTCACTCCACAAACCGCCTCACACGCTGCGCTTATCTCTTCCGTGAATATCTTACATACGTCTTCCACCCCTTCCATCTGCTCTAGCTCATACCTTCCCAATCTTTCTTCCACTATGCTCTTATACTCTGTCCTCTTCTCACTATCTTGCAATTTCTCCACTCTTCTCACAGGAGCTGCTTCCTCCTGTCTTCCCCTTCGCCTCCTCAACCACTTTCTTTGCAGCTCTACCTTGGCCATCACTAAGTGATGGTCCGAGACTCCATTCCCCCACCCTCTCCACACCCTTGCATCCAACACTTGTCTTCTCATTCGCTCATCCACACACACGTAGTCTATCATTGCCTTTCGTTCAACAAGTTCACCATCCATCCTCCTCATTACTCTCCATGTATACCGGTGGATCATCTTATGACGAAAGTAGGTGTTGGCTATTGCCAACCCCTTACCAGCACAGATGTCCACCAAAGCACTACCATTCCCATCTACTTCCGCTGGCACACCCCACTGACCAACCACTCCATCCACTCGTACATTCCCGACTTTGCCATTCATGTCTCCAATCAACAGCACTCTCTCGCTCCTCTCAAACTTGTCCATACATGCTTCTACTCTCGCCCAAAACTCATCTTTCACTCTTGCCACTCGATCCTCTGTTGGAGCATACACACATACAATCGCCCATGCTTGTATACCTACTTTCATCCTCACCCATACAATCCTTGCACCCACTGTTCCATACTCTCTTATATTCTCCTTCCACTTCTTGCTTATCATCAGACATACTCCCTCTCTTGCCCTCTCATTCTCACTGACTCCCGCACATATACCTACACCGTATTCCCATTCTCTCATCCTTTCACCTTTCCATTTAGTTTCAGTCAATCCACATATATCCACTTTTGCATCCTCAAGCACCTGGACAATCTCTCTCTCTTTCACTTCATCATTCACTCCTCTCACATTCCACGTTCCCACCCTCAGAATGTCCTTTGTCCGTTCCTTAGTCGTCAACGTATGGTCCGTCCGGGTCCGAGGCGCTTTATTTGCTTTTTTAGTTAGTTCTTTTTACGGGGTGGGGCACTAACCCACCACCAACCCTTTTAGTCGCCTCGTACGACAAGCAGGGATACTGGGGGAGTATTCTTGAAACCCTCCTACCCCCTACTGCCAGCATCTCAACACCTCTGGAGGAAGTGAGTTATGTGTATTTTGTTGATTTGTATATTGACCTATTTCTATATTTCAATATTCTTTACACAAATAAGTAATGTTTTTTACATACAGTACACACATATGAGATGGAAGAAAGTTCAGCTTCGGTATCAGTACCTAGCAAAAAGACTAGTGGTCATGTCGAGTTTCTGAGAGCACTGTCAAAAACCTTATGATATTTTACGTGTATACTTTGAGTAAAAAAAGAAAATAATAAAACGTAATGAGCAAAAATATATAGGCATGGGTGAGGCAGGGAAAGAAAGTTTTTTATCTCGCATGTGGGTGAGGAGGAGTATTCTACGTTTGTCGTCCAATTGCACCAAAACTATTGGACGTATCGATTTCCTGTAAGAACCAGGATAAAGAGCAGTAACTTCAATGTATGTTCATTACCAGAATATAAGCCTTTTGGGAGCATTTTTTTGTAGGAAAAGGCGAGGGAACAGACTATGTTTTTTTTTTCCTCACTTGAGGTAAAAGTTGAAAGCGCTTAGAGGAGTAATCTCACTTTATTGGCCAATTACTCGAAAACTATTGGACGTATCAATTTCCTGTAAGAACCATGACAGAGCAGTAAATTCTACGTATGTACAAGACATAACAATGTAATATCTATGATAAGAATTCATTGTTACATAGGCAGGAATATAATGAATGCTGTGCGCGCATCACGAAAGTGATGGACGGACGTGAGTTCCCAGTCATTTTTGGCGATTTACTCGAAAACTTTGAGGCATATCGAAACATCTTTGCTTATTAGAAAGCTCGTGAAATTCTGCATAATATTATGCAATAAAAACTTAAGGTGTGCGAGACAAGTTCTGAATGAGAGCTCATTGAATTTTATTCAAAAATGGCTTTCAGTTTTTGGCTATTTTCTCGAAAATTACAAATCGTATCACAACCGGATTTGCCTTTTTAGAAAGCTGATGAAATTCTCTATCAAAACTTCAAATAACATTTTGCTGTATGATGGAAAGCATTCGATTGGTGATGTTGGGAAGTGAAATTGACGTAGCGAAATGTTTATTCACGGCCGCCTGATGTTGTTTTATTCATGTTTTCCTGTTTTTCTGTGGTGCTTATCAACTAGAACAAACATCGACAAATAAGATGATATAGGTTTCATGGCAGTATATTGATGTTTGGGTGGCAAAAGTAAGGCAAGAATATGTGTTATTTGCCACTTGCAGGCAGCCAGGCCGGGTGGCCTCGCAGAAAAAAGCGTGTGCCAGAAAACTTACCGAAACTTATTGTGCACGAGAGGGTTAATACTTTCCACAATCCTCCTTTATCCATCCTGTCATATGCTTTCTCCAAATCCATGAAGGCCACATACAACTTTTTTCCCTTCTCTAGAAACTTTTCCACTAAAGATCTAAGGATGAATATACGTTCTACACAATCTCTTCCTTTCCTAAAACCTCCCTGTTCTTCTTCAGCTAATTCCTCTGTTATTTCCCTAACTCTGTCAATAAGTGACCTACTGTATACTTTTCCTATTACACTAAGAAGACAAATACTGCTCTGATTACAACACATTTCTTTTTCCTCTTTTTCTTTACACAAGGGAATAATTATACCTGACTTTCAATCCTCTGGGACTCTACCTTCCTCTCAGGCCAATCTGCACATCTTCCACATCCATTTTACTACTTTCTCTCCCCCATGCTTCATCATTTCACCACACACTCCATAAATTCCTGGGACTTTTCCCGTTTTGACTTTCTTCATTGCTTCCACAGCTTCCATCCTACTGATTTCTTCCACTCTTCTCACATCCCTCCATCTCCCAGCCATTCCCCAGCCACGTATATTCAGATTACTTTCATTCTCTATGTTCAGCAATTCTATAAAATGTTCTCCACATCTGCTCCACGACTAACTTCTTTGACACCCTGTC
This sequence comes from Coenobita brevimanus, assembly GCF_032717465.1. Taxonomy (NCBI): domain Eukaryota; kingdom Metazoa; phylum Arthropoda; class Malacostraca; order Decapoda; family Coenobitidae; genus Coenobita; species Coenobita brevimanus. The sequence continues at coordinate 10,474,990 of NC_136978.1, forward strand.
TAACTCACTTTACCTCTTTCCAGAACATTTTCTTACATTCCCTTCACTTTACACTCATATTCCTTCCAAATTCCTCATCCACTCTCTTCTTACTCTCTCTTACTAATCTTTTCACCTCTGTCTTCCTCTCTATATATAACTCTCTCGCCCGTCTCTCAACTTCCACACCCCTGTTTCTCATCCACTCACTATATGCTTTCTTCTTTTGTGTCACAGCCTGTCTCACTTCTTCATTCCACCATGCTGTTCCTTGCACCCCCTTTCGTCTTCTCTTCACCCCACACACCACCTTACATGCTGCACAGATTTCTTTTGTGAATATCTTGCACACACCTTCCATGTCCCCCATCTGCTCCAATCCATATTTACCCAATCACTCCTCCATTTCTCTCTTATATTCTGCCTTTTTTCCAGCCTCTTGTAACCTTTCCACCCTCCTTGTATAAACTACTTCCTCCTGTCCATCCCATCTTCTCTTCCTCCATTTCATTTGAACCCTGATCTCATCACCATCAAGTGGTGGTCAGAAAGGCCACTCCCTCAACCTCTATATGCTGTTGCATCCATTACACATCCCCTCATCCTATCATCCACACACATGTGTAGGGCTTATTGGTAAACAGTCTTTATTACTTTCATCATTATATGTCTGTATTAATAATTTTAACTCCAGCAATGGTTGCTTGTGGCATATGAAATTATTAAAGTCTCATTCATGATCTTGCTTCTCAGGCCATGAAGACATTAGTAATGATCATGATGTCAGGGAGTGTTCCTTCTTAGTTTTATGCTGTGAAATATAAGTTTAAGTCTAAAACTTGAAATCTTCAGGTGCTTGTGTAGCCCTTTGTGGAGTTTTTATTTATTAATTCATTGTTTTTAAAAGAGAATGTTTATTTCAGTACTTACAGTACTGTATTTTCCTTAAACATTAATTATCCCATTTTATGGATATTTGGGACATCTTGAAGACAAGTGAACAATATGGTATGAAATTGTCTGTAAATGTTATTTATTTATTTTTTAATGGATATTTGGAAGTCAAGTGAGGAATGACTACAGTATAAAGAAGGTGTTCAGTAGTTGCTTCCAAGTTTCATGGTAAAATAGGAAGATTTATTTAAACTGTGCATTCTTTCAGTTGGAATTGTATCTTAATTACGGATACAATACAAAATTGTAGATAAAATATACCTGTAATTGAGCCTGTGCCTGCAGTATTAATGTGATACTTGGGATTTTTATAAGTTTTTTACAGAAAGCTGCTAGACACTAGTAGACATCCAGCATTCCTGCAGTCATTCATTGTGGGATAATCATCATTGCTCAACAGAAGTGTTCCATCATGCCACGATTTTCTACAACAGAAGTACTGTAGTTCCCACGCATTGACAGGGTAGTGTACTGTACTTGGAAAATGGCACTGATTTTCTTGCAGCAAATGGAAGGATTTCTGACAATACTAATGGAATACAATACATTGGGGGCAGACCCTTAGTATGTGAAACACCTGATAAGCGAAATTAACTCAGGAGAAAAATATATATATATATTTTTTTAATATGCGAAATGTGATTCTAAAATGTGAATCCGTCCTCTGAAAGCAAGGGAAAAATGGTGTTCCCACTCAAAATGGTAGAACAGGTATATTGTTTTGAAGTTGGGGACTAAATAACATAGCGGTTTGTTAGTCATAGTTGATGACACCTTTTCAGATACGGTACATTAATTACTTCTTGGTGAACAGTGTTGTTGATGTCCTTGCAGTGAACCGTGGCAGCACCTCTGGCAGCACTGGTCAGGGATCCCCCGAGCCCCCACCACCCCCACCACCTCGCAATGGTGACTTGCCCCTAGACTCTTCTGGACTTGGCTCCTCCCTCAATGACTCCAACAACTCCACTGCTTCTAACCAGTTTTCAGAAGCAGAGTGTGATCATGACCTTGTTCAGCGCAACTATGGAGGTGTGCACTTTATCCACTAGTTGTTTATCTTCTAATTACAGTATATTCTAATTTTCTCTGATATTTTTATTTCTCCATTGCCTCTTCTCACCATAGTTTTAACTGTAGAATGTTCAATGACATATTTTTAAAAATTTTATTATTGTTAACTCCAGATGATTTTGTTCATATTGAGACACATCTCTAGTGGTGAAGGAACAAATTAAGAGTCTATCCAAAGGTGAATGAATCATCTGGTGGTAACACTAATAGAAATTGAAGTACTGTATGTTATTGAAGTGAAGGTTTTAGATTTAGCTCTCAGTAGCAGATGTAATTCAGTTGCTCTGTTTTGCATACTGTTGTGTCAAGTAACTTTCCTTTGCTTATGGTACGTATTCATATTTTGCTTTATTTTCTGTAGCTTTTTAGAATTTTTGTCATTCCATTTTTATATACATTTGAAGGTTTATTTGATTTCTTTTGCATATTTTTCTTCCAGATTATCATTGGTAACTTTTTGCTGTGTGTAGTGCATTTTTATATATATATTTTTAGTCTACTCTCACTCTTCAGATGCTTTGAAGCATGGGGTAAGATCATAAGAAGGACTGTGGAGTTGTTTAATAATTGAAGCTTATTTTTCAGATTAAGCACAGTACAGTATAATATTTTTTAAACTTTTCTGTATGTGCATGTGTAATGTGTTTGCATTTTTTCTTGTCATCTACTCATCTAATTTTAAAACCAGATACCATGAAATAACAGTATTCAGTCAAAACACTCATCTTTGAATTATTATGCTTTGTTAAAAGTTTATGTGACTGGCAGCTCACTTTTTTTTTTTTTTTTTTTACTGATACATTATGAATAACTAATCAGTGAGCAGAGCACTCAACTTCAAAAGCATGTTGGTAGGTAGGCAAATTCTGCTTAAAATAGGATAATGTATATTCATTATTTGAAAAATAATTAATTACAGGAGTTATTTCAAATTTCCACAGATAAGCATAGTGTTCAAGCCAATCCAGGTATGTTTGACTCTATAATATCAGTGCTTTCCGAAAAAAAAGTGAACCGTAAGTTAACCCATGCCTCACGTTCATCATGGCCATCTCCGTCTTTTGTTTCAGCATCACATTTGATCTCCCTGCAACGTATGTTAACCATCTCAGTCTAATGATATTTCTTATCTTATTCGTGCCATCTCCAGGTGATTTTATTAAACTCAAGAGAGACTTTGAAGTGGAGGGGAAGATACGGCTTTCATGAACCTGTTCACTACTAGGGTGCTCCCATGAGCTGTATAAAATTGTCCAAATGGTATGAATAAGATATAATTGTTCACCTTAGGCTGAAGTGGTTAAAGTGCCTTTGTCACTAAAGTGTGTTGAAGCTCCCAGTGCGCTTGTAAATTTTGAATTGGCAGAATCAGATTCTTGTTAGCAAAGTATGCCAAAAGAATTATGACCAATTCCTACTGCCTTAATATAGCATCATAAGATCACAGTGTTTCGTGATATTATGGTCAGTTTAATTGAATTTAAAGCAGTAAGGATTACCAAATTCAGCCTTCATTCAGTCACCCTCTTTGACACCCCAACAGTAACTCCTCCAATTTTACCGTGGTGCACTGCTTATCATTCCAACACTGCTTTAAGACCCTCCTATATAACAAGAAAAGCAGGCAGATTTACTGTAGGAAGTTACTGAAATACAATACAGTTTACTGTTGATGTCATTCACAGCTTTAATAACTAGCAAACTTTTGTCATTGATTAATAGCTGTAGAATTAATGTACATTGAGATCCAGTATGCACTCATAGTGGTTTATTGATAAAATGATATTACAGCAGCATTTTTCCCCAGCAAGTGTATCCTTATATGGTAGGACTGTACGTACATATGGTAGCCCAGGTTAGCACTGGCAGGAATACTGTTGGTGTCTTACTGGATTATCCTGGAAGATTTATGCTTAGATATTTGGAAGGATCTTGATACTGATCTGCAAGAGTGCAGGATGGTTTTCTCTTGGTTTAAGCAAGTGTACTTTCCCTCATGGCACAAAAAATAGTTAAAAAGTTGCAAGTAGGATTATTTAAAATGCAAGCAGTTTTGTGTGTGTGTGTATTTATATATATATATATATATATATATATATACTGTATATATATATATATATATATATATATATATATATATATATATATATATATATATATATATATATATACAGTGGAACCCTGGAATTCGTACGCCTCTCTACTCGTACAACTTGGTTTTTGTACAGCTTTTTCGTCCAACAATTGCTTCGTTTTCATATGGCGACCTGCTATTCACACTAAGAGATGCGGCATCATAGGTGCCATGTGGTCGCTAGTCCTAATTTGTCTTCTGCCAGCTACGCATCAGTCATACAGGCCCCAACCCCAAGCATCTCCCCAGCCCCAAGTATCTCCCCAATCCCAAGAATCTCCTCGTCCAAAGAGACAGAAAAGAGAAAAAACACCAGAGGGGCAGTTACCTACAGTTTTCATGGAAGGTGACTCCCCTTCCAAAAACAACACCCCTCCTCCTCCTCTCCACATCCATCCACTTAAGCCATCAGATCTCCTCGGTACAAGTAAATTGCAGTAAAATTATCATTTATATCATATGCAGGGTATATTTCTTTATTTTAAAGGTTTTATGTACAGATTAATGCAAAATACATTGTTTTTTATGGAAAAAAATTATTCGGTTTTCGAACAATTCGCAACTCGTACAGCCTCCAGAAATGAATTGTGTACGAATTCCGGGGATCTACTATGTATATATATACACACACCTCTTTCCTTCCTAAAACCTCCCTCTTCTTCTTCAGCTAATTCCTTTGTTATTTCTCCAGTTCTGTCAGTAAGTATCCTACCGTACACTTTTCCTATACAGTCAGAAGACTAATTCCTCTGTGATTGTCACACACTTCTTTTTCCCCTTTTCCTCTGTACAGGGGAATAATTATACCTGAATTCCAACCCTCAAGGACCTTACCTTCCACCCAGGCCAATCTGCACATCTTCCATATTGATTCTACTATATATATATATATATATACATAATATACTATAGCAGTAGCCGTGTGTGTGTGTGTGTGTGTGTGTGTGTGTGTGTGTGTGAGTATTTTGGGCAGCCAAAACTACACATTCAAATTGCACCAAAATTGGTACAGAAATCACAAAAAATTCACTGATGTGAAAAAACTTGGTCCCATCACGATTGAAAAACTTTTACTATATTTAATGAGCGATCACATTTTGACCAAAAAATGCCACTCCTGGTGCCCGGCATAGGATCTCCATAGAATTTTTTCCCCACAGGTACAACTAAAGTATTTCGGACTTGCATTCGGACAACTTGGGTTCCATTCCCGAAGCTGCAAATAACACAATCAGTTGATTAGCCGCAAAAAATCCAAGTGACACTGTTACACTAGAACAGCATATAAACGCGAGAGCCCTCTGCAGGAGCAAATGCGAGGGGCCCGAAAGGCCCACGAACACTTATATATATATATACCGTATTTCGCGGCATATAAGACGCACTTTTTTGTCTCAAAGTTACCTTAAAATATCCCCATGCGTCCTGCACGTTAGACTAAGGCAGGTTAGTTAGGCTTCACTGAGAAGAAACTCTTATAAAGATGATCATCTCAATGCTTAGCAACCACAGGTGTTTTCTACAGTATGCAGACTTGATTTTATTTTTAAAAATAATATACACTAGTGTGTATATGCAGCAGATTTAAGAAACACCCGAGATCAGAATCACATAAAACTTTCGCGGGTTTGTTTACAGCTCAACTGGCTAACATCGTGAAGATATTTAGCAGTTTAGCAATTTAACAGTTTAGCATCCGCACTATTCCAGCAAGCTAACGTACATGATCACTGGTGAACTGTCTGCTAACCTTCTGAAAGGCAATCATGACCACTTTGCTTGCCATCGATTCACTAACGAGCAAAGCAATCATACTGGAGAGATGCTGGCTAGTGAAACTGCCAAGTCATCAAAACAGACTTTCGTCACGTATAGAAATACAGTAACCCTAATTAGGTCAGTTACTTTTGTGACATTTTGTGAGTGTATATATGCAGCAGATATTAAAACACGCAAGTTCAAAAACACAAAGCATTCACGGTTTGTTTTCAGCTCAACTGGCCAATACCGTCAAGGGGTTTAGCGGTTTAGCAACTTAGCAGTTTAGTGTCTAGCGTACACCCTACTCTAGCAAGCTAACATGCTCACTGGTGAACTGTCTGCTAACCTTCTGAAAGGCAATCATGACCACTTTGCTTGCCATCCATTCACTAACGAGCAAAGCAATCATGCTGGAGAGATGCTGGCTAGTGAAACTGCCAAGTTATCAAAACAGCCTTTCGTCACGTATGGAAATTCAGTAACCCTAATTAGGTCAGTTACTTTTGTGATATTTTGTGAGTGTATATATGCAGCAGATATTAAAACATGCAAGTTCAAGAACACAAAGCATTCACGGGATTGTTTTCAGCTCAACTGGCCAATACCGTCAAGGGGTTTAGCGGTTTAGCAACTTAGCAGTTTAGTGTCTAGCGTACACCCTACTCTAGCAAGCTAACGAAGTTACAGCTTCACTTTTTCAGCTAAGTGAAGTACTTTAGCAATGTCTATGCAACTCAGGGCACACCCAATTACAGTATTTTGTTATGAAAATAGGATAAAATTCACTGAGTAGCATAACTGATGCAATATCTGAAATAGCAGTGCCTGACGGGCATTCATATCAGCGTCCGCCATTTCTGCTGTATTCTTAGCAGACGAAGCGATCAGAATGATTGACAACGTTCACTCTCTGCATCTCTGCTGCCTAAGCAAAGCTCTCATGATCGGCAATGGGGATCATTTAGGCCGTAACGTCCAAATTTGTTAGGTTAGGTTAGGTTAGGTTGTAAAATCGTTTGCCATTTTGGACGTTACGGCCGAAACGACCAGAATCCTAAGGTGTAGGTGAGAGTTTGGTGTGGGTGTAGTTAAGGAAGTAGAAGTGGGAAGAGTCAGGCTAGGGAACTGATAATCCGCTTATTATAATTCCTTCAGCCCAGCAATGTATTTTATAGGGGTAGTTTATTCATGCTCGCCATATGATTTTATTCAGTTCAGGAAACATGTACTGAGGAGGTTAATGTGGGCTGTATCAAATGCCCCAAGTCTGAATATAGCCTGTGCTCAGTTAAAACGATTGCCAAGTTAAAATCGTATGAAGTGTGGTATAAGCAATTCAATGGATGGTACTGAGGACCATTTACTGTATGAAAGTGACAGTGAAACAGTGATGATGACCGTGGTGATGACTTCCAGTGATGCTTCAGGACTCGGGGGAAGTAGTGATGAATTCTCAGGATTTGAAGACGAGTGAAATTTTCACCATGTCAGTAATATGAAGTGAATATAGGTTTTAGGTGATCATGACAGATGCAACCATGGAAAATTTAGGATCAATGGTGCTGTGCACCTTTAGTCTTGCACTGACGATGTTTGGATGAATAAATTGTTTGAGATGTTTCATGTCCTTAAGTGATGATATTTATATTGAACAACCAAATACATTTTGATGTTTTTGGCATATAATAAAGCCACTGGGTACTCCAAAACGGACTGATGTAAATGTTTCAGAGGTGAGCGAATGTTGCATGTGGTGTGTACATGTGTGCGTGTCTGTGTGTGTACCATAGCGACTAGGAGGCAGCAGTGTTAAGACCAAAAATGGATGTTTTCACAGTACTCGAATGTTTTGAGATGGATGTCTGTTTTTAGCAAATTCTGGTAAGAGAAATATGCATTTTTAATTGTTGATGCTGGAAGGAAAACAGCTGACAGTAAGGGAGTGATACTGGGAGAAGAGGGTTGAGCCAGTTGTCTAGCGCTTGGGATGCAGCAGTGTTGCTAAGAGATAGTTTCACCATTCTCGACATGTTTTGAGATGAATGTCTGTTTTTAGTAAATTGTGATCAGTGAAGAACGTATTTTTAACTGTTGATGCTGCAAGGGAAACATCGCTGACAGTGAGGAAGTGATACTGAGAGAAGAGGGTAGAGACTGCTGTCTAGCGACTGGGAGGCAGCAGTGTTACTAAGGTGTAAAATGGATGTTTTCACCATAGTATGTTTTGAAATGAATGTTTATAGTAAATTATGATCAGTGAAGCATACATTTTTAATTGTTGATGCTGCAAGGCAAACATAGCTGACAGTGAAGGAGTGATACTGAGAGAAGAGAGTAAAAACAGCTGTCTATCCTGTTCCCAAGCAGCCTTGCTATATTGAACTTTGGTTGTAAAACATTGTAATTTGTGTATTTACAAGTGCTACCTTTTTATATTATTTGTGGAGGTAATTACAGGTTAGTTAGAGTGCATGATTAATGATGGTAGTAGTCTGATATTGTGCTTGAGTCAAGGCAATGTGAGGAAATTCCGTAACTGGTGTGGAATATGACGGGGTTCTTTTAGGATAAATGAACTGATGTGAACATTCATTGTATTTTATGTTTTCGTCAGTGAATGAAAGAATAGAGTTTATTGACTTCATTTGTGGTTTTAAATTCATAAAATATTAAAAACAGTGTTTAGATCAGTTTACTGATACATTTTTATCAACAAAGTTGAGATGGCCTCGTGGTTTGAAGTCACGTTTTGTTAAGATGGGGTTTTGTTTTCTCTTTTCCTGTATCATTCTTTGTACATAAAAGAAGAAACTAAAGGATGATGAGCAGTACTGAATAGAGTCTGAAAGGTGAGTGTTGTATCAAAGTGATAGTGTCTCATATCCGTCACGTTTTGTCAAGAAGGGGCATTGTTTTCTTTTCCTGTACCATTCTTTGTATATAAAAGAAACCAAAGGCTGATGATCAGTAATGAATAGATTCTGAAAGGTGAGTGTGTATCTGTGTAGTAATGGCTCTTATCAAGAAACCTTACTGCAGTCTTGGTTGGGGCAAACTTTTTTTTCACAGAACTGCCCTGCCAGAATTAGGGTGCGTCTTTCACAATGCTGCGTCTTACATGCCGCGAAATACGGTATATATATATATATATATATATATATGCATATATATTTGTATTTATACGAGCACTTGTATATACTGTATATATATATATATATATATATATATATATATATATATATATATACACACATACAGTAAACCCTCTCTAATTCGAACCCGAGTAAATCAAATATTGGTTAAGGTGGATCTTTTTGACCACTAGACAATTTTAATTCAGATAGAAATACGAATTAAGCGAAACAAGTCCGAACAAGGGTTCCAGTCAGGGAATTCCCACCAAACAATGTTTCCTCACCATGCTGCTCAGTTCAGCCCGAGTCTCGCTCCGTAGCAAACTTATGCTCTGAGAGGTCTCCATCCTAAAACGTGACATATATTTGCATGTAAAATAGGGGGTTAGGTTCTAGGAGCCCCATATTTTTCATTAAAAATGTATTTAAAGATAGGTTATTATAAATATGTCTGCCGTAAGACACCCAGGACAGTGTGTTTACATTCAATGTCGCCGACTGGACACATCAATGCATTCTAACCTAACCAACTAGTTTTGCCTCCTAATACTCCCCGTAAAAGTTGTAACCTCCGGATTGCCACTAAGCCTCTTGAAAATCCTCATTACCAATCAAGAAAAAACTTCTGACCTAACCAACACGTCAATGGCCGCCCAGCATCACGCATATTTCGCCAGGAACCACTTTCGGCACACTCATTAAAAAACAAAAAAAAAAATGCAGTGTGCAACTATTTTGAGTCATTAGTCATCAACAATAAAGACAATATATACTGTATATATATATATATATATATATATATATATATATATATACTGAAGTTATCAGCATGGAATAATTGCATACTTCTCACTTCTCAGATACACACAAATGCAGTAATTGTGAATAATACACAAGTCAGCCAAGCAGTATAATTTTTATGACAGTATAATTCACAAGAACTGAACTCACATAATTATCTTACCCAACTATTTACGTCAGCATGTGTGTCGTCACATACCATAAGAGCCGAATTTTCTCGACCAGAGATTGTCCGTTGATAATAAAGGTCAAGCACAAAGCCTTTTTTTTTCTTCTTCTTCTTCTTCACACTCATTGCACCAAAGGCGAAAACATGAATTTTACTGCTCCTTCATCATTAACTTTTTTTTTTTTTCCAACAAAGAAAGTATCCACGTCGTAAACACATCCAACTCATTTTATCTGTCTGATCGTTTACATTTAAACTCTTACATCACATGTCACTTCGTCCAACAATTTTACATTTTCCTTTGGAATAAATGTTTTTCTTGTGTTTATAGCACTTTCAGAGTACTTAGGCCATACTAAAGTTAGCTTGGTACCATGTTCTCAGAGTTCTGAGAGGAAATGAGAAGCAAGGAAATAAGCAGATAAACACTTCTCATCACAGTGACCATCCACGCAACACAGGCAGGCAGTCGGAGGTGGTATGGGACATGGGTACAGTACTGTACTGTACTGTTCCATGTTTTTGTGAAAAAGCCGTGTTTTATTGAGGGTGGGTGTGCTTTGGGGACAGGGGCAGGCATGCTCTCTGATAATTCAAATTTTTGGATATTTTGATATGGGTTCCCCCCAATTAATCCAAATTAGAGAGGGTTTACTGTGTATATATATATATACTGTATATATATATATATATATATATATATATATATATATAAAACATTAAGCGAAGAAGTAAGTGCAGTAGGATTCCTGTTCGCCGGCATAAGATACAGTATTCAAGAACTATGGCTTTAAACAGTATTCAAGAACTATGGCTTGAACAGTAGCATGGTACTGATGCTTGAATATTTAATGTACACACACTCAAAAAAGTATTGTTACAGGGGGGTCCGATGAGTTTCATACTGAACAATCCAGCCGTCTCGGTAGGGCTGAGGGAAGGCTGTTATCAGACATTTCATTCGTGGTGTCAGTTTGTATCGCGCAGAAGGTGTAACAATACTTTTTTGAGTGTGTGTACATATTACAAAAGGAGATTGTAATCAGCAATTCTAAGGAAGGAATGATGATGAATGAGGGGTTTATTATAGCAGATATGAAATGTGTTGCCAGTTGACCACCAGAACAATAAAACTTGTTAAAACTACAGTTGTGGGAAAGTGTATTCATGATACCCAAGAGATTATATCATTTTCTTTTCTTTTAGATCAGTACCAAATCCTAGAAGTTCCCTGACACCTTGGTTTAAATCTTTTGGTAGACTTAGGAATAGAATCTCACAGTGGTATTTCATTGGCTGTGAAGCAACACCCCGAATAGAGAAATAGGTTCCTGCACTGATTTCACAAATCTTGTTGCATTTTTTTTTTTTTTTTTTTTTGATACATCATCTGCAAAGAGCATATTCAGGTACAGTTCTCCGCTGTGCAAATAATTAATAAAAGTACAGTAAATTTCCCTTTGAATTCACCATCATGAGCATTGGAATGACGATGTGAGTGTGTGAAATGATAACGTTTAAAGTTATGAAAATAAATTAATCTTTAGTTTAATGTTCTGAACTATTAGATACAATTGAAACTGAAGTATATTATAAAGTTTATATGCAGGGACATTGATATATGTTGTGAATATATGGTGTTATTAGACAACTGCTGAATGTTACGTGAGTTTTTATATTGGAATGTACAGTGATGTGTGATGTCCCAGTGGTTGTACAGGATTTATGTATTTGAGTAGGGGTATGTGAGAGGTCAAAACAAGATTTACAGACGGAGTTAAGCTTGTGAGGGATTGAGCATTTCATATTTAATGCATGCAGTTGAAGATGTGCTGCTTGCTAATAGTGAATGGAATTTTTGCATAGCGGTTCAGTTTTATGTGAATGTCTTTGATTAACAGAGTCAGAAAATAAGCTAGATAAGAGCAAAGTAATGATTATTGAGAGAGTTGATGACTTGAAGTGTGATGTGCTGGCCTTGGAGAGTGATTTTAACAAATGTAAGATTTTAAGTACAGTATCTCAGTGCAATGATAGAAAGAAAAATTAAATGTGTAAAGGAAATGAAGTAGCTCAGTGAAGACACATGACTGATACTATAAACATTTTGATAACTAATGGAGGACTGAATATGGAGGCTAGAAGATAACATGAAGGTATGTTAGTTTTCATATTAACATGTGGGTTGTGTAGGTTGGAGAGGATAAGAAACATGTGATTCATGAAAGATGTTGAGTAAGGAAATTGATCTATTGGAATATGGATAAGAAAGTGTTCAGATGGTATGGTCATGTTAAAAGCCTAGATATCAGTAGGATGGTGAAACAGTTTTTGTAAGTGTGAAAGTGAAAATAGGCAGAGAAGAATATGGCTGGATGTGGTGGATGGACATAATAAATGAATGTGTCTGAGAGCAAGATGTGGATGCTGAGGAAGCAAGAGGATTGACTTATGAGTGAAATGTGTAAAATATGCATATGGAGATGCATTTGAGAAGGACTGCACTCCTTTCTTAACGTAGCAGCAAATGGATTTTTTACCTGTGATGTGGTGTCAGGATTTAGAGTTAACTGGCCCATTTCACTGGTCATCCTATTGATAGATTTCCTCCTTTTGTGCTTACTCATTCCCATTTTTAAATCCTACCCATCCCCTTTCTTTAGTGAGAAGTTTGGTTAGAATTTCAGTACAGTAATTTGAAAGTAGAATTTCTTTACAGTCCCAATATTACAGAAGTGTCCCAAGAATACTTTATATTCTGTTGTTTGTTAAATAGGGTTCTCCTTAAAGTAATTATATCTTGTCAGGAGTATTACTGGTTAGTGATGCTCCCAACAGGCTATTGCTTTGCTTACTGCTTAATCCCAGCTTCATTCCCCTTATCCCTGTCCATGTTGCACATTATTCTTTGCACTGAAATTCATCTTGCTTTGATACAGGTACCTACAGTATCTTGTTCTCTTTTATCTCTTAAGCATATTGCAGTACAGTACTTGGTTATCAAATGAATTTGTGGACCACACTTATGAATGGTAAAATTGAGTACTTTCTTTACATGTTAGGAATGCTGCATACCGTGTATAATTGGAATTCCGTAATTAGTCATCTCAGTTCCAATGTTCGAAGTAAAGAAAATCCCAAGTACATAAAAGAACAACGTCTGTATAGTACATCAGTATACAGCTGTACTATATTGAGCTAGGTTGTATAAACCAGTCTAAAAAATCAGTGTCAAGTTGTATGTTTCATGCAGTATGTATAAATCATAAGCCAGGAGCCCCTGTATTTGGAATCAAGCCTCACTTGTGCTGTTTTCCATATCCATGAGATATTAAATCGTTCTCCTTTACATACACTTAGCTGATTATTATTTCTAATGATATCTCAAATAGTATAATAAAGGTGTCCTGACCATAAGAGGATTAATGTTGACAGTATTAACACTGTCAGGCTCCTGTATCAGATGAATACAGTAATATGGCACTAGTTGCTGGCCACAGCCATGAGACAGTTAAATGGATGCATAAATCAGTAACACACACACACAAACACACACATATTATTGTAAGAAAAGATTTGAATGAAGAAGAAGAGAGAAGTTTTAAAATCTTTGAAGGAACAAGTAAAGGAAAATAATGATAAGAGGACAGAGGAAGAATGTAATACTTTTTTTTGGAGAATGGTGGATATGAAAGTAAGGAAGTGGTATGTGAGGAACTAGAAGTGAAGGAAACTTACGGGGATGGCTATGAATACGAAAAAGAGAAGCTATTGGAGAGTTGTAGATCAGAAATTGAGGAAGTGGTACCGATGGAGAGAAGAGGGTATAAAAAACATCAAAAATAGCTTGAAGGTGGTATATACTATTGCTGATGGTTTAATATCAGCAAGGCTTGAAATTAATGATTTCTTGTGGGTACATAAACCTGATGGCATGTGCTTTGTAGAGACCAAGTTAAGAGAAGATATTGATGTTCATATGGGAGATGGTAAATACAAACTGTGGAGAAGAGACAGAAAAGAAAAAACGGGAGGAGGAATGATGATAATAGTGAAGAATGATATAAATGTAGATACCGTGGAAACGGGAGAAGGCAGGGCTGAAGTGGTAAATATGAAATTAGAAACTGGAGAGAATGACAAGAGAGTTATGGCAGTAGTGTATGTTCCCCCTAAGACAAGAGCATGGAACGATGATGAATACCAGGAGATGTTATCAGATATGGCTAGTTTTTTACAGAAAATAATTGAGAAAAGCAACAATATAATTTTGGCAGATGACTTTAACTGTAAAGAGGTGAACTGGGGGGAATGGGACTCAGGAGGCAGCGAAGATTCGTGTGGCACTATATTATTAAATATATCAGTGAATAATGTGATGATGCAATGGGTCAAAGAAGAGACACGGTTCCGAGGTAGGACACACCAACAAGATTAGACTTACTGTTTACCAAAGAACCCGATGTAATAGACTCTTTGTCATATTTGTCTCCAATAGGAAAAAGTGATCATGTGGTCATTGAGTTCCTGATGATAATAGGGAACGTCGAGCCAAGAGATGACCTATATAGGCAGGGAAGATACAACTTTGGGAAAGCAAATTTTACAGGATTGAGAAAATTTTTCAAAAATGCGGATTGGAGAAAATTCAGAGAAACAAGAGAGAGATACAGAGGAAGTGGGATATCTTTCTAGACCTCTATAATTTGGGAGTGGAAAAATTTGTACCAAGAGTAAGGGGGAAAGAAAACAGGAAAAAGGAGTGTTTTAATAGAAGGTGTATGATAGCAAAAAAAAAAGAGAGATAAAGCTTGGAACAACTGGAGAAAGAGAGGTAACAACAGAACGAAGGAAGAATATGAAAGAACTAGAAATGAATACACAAGAATACATAGAGAGGAAGAAAGGAATTTTGAAAAAGGTCTGTCTATCTATCTATTGCCAGACGCCTCAATTCTGTTCGGGGTGGCCACAAACAAATCGCCTCCACGTCGCCCTGTCCCCCGCCATTTCACTGCTCCGCTCCCAACTCACACCCCTCTCTCTCATACACCTCTCCACCCCATCCCTCCATCTCATCCTCGGCCTCCCGCTCCCTCTTCCCCCCTCCACCTCACTCACATACACTCTCTTCGTCAGTCTTTCACCCTCCATCCTCTCCACATGGCCAAACCACCTCAGTATATTCCTACTAACGCTTCCTATCACATCCACATCCACACCACAACACTCCTTTATATCCTCATTCGTCAGCCTGTCTCTCCATGTGACTCCACAGGCTCCTTTTAAATAACTCATTTCCACTGCTGTCACTCTTGACTTGTGTCCTTCCAGCAGTGTCCAAGCTTCACTTCCATATGTTAGAGTTGGTATCACAATACTGTCATGTAGTAACTTTTTCACTTCCATGCTCACTTCCCTGTTTCTTATCACTGCTTTCAAGGAACCAGCAACCTTTCTTCCCTGCTGTACCCTTTCAAGCACTTCACCCTCCAAACCTCCATCCTTACTCATCACACTACCCAAGTACTTAAACGTACTCACATTTTCCAATTCCTCACCATCCAACCTCGCTGTACATTCACTGACTTCACCTGTCTCAAAGACCATCACTTTACTCTTCCCTACATTCACCTCTCTCAAAGACCATCACATTACTCTTCCCTACATTCACCTCTCTCAAAGACCATCACTTTACTCTTCCCTGCATTCACCTTTAGATTCCGTTTCTTACACACTCACCCAAACTCATCCACCAAGCCTTGCAGCTCTCCTTTGTCTTCACTCAACAACACAGTATCATCTGCAAACAACAGTAGAGGGAGTTTCCAAACACTACCCTCTCTCACCAGGGTATAATAGACAAATGCAAGGATGAACCCAAACTGTTTTATAGATTTGTTAATGGCAAAATGAAACAAAAGGAAGGAATCACCAAACTAAAAGTAGAAGGAGAGGTCTATAAAGATGCAGCAGTGCAAGCTGAAATAATGAACAAATGTTTCCAATCGGTTTTCACTGATGAAAAGGAGTTTGTGGAAGGGGAAGGAGTGATTAGAAATGTACCAGTGCTAAAAGATATAAAAGTGGAGGTACAGGAAGTGTATAAATTACTGGAAACTCAAGATGTAAGGAAAGACCCAGGACCTGATGGAATTTCCAGTTGGGTACTGAAGGAATGCTGAGAACAACTGGCGGATAAAATTCACAGTTTAATTGTGTGTTCTCTGGAAGAGGGGAAAGTGCCTCAAGAATGGAAGAGGGCAAATGTTGTATCGATTTATAAGGGAGGAAATAGGGAAGAACCCCTGAATTATAGACCAGTGTCTCTAACCAGCATGGTCACAAAATTGTGTGAGAAAATCCTGAAAGACAGATGGGTAATATATCTAGAAGAGATGAATATTTTGGCTGAATGTCAGTTTGGATTCAGAAGTGGAAGGTCATGTGTTTCCAACTTGCCGAGCTTTTACTCAAGAGCGATTGACATTTTACAGGAGAGAAACGGTTGGGTAGATTGTGTGTATTTAGATTTGGAGATGGCCTTCGACAAGGTACCCCATAAGAGACTAATGTGGAAACCAGAATATATAGGAGGACTGAAGGAGAAACTCTTGGAATGGATGAGAGACATTCCAAGACTTTTTGAGAGACAGACAAATAAGGACAGTAATAAAGGATAGGATGTCTGGATGGAAGGAAGCAACAAGTGGAGTCCCTCAAGGCTCGGTGTTGGCGCTAGTAATGTTCCTGATTTACGAAAATGATATGGTAGATGGAGTGAACAGTTATGCAAGTCAGTTTGCTGATGATGTAAAGATCTTGAGGAAGTTAGAGGTTGTGGAGGATTGTAGAATGCTGCAGGAGGATCTGGACTGGGCACATGATTGGAGCCGGATGTGGGAAATGAAATTTAATGCAAAAAAAATGTAAAATATTGGAAACGGGTAAAAGTACCAAGAGGCCATCACTGAATTATTTGATGGGTAATGAATCAATCTCAAAAGTGAGAGAAGAGAAAGATTTGGGAGTGCTGGTCCAGGGTAGTTTGTCACCTGAAAAACATATTAACAAGATAGTTAGAGAGACGTATAAACTCTTGACTAACATAAGAGTAACATTTCATTATATGGACGAGGAGATGATGAAAAAATTGATAGTGGCCATGATCTGCCCCAGGTTAGAATATGCAGCGGTAGTGTGGTCCCCACACAAAAAGAAAGATATAAACAAGATTAAGAGAATACAAAGGACAGCAACCAAGGTGGTCCCCAGTCTGGCAGATCTGTCATACAGAGAGAGGCTAGAAAAGCTGGATTTGCCTTCCTTAGAGGAAAGGAGAAAGAGGGGAGACATGATTGTAGTGTTCAGGACCATTATAGGGGTAGATAAAATTGACCGAGAAGATCTGTTTGTATGGGATAAGAGAGCAACAAGAGGACACAGAATGAAACTGAAGAAACCAGGCTGCTTGAAGGATATCAAGAAATAAAGTTTTCCATATTGAAGTACAGTATAGACCTGTGGAATAGCCTGGACAAAGAGATCATCCAGTCTAAAAACTTAAACGTGTTTAAAGCTAAATTTGACTTGCTGAGAAACAGAGACGGGATCCCACAAACATAGCTCATTTCCTGTATATCGCAGTTAGGTATAGTAGGTAAATACACAATTATTTGGAACGACTTAGACGAAGAGGCGATGCAGACGAAAAACATTCATGTGTGTAAAAGTAGACTAGATAAATGTGGATAAGGAGATAGGACAACACGAGCATTGCTCAATTCCTGTATACTACAAATAGGTAAATACAAATAGTTAAATTACACACACACACACACACACACACACACTTGCGTGAGGCATAATATCACAGAAATTTTCATAGACATTTCATTGTAATTGTTCTCCTCTGTTGTGCAGTATATTTAATTGAAGAATATTGCATATAGGATCATACTATAAGTAGCATGAGATTTCATAACATCTCTTCCTCAGCAGTTCATTTTGCCTAATGCTCCTTAGTATCTTTTTGTATGTCACTGATATAAATTGTCAACATTAAAGCAGTATGAATAACATATGAGAGAACAGTAAGGTGAATTAGGTAATGATATATTGGTAAGAAAGAGGTACTATGAAATCCTCCTATGCCACCAAGAAATGTCCCATAAATGCATGCTTTCCAGAAGAGTCACCAGAAATATTCATTGAAAGACAATTTCATGTTGCATGGTAGATGTACAAAATGAATACCTGCAAATGTGACATATCAATAACCCACTGAGCCCAGTAATGCCTTTTTCATGTTATTTCTTGCCATCTCCTGACTATTTGGTTCAACTTAGGATAGCCTTTTTGAACTGAAGGGGTTGGGTACAGCTTTAATAAACCCCTTCAGTACAAGAGGCCTTTCCTTAATTGACTGAAATCATGGTGCTGCAGTAGGATAGCAAGAATAAACTAAATAAGTTGTTGACATAATTCAAGAAGTTACAAGAATGGCTCCTCATTTGATTCTGTTATTTGTTGTGACTTGAGTAAAGCACCCATTGTCTGTTGATGCATGATTATGGTTCTGTATTGTTGGCATGATTTATAGCCTTGATCATAGGAGTCAAAAAGAAAGCTGTTCATTGAGTGCAAGTGAGTGTTTAACAGCTTAGCCAATTAACTGTGCTCTCTAGAAGTGACCATTAATCTTTTTCAGTATGATATTGACTTGTTTGAGTTTGTTCTTGCTACCTTCAGACAGTTCTTTTTTAAAGTTCAGAGAAGACCTCTGGTGTTGAAGGGTTAATGTAGGTCCTGCATAGCCCCTCCAGTATGGAAAGTCTCTCATAAGCTGAGAACTGAAGATTGTTAATGATAGCAAGAGAAGATATAAAAAATGTCATCATAGTAAAAGGCTGATAATATGGTACCCAAGTGCCATTGAATAATGACGGTAATGGACCAATTAGTACTGTACTTCGTCACAGAAGAAATATTTGAAACAAAAATAGCAGTAGAGTAATATATTTTCTTAGCCCTGATTATTATTACATTATGGCTATCCTGCTGTGTTCCTTGATGTTGACAAGCAGGTTTGCATCACTTTATAGTCTACATCATATATTTGACAGTAAGTTTTCAGAACACAACTCACAAAAAATGACTACTGCAAGCAGTATTGGCATTGAAACCTCATGACTTTCAGAGTTATGATTCTTTATTTATATATATATATATATATATATATATATATATATATATATATAATGTTTATTTATTTACGCTTTGGCATTTAACTGGTTGTCCATGGTACTCTGAATGAGCATCATGTAAGGTTTTCGCCGATGATTATTTTACAGTATACTGTAATTTCTTCATGTCCTTTTAGTCCAGTCTTTTACAGTTTATAGCCTAGCATTATGAATGTGTAAATATTCTTTCACTCACATGTACTGTATTGCAAATTACACCAGTATTTACGCATGAATAAATTCAGTGCATGAGAACCTTTTACTTTACTTCATTTATATGAAAATGGTTTCTCTTGTTTTTGTTATGGGAAAAATACTGCCATATACAGTATCTCAATTTCTGTAGAATTAATGATGCAGGTTTTCTTCTTACATGCAGGCACTAGTGTGGTTTCTAGGCTTAACCCCTTCAGTAATATGACAACATTTATATATTTATATTTTTTGCTGCCTCTATATGATACTATTTAACTTATGATTTTTTTTTCTAGAGAGTTGAATACAACATTCATTAATGCCATCAGTACAAGGGCACCTCTCTTAAACCAAATAAGATCATTTGGTAGTATCAAGAAGAAACTGAAAACAGGTGTTGTCATAGTGAAAGAGTTTAAGAGACTTAGTACCATTTATGATAGATTCAGTGGATTATTTAAACTCTTCATTGCTAGTCAGTGGCATAGCTAATTACCAGTACAATCAGTATATGCAAGATAGAGCTGAATACTTAATAGATATTTCAGCTAACTCTTGCACAGAAAAATTCATTATGGTCGGATGGTTCATTTAAGTCAGTATTTTGAAGCATGATAGTTAATGGTGTTTTGAGCATGAATGTTGCACTCTACAGGCTTCTAGTGTTTTCACATTGATCTGCAGTATACTTTGGAAGGTTGCCCAACTCTTCAGTTTGTTTCCAGTTCCACCCAGCTCAGGGACTCTTTTGCCTAATAATAACTGAATATCTGTAAAATTAATGCCAATTATGTTGATATCTTCAGTGATTTATCTAGCTTGGAGATGGTTAGCATATTGTCTAGTCAGAAATTAAAGACATTTCAGGTAACTCTATCATTAAAAGATAGTGTGTCAGAGAAAGAAACCTATTGTGATTTCTGTACAGCAAATATTGTCTTATGTTGTACATTAACAGTAATAAAATAGGCATAGGGCATATTTTTTGAGGTACAATACTCATACAGAGGGCTAACAGAGATAAAACAGTGAAAAAACATCACTCAGGATCAGTCACTGAACCTCTTGTGAACAATGTTTCTCTAGATTGCCGAACAACATGTGCCCTGGTGAGATTGGTGGAGCTGCATCCAAATGGTAGAAGTTGCCCAGTCTTTTTTACTGCAGGTCATGCAGTGTTCTTAGTCTGCTAAAATTACATTTAAAAATAAAAATCTTTGCCTCATGATACTGTATGAGAACCAGTTTTGATTATTTTTTAACACTATATTTAGGTGTTTTGCTAAGGTTAATTTGTGTATTTATTTTTCATTTTTCTAAATATTTTTGTTAATTATTTAGTCTAGACTGTATTTGATTTACCATATATAGAACATTTCCATGAACACTGTAGCAGCTTTGGTCCAGTGCTCCTTGTCAGCATCTATATTTCTCACTGCTGAACTTTTGTGAAGCCTCCTTATACTGAAGGGCAGACATTTGGATATGGTTAATTACTATATTCAGAAGTTCATACTGAAGCGACCACTTTCCTCTTGCAGTGAAGGCTACCAAGAGCACAGAGGAGATGCGCAAACTCCTCGACAAGTAAGTCCCTCCGTGTAGACGGGAGTGAGCAGCAGTGCGGTTTAACAAGAGAGCCTGTTGTATGAAGACAGTTGAATAATTTGATAATTTTGGTCCTTGGCTGATCTACTTATTCACTAAGGCACGGGCTGAATTTGTGATTCTTGGTAAAATATGGCAGTGAGATTAGATCACATCTGTGGCCTAATTCAGTAAACAGTTTTATTAGGCTCACAAATCTCCCTACCTTATTCAATGCAGGGATGTATTCTCTTGTTTTGTTTTTGCTATGTCAAGACAATTTTAGTTATTTTGAGGGAAACTTCTTGTTTTGAAGGTTGTATCTAAGCTCGCCATTTCAAAAAGTCTCTCCTGAGTTAAATAAAACCATCTGAAGGTTGCAAATATGAAACAGAGAAGTACAAACTTTGGTTGAGTGGGTTAAAGCCAAGTGCATCTGGACCAAAATGATCAGATTGTCAAGTCTGTTACACCACAAGGTCTCAAGGTCTAACAAAGCTGCTGGCCTGAGCTCACTTTCTATTGTTTTATTTCATTTAATGTATTTTTTTGAAAACTCGTTAAAGATTGTACAGCATTAGTGGTACTGTATCTTAACACCAGCAGTGTAGTCTGCAAATACTAATACTGTATAACTTGCAGCATAATCAAACCTAAGACGGATTAGTTCTAACGTTTATTTCTACACATATTAACGCATAATCACAGTTAGCATATCATCTGCTGTGTATATATTTTTTCAGAAATTTTCATTCATTTCATAAGATGACCATCGTGTTGTATATATTATTTGTTATACAATACTGTGCTAGCCCTGACCTAAATAACAAGAATATTACTAATTTTGTATAAGGAAAATTTGCTTAGTTATGAGTTTTTGTGGTGCAGTATTGGATGTTTTGTTGTAATTAAGAAAATTTTAATGCATGGTATTTGTAGTTAAATTGTTGCAAACACCATAGTATACAATGTATGTACAGTATATTTATATTCATGACTAGAACCTCAGATTTGTCAGAATTCAGTAATAATTATGAATGCACTAGTATCCAAGTGAAATGAAGGAGGAATGGATTTATATACTGTATACTCTAAATGCCTCCCGTTTTTTTTTTTTTTTTAATAACAAACTTAAGTGGAGGTAAAATAACTAGAGGGACATGGTTGTCACTTCACATGTATGTACAGTATATATATATATATATATATATATATATAGGGGGATGAGAGAAGTAAAAGCACGAGTAATGGAGAGGGAGATGACATTGGTAATGAATGGTGATGGATGGAATATCTCAAATTTGTTGTATGCTGATGATGCAGTACTACCTGTACCTGTACTTGCAAATACCGGAAAAGAACTTGGTAGGCTAGTGCAGAGTTTTGCTGATGTCTGTGAGTGTCGTGCCTTGAGAGTAAATGTAGAAAAGAGTAAAGTGATGGCTATTGAGAGAGAAGGTGACTCCCATTGCGATATTACAGTGAGTGGAGAGAGACTGGAATTGGTGAGAGAGTTCAAATACCTGGGTACAATGATAGAAGAGAGAGGAAAATGTGCAAAAAAGGTGGAACGTAGAGTGACACAAGGCAGGAAAGTAGCTGGTGCAATGATGGCCTTGATAAGAAACAGAGGCTTGAGTGTTGCAGCTGCATGAGGCTTACATAAAGGAGTGTTAGTGCCAACTTTAACATATGGATGTGAGACTGTGGTGTGGCATGAAGATGAAAAGTCAAGAGTGAGAGCAGTGGAGATGGGACTGCTGAGGAATGTATATAGAGTACAGAGAGTGGATAGGATATGAAATAATGTGATTCGTGAAAGACGTGGAGTAAGGAAGTCTGTGGACACCAGAATTGAAGAGCATGTACTGAGATGGTATGGTCATGTGGAGAGAGTGGATAACAATAGAATGGTGAAAAGGATATATCTGAGCAAATTTGAAGGAGAGAGAAGGCAAGGTAGGCCAAGGTAAAGGTGGAGGGATATGGTGAATGAGTGTGTGAGGAAGAGAGGTTTGGAAGTCAGTGAGGCTAGGGGACTGACAAGAGATCGAGCTGGCTGGATGAATATTGTGAGGAGAAGCACATGATCAGGGATTTGGCACCCCTTTTTAACATGACAGTGTCCGGATTGACTATTCCGGATATATTTATATGAAGCTACAGAACATGGTGAATGTTTTTGGCATAGCAGATAGAGCCAGGATTCCGGGGGCTTGAATGGTGAGTTAATGAAAGTGTGACCTATTGGACTGGGCAAATTTGGGCTGTCTGGACATTGCTATTCCTCACCCTGCCCTGAGGTGGGAAAGGAAGTCCGGATGATGATACTGTATATATATACAGTATATATATATATATATATATATATATATATATATATATATACAGTAACCTCTCAAATAACGTGAGGGTTAGGTTCCTGGAGAGGTCACGTTAGTTAAAAATGCTTTTTTTAAACATAATTTTTCCATAAGAAATAATGGTAATATTGGGGGTTATGTTCCTGGACTCTGGGAAAGTCTACCCATTTGGGGAGTTATGATACTCTAAACTTAAAAGCAACAGTATTAATTTGAAGGGAAATCCACGTAAAAAACAAAAACCATATAGTTGGGGAGAAATAAACAACATTTGAGCCCTAGTTGGGCCGAAGCGTTGTTTAATTCTCCCCAATTACGTACTGTTTTCGTTTTTCTAGTGGATTTTCTTTCAGTTCTGCTTCATTCACGGCATTGTGAAAGTTCCTCAACATTATAAATGCATTAGTAGGTCATAAAAACACTAGAGTAAAAGCAACATTTTCATTACAGTAAGTTGGTCACAAACAATAACAACACACCGCCCCACTTCATCTATGCATCACTCGTCGTCTGCTGCTGTCCTTCCTCACCCCGCTCCCCACCCTAAATTTGGTGTCCCTCCTCGCTCTGCTGTCCTTCCTCTTCCTCTGACTTCCGTGCTACTGGTGATGAAGATAACTCCCTTAAGTTTTCTGTCTTCTTCATAAAGAACTGCTCTATCTTGGTGTGAGCGGTTTTCTTCTTTCTGTTCTGCAGCATCAAGTTGTAACAATATAGATCTGCCATCACTTTCCTGGCCAAATTTTGTCCGAAAATGAGCCAAATTGGACCCTAACTCAGAGAAACACCTATACAACTCCCTCTGGACATGCATAGCACCTATTTAAGACCCAGATCACACCAATAAGGCACATAAATGACTGAAATAAATGCAAAAGAAGCATACAATGAGGGTTTAGAAGTAGGTTCATACAGTATTAAACATTCTGGTGACTGGCTCCTGGACTGGTACTTATGGACCCTAACCTAGCCTAACTCAGAAAAACACCTTCCTACTGCACATGCATAGCTCCTAACACCCTATTCACACCAATAAAGGACATTAAAGAGTGAAATGAGGTAAGTATAGTATGGAAAAAAGTACAGTATAAAACATTCTGCCTACTTAGAGCAAGTCCATGGCCACCTCGATGAATAACCGCCTCCTCTCGGACTCTGACAGTAAGAAGGATTTCCTGAAGCACTTCCAGTACACTGTTCCTGAAGTCTTGCACTGAACTTAGTCAATCGCACACAGAAGTCCGTTCTCTTTACAGTGTTCACTTTAGTCCAAATAATGTTCCATTTTAATTTAGTGTTGCACATTAACTTTTCCCAAGTTTTTTTTTATTTTCCAAAGCCAAAACAAAGAAGATTAGTTACGTTAAATTTTGTTTCCAATGAGTCTTTTCTCTCATTTTGAAAACCTTAACACAACACACCGTTTTTTTCACTGCACAACACTCAAAATTCCTGTGTGGTCTAGTGGAGAAGATCTTGCTGTTTATTCATTGTCAGAGTCCGAGAGTATCACTGGCAGGCGACCAAGGGGTGCATCGCTGGGTCGTGGTGATGGCATACCGACTGCAGAAGACTCTGACGAAAGCCGCAAACTCACGTCGAGCGGTGACTCCACTGTAGCTGATGTGCTGGGCTGTGGCTCGGAGCATGAGGGCCTGTCTTGGGAAGGCAACGGAGTGGAGCCAGGGCTTGGCACAGCGGGGGTCACGGGCCTGAAAAAACTGTCAATCGTTGACTGACGCAAGGACCGACGATTCTGGCGATTGATGATGCACTGCCTGAAAGCACGCACTTCCTCCACGAGTCCCAAGGGCCTCATCTTCCTGTCGCAGGCCGGGTGTTCCAGGTAGTCTAGGATGAACTCTAGATGTTCCTGGAGTGCGCTCAGCTTGGGGATGGCTGGAGTAGTGTCCTGCTGAGAGGAGTCCGCATCATCGTCGCCTTCGTCATCGGAATCTTCAAGTTCGGGACTGACACCAGCAACCGAAGACGCGATCTCGATATCAGACAACGTCTGATACCCAGGATCGCCCTCGTCATCGTCCAACCACTCACGTACATTGTCCACATCAACAACGTCGCCGTGCGTACGTAGCCGTGCATGGAAGTCATCCACGTCAAAACCCAGAAAATCGTACTCCACATCTGTTCCGAGAAGCAGACGAGACCAACCATTTTCAAGAGTTTTCACAGGGACTTCCTTCCATGCACTAGCCCAGTTGTACAGCGCAGACTTGATGTTGTAGCGGCGAAGGTTTTCCAAAGTCCGCTTGCCTCGAGTGTCACGTCCTTCTCTGCGCTCGTCCTCATCCTCGAGAACAACCATCACCTCGTCCAGGAACTTCCGACGGTACAGGCGCTTTGTTGCCACGATCACTCCTTGGTCCATGGGTTGAATGAGAGCAGTCGTATTAGGTGGCAGAAACATGCACCTAATACGGCCATTCTCAGCAACCAAGTCTTTGTCGCACGGGTGGGCAGGTGCATTGTCGAGCAGAAGGAGAGCCTTTACCTGGTCGCGAGGGATTCCCAGTGTCTTTGTCTGGTACTGGATGACCTCCTTGATGAAGTGACGGTGAAACCAGTCTTTGAAAATCACAGCTGTGAACCATGCTTTCAAAGAATGGTACCATACGACAGGAAGGACATCCATTACCCCACGAAGGCACCGAGGCTGCTTTGCACGGCCAACAACAACGGGCTTAAGCCTATGCATGCCGTTAGCACTGGCACAACACAAAGCAGATATCCATTCCTTAGAAAGCTTGCGGCCAGGTACACGCTTCTCCGTCTCCTCGGCTAGAGTGTTCGTTGGCAGCGAGCGATAGAATAGGCCAGTTTCGTCTGCGTTATAGACTTGACCGAGAGTGAGGCCCTCCCTGTCGATCAAGCCTTTCACCTTGTGCCGAAACTCGTCAACTCCATCCTCGTTAGCATCCAATGCTTCGCCATGTGCTTTACGGTTAGTAAGGCCATGTCGCAACTTGAACGCGAAGAGCCAACCCTCGGATGCCTTGAAGTCTAGGGCGTCGTGAAGCCTTGCAAACTTCTCAGCAGCAGCCTTCAGCTCCGTTCCACGTACCATCACACCAGCTGCACATTGCTGTCGGTACCAAATCAACGTGGATTGGTCGATTTCTGCAAACTTGGGGGTAAACATCACCTTCCTTTCCACATTGCGTTTGCTTCTCGACGAGAAGTCAGCCGTGTACTGCATGAGTTTGTCTCGGGAACGTTTGATATCGAACAAAGTCGACCGGGCCAGGTTATACTCACGGAGAATGCGGGAAGAAGACCAACCCGCATCAACTTTCTCCAATATCTCCCTCTTCTTTTCCAGAGTCAACACCACTCTCATCCTTTTCTCAGGTGGCGGGGCCATCATCACACACACTAAGAGGAGGGCCGAGAGCAGCAGGAGGCCTTGCAGCAAGTACGGCACCACCACAAAATCGAGCACATGGGCGGCCATTG